>NC_140171.1:14272646-14427571 GCF_963971535.1 Notolepis coatsorum
CTTATACTACATCATTACATTATTATTGGAATGGAATGTTGGAACCTTATCTGCACCTGCATCATGATTGTATTGAATAAAATGCATCAATCTGCTTTTGTGGACCATTAGAGGAGGACACAATAATCCGTGGGGGTTATTTGGTTGCATCCAATTTTACTTTATCAAGTGGATTATTGCCTACTCTGAAATCGTGTGTGTGTGTGTGTGTGTGTGTGTGTGTGTGTGTGTGTGTGTGTGTGTGTGTGTGCGTCCCACTTAGTTCTCCAAGTCCAGGACCAGTTTAACCTAGAATTGCTAATCTTACACACTAGTGTGGGTGAATAACTAATTGAAACTTAATAGCTATTATTAGCTTGCAAATTCATCATTATACTCTGTCTGGAAATAATAGTTTTGCGTGAGACCAGTGGAAAGTGATGTGTTGTTCTTCATTCTCCAACGGTCCAGGACCAGTTTAACCTACAATTGCAAATCTTACAAACTCTTGTGGGTGAATAATTAATCAAATCCAAATATATGTAATTCTATTCTATAAAAAATAAAACAAAAGTGCATTTACAACGTATTGAGCTGGTATGCACAAACTGAATAGATAAACAAAATGACCAATTAAGCTAGTGACCCCTGGAAAAATGCACCTTTCTTAGGTATCATCATGTGTATTTTTCATGTTTCTTTTAATTAATATTTTTTTTGTTTAACTTTGCGCATATAGACTGGCTAGATGTATGGGCCTTTTAAGTCAGTGATAAAAGTGTCTTTCAAGGATAAGTGAGCTCCTGCACTGATTATTATAGTTCAATATTCAATATTTGATCACCAAAACCCCCCAAAAAGCATAAAAAGGGGGCTATTCTTTTACCAACGGATTTCCAGTTCCGCGTTCGCGTTCTGCGATCTGATTGGCCACTGACATATGCTAGTTCTGCCCCCCCCGGTAAGTTCCCCACGCCAGTTCTGCACACGCAACTCCGCGGTAAACAGCTGTTTCCGTGTTTCTGTGGGGAGAGAGAATACATGACCCATGTGTCGTTAACAGAACAGGTGCGTGTGTGAGAGAAGAACCCTGCAGCATGCACGATACTTCAGCCCGCATGCAAAAAGCATAAAAGCATTTCAAATTCCCTGTCACAACATTTTGATGTCGAATTAAGTTTTGAGGAGAGGAAGCTCACCTGAGGGGAAACTGCGGTAGCGGTACCAGGAAGTAAAACTCACTCCCCTGAGGTATCCAGACTGAGTGCTTAGAAGTGAATTCACCTCTTGGTACAGAGGTCTGTGATGTCGCCCGCGGTGCGGACGCCTGGGGTTCGACTCCCACTCATGGCATGTTCAGAGTAGTACCGGCTACACTTGAGCCTTTTTTTAAACCAGTGACCTCAAAAGCGACCTCAAGAACGGCAACACGGGTAAACCGATGACACAGAGGATAGTTACTTACATCAAATATGTAAGCAATACCACACACAGGAGGAGGGGGGGGCTGTTATACGGAATATCAGTATTCCACAACTGTGCTCTTGAACTTAAACCGTTGCCAGGCAACCTGAATACAAACACGCTCCTGCACAGCTTGTATCGGTCCGCACGTTATCATTGGACGATTAGTTGCACCTTTCTTCACAACCGAAGGCTGCCTGTCGTTTTCTACGAGTTACCAAAGATGTTTCAAAATAACTGGAGAAACGCACCGTGGCTCCATCCTCCCATCAGGAGCTGAAACTAGAGGGGGGAGCGCACAGATGTGAAATGAAACGGTTATTAAGGCGAGACAGTACCCCCACATTTTTTTTTTTTTTTTTTTTTTTTTTAGATACTTTGAACTTCACTCAAATACTTGTATTTTAGAGGACTTGGTATTTCTACTCTCTCTCTCTCTCTCTCTCTCTCTCTCTCTCTCTCTCTCCTCTCTCTCTCTCTCTCTCTCTCTCTCTCTCTATATATATATATATATATATATATATATATATATATATATATATATATATATATATATATATATATATATATATATATATATATATATATATATATATATATTTAAAAAAAACATCTGTCTTAACCCTCAGCCAATAGCAGCCGCTGCTTTACATGACATGCTTTTAAATGCACAGGTCATAAAGCTAAACAGGTCATAAAGTTACACAGGTCATAAAGCTACACAGGTCATAAAGTTACACAGGTCATAAAGTTACACAGGTCCTAAAGCCAAACAGGTCATAAAGTTACACAGGTCATAAAGTTACACAGGTCATAAAGCTACACAGGTCCTAAAGTTACACAGGTCATAAAGTTACACAGGTCATAAAGTTACACAGGTCCTAAAGCTAAACAGGTCATAAAGTTACACAGGTCATAAAGTTAAACAGGTCATAAAGTTACACAGGTCCTAAAGCCAAACAGGTCATAAAGTTACACAGGTCATAAAGTTACACAGGTCATGGAGTTACACAGGTCCTAAAGTTACACAGGTCCTAAAGTTACACAGGTCATGAAGTTACACAGGTCATAAAGTTACACAGGTCATAAAGTTACACAGGTCATGGAGTTACACAGGTCATACAGTTACACAGGTCATGAAGTTACACAGGTCATGAAGTTACACAGGTCATGGAGTTACACAGGTCATGGAGTTAAGGCCCTCCCATAGTCCAGCAGACTGTACACAGAGCAGACTCCGCGGAGGTCCACTGGACTCTTTGAGCCTTCATAGTCGAGCGGACCTCCGCGGACCAATTTCCTACATGTCACGCGCCAGTTTACACAATTGTCCCCACGCTGTTCAACTTCTGTCATGTCGTTGTCATCCGATGTCAAAATAAAGAGTATGTTATCTCCGTTTCCAATATTTCGATAATAAAACGAGCAGTTTTACGCACTTGAATAACAGGTATATAGGCAGCGAGATGCAATGTACCGTATAGGCTTGAGGTGGACAGCGCTGGTGCTGAAATGACAAACACGCATTGCATGAAATAAAAGCACCAGTTTTATTTCAAAATATTGGAAACGGAGATAACATTCTATGTTATCTCCGTTTCCAATATTTCGAAATAACACTGGCAATTTGACACACTTCATTTAGAAAAGCCATTCAAACATCTCTCTTGGCACGGAGCGAGTGGTCAGAGTAAAATGCAGATCGGCGTCACATTAAATGCAGTTCGATGTCAACCAAAACGCAGAGCAGCGTTTTTGTGTGACACCAAGTCAGCGGTGCGGATGTCCGCGCGTCAGAAAATAGTAGCTTCGCACCTGTGGGTCTGCTGTCCGCTGAGATCAAAGCTCAAAGAGCCGCGCAGACCTCCGCAGAGTCTGCTCTGTGTACAGTCTGCTCGACTATGGGAGGGCCTTTACACAGGTCATAAAGTTACACAGATCATAAAGTTACACAGATCATAAAGCTATACAGGTCATAAAGTTACACAGGTCATAAAGTTACACAGATCATAAAGTTACACAGATCATAAAGCTATACAGGTCATAAAGTTACACAGGTCATAAAGTTACACAGGTCATAAAGCTACACAGGTCATAACGTTACACAGGTCATAAAGTTACACAGGTCATGAAGTTACACAGATCATAAAGCTATACAGGTCATAAAGTTACACAGGTCATAAAGTTACACAGGTCATGAAGTTACACAGGTCATGAAGTTACACAGGTCATGAAGTTACACAGGTCATGAAGTTACACAGGTCATGGAGTTACACAGGTCATAAAGTTACACAGATCATAAAGATAATACAGGTCATAAAGTTACACAGGTCATAAAGTTACACAGGTCATAAAGTTACACAGATCATAAAGCTACACAGGTCATAAAGTTACACAGGTCATAAAGTTACACAGGTCATAAAGTTACACAGGTCATAAAGTTACACAGATCATAAAGCTACACAGGTCATAAAGCTACACAGGTCATAAAGTTACACAGGTCATAAAGTTACACAGGTCATAAAGCTACACAGGTCATAAAGTTACACAGGTCATAAAGTTACACAGGTCCTAAAGCTAAACAGGTCATGGAGTTACACAGGTCATGGGGTTACACAAGTCATAAAGCTAAACAGGTCATGAAGCTGGTCTCTGCCTGAGGAGACTGGCCTTCTGCACACATCCTGATGGCTCCTTAAATTATCTCAGAGATTCAATTAAGAACAAAGATTTGATTGGTATGTGTGTGTGTGTGTGTGTGTGTGTGTGTGTGTGTGTGTGTGTGTGGAATATGATTCATAAGTGCTGCCAGCAGGGATGCCAGAATCAAACCCCCAGAGAAAAACTCTGATGAATTATGATAATCACTTCCTGCCACCATTCAATATGATCAGAGAGAGAGAGAGAGAGAGAGAGAGAGAGAGGTAAAGAAGAGAAGGTGAGTGTTAGTGAGAGAGAGAGGGAGAGACAGAGAGAGAGAGAAAGTAGAGATAGATGGAGAGAGGTAAAGAGGAAAGAAGAGAAGGTGAGTGTTAGTGAGAGAGAGAAAAAGAGAGATAGGGAGAGATCGACAAAAGAAAAATAGAGAGAGAAAAAGAGAGAGAGAGAAGAAAGGAGAAAGAGAGAGAAAAAGAGAGATAGGGAGAGATCGAAAAAAGAGATAGAGAAAGAGGGGGAGAGAGATTGACTTCATTATCAGACCACAATCCACGTTGCAAATGATAAAAAATGGCGGATCAGTTTCCATAATAAGAATAAGAAACATAACTATTTACAATTTCTCATTGTGGCAATAAATAAACATGCATTTTTTGCATAAAGCAAGCATTTGTCTTGAAAAGATCCGTGGTAGATTTAGAACGGAGAGAAATATGTGATTAATTTGCGATTAATCATGATTAACACATCTGGCGCCAATAATGTCGTACAACGTGTTTCAAGGTCATGCTAATTCTGCCATTCCACGGCGTACGACGTTATTGAGATCATATTTAATTTTTTCGCCATGGTATTCATAATTCCCTCACGGAGCCTGGTCTGATGCAGTGGGAGCCTGCACAACTCTGCAACGCTTCAATACTGCCGCCTGGTGGATGATCGGCGAGTTACAACCGTAAATGGATCTCTGGTGATCTCGGTGCACCGGGGAAATGCGTCCGGCACTCACATATTGTTGCAGGACTCTAGACACACATCGTGTCATATGGATCGCTGCCATAACTCAATAATCGATATGATTTGGGCGTTTATTATTATTATACAAACCGGAAATGGATCTAGTCCATCCACGTCAAATAAGTGGGATCTTTTTCCTCCAGTCTCATCGGCGAACAGTAAGAGGACGCTGACGTCATTTTCAGCGTGATTGTTTATTATTATTAATGCAAACTGCTCTGATCAATATATCACCCATACTACATAAAGCATTTACTGACGATCACGGAATTATAAACGACCCCCCCCCCCCCCGTTCATCCGCGCATGATCAGTCATAACATATAGGATCATGTACAGTTGAAATTTTTAATATAGCGTGTATCGGCAACAAACGGCAGTTGATAATCTATATATGCGTTTATGCCTATAACTCACGTTCTAGGAATTACTGCAGAAAACGATAAAAACATATTTATATTCTAGACGGTATTTTCGTATGAATCTATGAATCTATGAATCTATGAATGAAAAAGTATAACGTTCCTACATCCTGAACGATAGATAATCGATGTTGAATGGGCCATAGTAATGTCAATTTAGCAATACAATTAAAAAAGTTATAGCCCTGCAAAGAAGGTGAACATCTCCATAAGCTTAGAGTGGTGGCAGAGAGTGGTATGAGACGGGCAAACTCCGTGGCAGTTAATGTGTTAACTATGGACAATAATGCACTCAATCAGATTAAATATTTTAATAGATTGACAGCCTTAGTATTGTCTTGATGTATGCTCTGCTAGACTGATTTACCACATTGCTTTTAAGACACGCGTACAACCGTGCAATCCGGCGATACCAATGATCTTTCAATGGCGGACAAATAAAAAAATAAATTCAAACAGTTTCTTACAGAGTTCAGAAATGATGTTGTACATATGCACATTTATCTACATATCAAAACCATGGAACCATCGTGTTTTCCAGCTCCAACCTTTCAGCTGGAACTCTTTTTTGCATGGCATCTGTTTGCAAGTAAACAAAGACATAAGTAAACAAAACTTTCAAACCTGTGTAACTCTATTACATTAGCACTTAGAGTGATTCTGTATTAATATTAATATTAATATTTATTATTATTATATTGTACAAAATGTATGCATTGAAATGTCTGTAAAGTCTCGACGACATTGAAAATGAGGGTGACCTCAATTGTCCTTTCGAGAATAAATAATGGTTTGAATGTGCTTCAAGAATAAATCTCAAATTACTTTGGTTATGCAATCGACAGGCGTTTTTTTGCAAAATGTGCCGGATGCATAAGTGGTTAAAGGTTATGTTAAAGCAGTATGTGGTCCAGTTATGCTGCTCTGATTAAAGGTCATGTTAAAGCAGTGGCGGCTCGTGGGGGGCGGAATTAATTAGTATCCCCCTCTATCTCTCCTTCTCTCTCTTTCTCTCTCTCACACACAGCGCGACGTGGAATCGATTCGTTACACAATCAGACCTAGTATGTGTAGTATTATATACCAAGAATAACTTCAGTATGAGTACAGGGCTGTACACATATTTTGCATATTGTTAAACGAGCCAAGGCTAGCTATTAAACTATCGATATGAATCCAAAACGGGGGACCCTGATGTAAACAAGACAAACGTCTTTCTCTGGTCTGCATCCCCTTAACAATTGTGTGTATTGAGCCGTACTGTATATTGTACCCATTCTGCAATCTGTTAAATAAAGTTTTCATTCATTCATTCATTCATTCATTAAAACATAGACGATATTGAACAAGCCATAATCCACTTATTTTCAATCCAAAAGAAACTCCACTCTCTCTCTGATCAATACAATAATAATGAACACATTTGTATAACTTGTCATTTTAAACAAGTTACCATTCATTGTCTGGTTGATTATGATCCACCCGCGACGAAAACAAAAACACAGCATAAAGACAGCGAGAGAGAGAGAGAGAGAGAGAGAGAGAGAGAGAGAGAGAGAGAGAGAGAGAGAGAGAGAGAGAGAGAGAGAGAGAAAGAGAGAGAAAGAGAGAGAGACCGAATTAACTCACTGTTTACGTGGTCGAGGAGGGCTTGATAAAGTGTATAATTATGTCCACTGTTGTCCCCAGACTGTTGATGTATATCCACTCTGTCCAGACTGCATCCAGCAGCTATTAGCTTGTTGTTAGCACAACACAACAGTACTGTGATGAATGAATGAGTCTGTCTTTGCCCATTTCCGCATCGAACAGCCTGCAAACTACCTGGCGTTCCTATCGCCATGCTCTAAGACAAACTCTAACCTTAACCAACTTTGAAAGAGTGCCTAAGCTTAACCGTCGAAAGAACTTGCCGTCATGCTCTAAGACAAATAGCTGCATCACAACAACACAACAGCATAGAGACTAGTATCTACTGTAACTAACCAGATACTGGCGTTGGCCAATCAGAGAGAGCGTCTCCGCGAAATGCGGCTACGGAAAAAACTGACGTCGGCCAATCAGAGAGCGTCTCCGAGAAATGCGGCTACGGAAATGATAGACGCTGCTGCTTAGACCGCTTCAAAACGCGCCTGTGTTCCATCATAATACATCATATTTCAACGCACAGCGCGTTACGCACTGATTGGCTGCGACGGATACAGCGATGAAACAGTGCACGGCGTGCACGCGCACTCAAAGCGCTATTGCGTCTAGCCCGAGAGAAATACGGCGAGGAGAAACGCGGCTACGGTAACGGAACGTATTCTCTATCAGACAGTGAGTCACTTCCTGTTCAGGAAAACGATTATTTATATTTGATATATTAACGTTATATTGTGCATTGGAAACACAAACATACTTAAAATGAGTAAATATTATTCATTTTAAACATGTTTATATTATTTATAGGGCTATAAAACAAAAAACAAAACAAAAAATGTCTTATTCTTCTCTCTTTTAACCAGGGTTAACCAGGGGGGGCGGCGCCAGAGCGCCCCTAGTGGCCAGCCGCCACTGTGTTAAAGTGGTATGTGGTCCAGTTATTCTGCTCTGACTAAAGGTTATGTTAAAGTGGTATGTGGTCCAGTTCTGCTGCTCTGATTACGTCCTCTTGAAGTTGACAGGCTTCAAATGTGAAAGCATATAATCTTCATACATTTTTGCCATGATTTCTATGCAAAATCTTTTTCTTCAAAGTAACCAGTAACTGAGGGCTTCAGATAAATGTAGTGGAGTAAAGTACAATGTTCCCTAAAATGAAAATACTTGCGTAAAGTACAAGTAGCTCGAAATATAAGTATAAGAAAATACTTTTTTACTGGTGGTTACTTCCCACCACTGATTCTGAATATGAACGTGGAGCTATTTCTCCAGATACTAACGTAACTCACCCTGTCAGCTTTAGTAGAGCCAAGACACACGCACGCACGCACGCACACACACACACACACACACACACACACACACACACACACACACACACACACACACACACACACACACACACACACACACACACACACACACACACACACACACACACACACACACACACACACACACACACACACACACACACACACACACACACACACACACACACACACACACACACACACACAAGCCAGAGTGAGACAGATGACATGTGTCAGAAAAAGTTTTCCAAGTCACACCTGACGTTGCAGTTATTCTGTCAGCCTCCGTGAACAAGGATCATTTCACACGATATTATTATGCAACTTCTTTACCCGTCAGAAGAAATAGCAGAGACATTCATTCCACTCTGCAACCGAAGTCTAGTTTCTCCTTTGACGGCAGCTGTAGCTTATAACTTATACGTACGTCCACGTTCTGTCCCGTTGGTATGAAAAGCGGATGATATTCCATCCGCGGGGGGTTTCTCCTCTCCGCCAGCATCTGTGATGTCATGTCATGTTCTGCACCACTGCTGTGGACCCTGGGAGATGTTCCCTGGTGCCCCGGCTCCACGCCTGTCAGACCTCATTAGACTCACCAGAGAGTTGGGGATGACAGTAACGCTAGTTACAGCTTGTCACTGCTACCCCCGCAGTATGCCGCGCTGGTGCAGGCGAAGGCATGACAGTAAGCAGAGGCTGGCTGGAGGCTGGATGCTGGAGGCTGGCTGGCTGGCTGGCTGGAGGCTGGCTGGCTGGAGGCTGGAGGCTGGCTGGCTGGAGGCTGGAGGCTGGCTGGCTGGAGGCTGGCTGGCTGGCTGGCTAGCTGGAGGTTGGAGGCTGTCTGGAGGCTGGCTGGCTGGCTGGCTGGAGGCTGGAGGCTGGCTGGCTGGCTGGCTGGAGGCTGGCTGGCTGGCTGGCTGGAGGCTGGAGGCTGGCTGGCTGGCTGGCTGGCTGGCTGGCTGGCTAGCTGGAGGTTGGAGGCTGTCTGGAGGCTGGCTGGCTGGAGGCTGGCTGGAGGCTGGCTGGCTGGCTGGCTGGAGGCTGGAGGCTGGCTGGCTGGAGGCTGGCTGGCTGGAGGCTGGAGGCTGGAGGCTGGCTGGCTGGCTGGCTGGCTGGTTGGAGGCTGGAGGCTGGCTGGCTGGAGGCTGGCTGGAGGCTGGCTGGCTGGCTGGCTGGCTGGAGGCTGGAGGCTGGCTGGCTGGCTGGCTAGCTGGAGGTTGGAGGCTGTCTGGAGGCTGGCTGGCTGGAGGCTGGCTGGCTGGAGGCTGGAGGCTGGCTGGCTGGCTGGCTGGCTGGCTGGCTAGCTGGAGGCTGGAGGCTGTCTGGAGGCTGGCTGGCTGGAGGCTGGCTGGAGGCTGGCTGGCTGGCTGGCTGGAGGCTGGAGGCTGGCTGGCTGGCTGGCTGGCTGGCTGGCTGGCTAGCTGGAGGCTGGAGGCTGGCTGGCTGGAGGCTGGAGGCTGGCTGGCTGGCTGGCTGGAGGCTGGCTGGCTGGCTGGCTGGAGGCTGGAGGCTGGCTGGCTGGCTGGCTGGCTGGAGGCTGGAGGCTGGCTGGCTGGCTGGCTGGCTGGAGGCTGGAGGCTGACTGGCTGGAGGCTGGAGGCTGGCTGGCTGGAGGCTGGAGGCTGGCTGGCTGGCTGGCTGGCTGGCTGGAGGTGGCTGGCTGGAGGCTGGCTGGCTGGCTGGCTGGAGGCTGGAGGCTGGCTGGCTGGCTGGCTGGCTGGAGGCTGGAGGCTGGCTGGCTGGAGGCTGGAGGCTGGCTGGCTGGAGGCTGGAGGCTGGCTGGCTGGAGGCTGGAGGCTGGCTGGCTGGAGGCTGGAGGCTGGAGGCTGGCTGGCTGGCTGGCTAGCTGGAGGTTGGAGGCTGTCTGGAGGCTGGCTGGCTGGAAGCTGGCTGGCTGGCTGGAGGTTGGAGGCTGTCTGGAGGCTGGCTGGCTGGAAGCTGGCTGGCTGGCTGGAGGCTGGAGGCTGGCTGGCTGGAGGTTGGAGGCTGGAGGTTGGAGGCTGGCTGGCTGGCTAGCTGGAGGTTGGAGGCTGTCTGGAGGCTGGCTGTCTGGAGGCTGGCTGGCTGGCTGGCTGGCTGGAGGCTGGAGGCTAGCTGGTTGGAGGCTGGAGGCTGGAGGCTGGTTGGAGGCTGGTTGGATGCTGGAGGATTGGAGGCTGGTTGGAGGCTGGAGGATTGGAGGCTGGTTGGAGGCTGGAGGATTGGAGGCTGGTTGGATGCTGGAGGTTTAAGGCTGGTTGGAGGCTGGAGGCTAGAAACTGGTTGGAGGCTGGAAACTGGCTGGAGGATGGAGGCTGGTTGGAGGCTGGAGGTTGGAGGCTGGTTGGAGGCTGGCTGGAGGCTGGAGGCTGGTTGGAGGCTGGAGGATGGAGGCTGGTTGGAGGCTGGAGGATGGAGGCTGGTTGGAGGCTGGAGGATGGAGGCTGGTTGGAGGCTGGAGGATGGAGGCTGGTTGGAGGCTGGAGACTGGCTGGCGGCTGGAGACTGGAGACTGGCTGGAGGCTGGAGGCTGGAGGATGGAGGCTGGTTGGAGGCTGGAGGATGGAGGCTGGCTGGCTTGTTATATGCTGGAGGTTGGAGGCTGGTTGGAGGCTGGAGACTGGCTGGAGGCTGGAAACTGGTTGGAGGCTGGAAACTGGCTGGAGGCTGGTTGGAGGCTGGAAACTGGAGGCTGGAGGCTGGAGGTTGGAGGCTGGAGGCTGGTTGGAGGCTGGAGGCTGGAGGCTGGAAACTGGCTGGAGGCTGGAAACTGGCTGGAGGCTGGAGGCTGGTTGGAGGCTGGAGGCTGGTTGGAGGCTGGAGGATGGAGGGTGGTTGGAGGCTGGCTGGCTGGTTGGAGGCTGGAGGCTGGAGACTGGCTGGAGGCTGGAGGCTGGTTGGAGGCTGGAGGATGGAGGGTGGTTGGAGGCTGGCTGGCTGGTTGGAGGCTGGAGGCTGGTTGGAGGCTGGAGGCTGGTTGGAGGCTGGAGGCTGGTTGGAGGCTGGAGGATGGAGACTGGCTGGAGGCTGGAGGCTGGTTGGAGGCTGGAGGCTGGTTGGAGGCTGGCTGGCTGGTTGGAGGCTGGAGGTTGGAGGCTGGTTGGAGGCTGGTTGGAGGCTGGAGGATGGAGGGTGGAGGCTGGAGGTTGGAGACTGGTTGGAGGCTGGAGGTTGGTTGGAGGCTGGTTGGAGGCTGGAGGTTGGTTGGAGGCTGGTTGGAGGCTGGAGGTTGGTTGGAGGCTGGTTGGAGGCTGGAGGTTGGTTGGAGGCTGGTTGGAGGCTGGTTGGAGGCTGGCTGGAGGCTGGTTGGAGGTTGGAGGTTGGAGGCTGGTTGAAGGCTAGTTGGAGGTTGGCTAGAGGCTGGCTGGAGGCTGGAGGTTGGAGGCTGGTTGAAGGCTAGTTGGAGGATGGCTAGAGGCTGGTTGGAGGCTGGTTGGAGGCTGGTTGAAGGCTAGTTGGAGGCTGGTTGAAGGCTAGTTGGAGGATGGCTAGAGGCTGGTTGAAGGCTAGTTGGAGGCTGGTTGAAGGCTAGTTGGAGGATGGCTAGAGGCTGGTTGGAGGCTGGTTGAAGGCTAGTTGGAGGCTGGTTGAAGGCTAGTTGGAGGATTGTTGGAGGATGGTTGGAGGCTGGTTGGAGGCTGGTTGGAGGCTGGTTGGAGGATGGTTGGAGGCTGGTTGGAGGCTGGTTGGAGGCTGGTTGGAGGATGGTTGGAGGCTGGTTGGAGGATGGTTGGAGGCTAGAGTCTCGGGAGTTAAGCTAACATTAGGCTTGTTTATAACTTCTCTGCAAATGGAAAGATGCTGTATGCTCATTTTCAAGATCTTATCCAACAACCCCCTTCGTGTACATTTACAGGAGAATGTAAAGCGGGTCTTGGACATGAACTGAAACATGTCTCTCTGACTCACAAATTCAATGTGTAACTGCTCTCATGAAATTCTCTCTCTCTCTCTCTCTCTCTCTCTCTCTCTCTCTCTCTCTCTCTCTCTCTCTCTCTCTCTCTCTCTCTCTCTCTCTCTCTCTCTCTCTCTCTCAAACAAACATACAAACAATCACACACACACAGACACACACACACACACACACACACACACACACACACACACACACACACACACACACACACACACACACACACACACACACACACACACACACACACACACACACACACACACACACACACACACACACACACACACACCAGCTAAACCAGGGATTCTCATACTGTGAGGCGCAAGCGAATGAGGAGAGCTTACCTTTCAGCCCTAAGAATCTTACTGCATAATGCAGTGACATGTCATATACCAAATGGAACAGCACATTATGAGGTGTCTCCAGACATGCTGCATTACAGTATACCCTACCTCACCCAGAATCACAATAGGAAGCCAATGAAAATATTACGTATATTAGGCAAATTTGCACACAAGGCGGGAAGCTAGTGATGTTAGAGGCTTTTCATATTTACCATCATAAATAGACTGGAGATTGCTGGATTCAAGAAGTTAAAATGAGCTGGCTTTTCATCATCTGGTTATTTATTAAAAGCTATTCCTCTGTCATGTGTCATCACGAATGGGTTTATTTCACAATGATTTCCAACTTTGCTCTCAGTTAAATACAAAATAATGTCACTCCCCCCGTTTCTCCTATTTGTCACATATCAACTACTGAATGGTAGCCGGCGATTTCAATAAGGCAAATCTGAAAAAAGTTATGCCAAACTTTTACCAACCTATCACATAAGATAAGATAAGATAATCCTTTATTGATCCCCTAGGGGAAATTCGGGTGTCAAAGCAGCATGGGGGGGGGGGGGGGGGAGGGTACAGGGTGGGGGATGCATAGCTTCACAGTACAATACAATATAGTAATATAAAATAGAATAATAGAATAATAATAATAAATAATAATAAATAAATAATAAATAATAATAAAGTAATATAAAAAGTAATATAAAATACATATATAATATAAAATGTTTACAACCATATTCAATCTATCCCTGGCTGAGTCCGTGGTCGCTGCCTGCTTCAAGGTGTCCACTATAATCCCTGTACCAAAAAACTCCTCCCCAGCAGGCCTACATCACTACAGAATGGTGGCACTCACCTTTGTGGTCATGAAATGCTTTGAGAGGCTGGTCATGGACCACATCTGTGCCTCTCTCCCTAGTAACATGGATCCACTGCAGTTCGCATACAGGACAAACAGGTCCACCGACGATGTGGTCTCCCAAGTACTACACAACACCCTATCTCCCCTTGACAGACAGAAGGGGGTCTATGTGAGATTGCTGTTCATTGACTATAGTTCAGCTTTCAACACCATAGTCCACCAAGCTGATCGATCCTTTGATGACAAATGACAACTGTCCTGTACTATAGGAGAAAAGGGGGAAAAACATCTACATTACAAAAATATAATATTCAATAAAGTAAATTATTCATTTGACATGTGTGCATGGACAGTGGCGTTGCGCAATATGTCGGGGCCCCCCAGCAGGTCAGACCATGATGCCCGCCCACTCCCCTAAATCAATAATAAAGTGAGCAAATTTAGCTTTTTTTTCGCCGCGTGGGAGCAAATTCGAGACACATATTCGGTTGCAAAAAGGTGTCCCACGGTCTCCTCTATGGCCGTGAATATTGTCACGCGGATCGGAATCACGGCGCGCCCGTGGGACACTTTTCCGTTTCGGCGAGTTTATTCCATGCTTTCGGCTTTCCTTTTCTAAGCATTTTTCGGGGCTATATGTGAATGAGTAAAAGGTGCGGGACGCCCAGATGTACCCACGGTAGAAAGCTTGCGTGGAGCCCATAATAGGCTCACTTAATACAGCGTTTTTAAAATCACGCAAAATTTTCAGGGTCGCGAGCCGACCTTTTGTCCTCATTTTCGATGATGGAAGTGATTTAGGAAAAGCTTCGGCACGCCGAGAGGTACCCGTGGATTTAATCTCGCGAGGATCGGATCAATATTCGGCCCGTGGGAGCACTCGCGAACCATGTACTAAAAAATCTAAGAGGATAGTCTACAGTGGGGGCGGGGCCCCCTAAGCTCCGGTGCGGGGGCCTCCGCTACGCCACTGTGCATGGATATGAGCAACAATTATACAATCTGGACATATAACTTGCACTGGGCAGTGGGGAATCAGCTGATCACCAGCGAGTTGATGGAGGTATTGCGCAACACCCTGACCGTGTCATAAACACAGACCTGATCATGTGACACCGCTTGGCCAATTGGCATTGGTTAACTACTGTTACCTTTTTCTGTGTTAACTCGAACCTTAGTAAGAGTACAGGAGAGTGTTATCTTCACTCTAGGGCCGAAGTGGTCATGTACAGTCACGTAATTATTAACGTACTGTCCGGACTCCGGGGTAATTCCCTCTTGATGTGTGGTGGTGACAATAAACCACTGGAAACCGTATCTTCAGGACTGTGCATTTATTTCCATTATATTCTTCATATCATGCTGTTGACTAACGTTACATATCTCACAACAAGCTACCTGCTTCTGTTGTTCTTCCTGTGTACACACTGTCTCATCACATTATTCGCTCCTTGCGTAGCTGACCTGTATGCGTGGGTGCCTCCCTCTTAAAGGAACAGACCATAATCTTATAACACTACCCCCACTCTGGATGGCAATTAACAATTAAATATAATAACATTCCAGCACCCCTATGACTACACACAAAATATCCTAAACAGATTACATAGACTTTTTTTCTTTTTGAACACCCCTTGAGTCTCTGGAGTCCTTTAGGGTCACAAATTAATGCCCAAGAACATCTCCCCTTGACGGAGTAACAGTCCATAAGAAACAGTCCATAGGAAACAGTCCATTATAATCCTTAAGATAGTTGTTTCCCTTGAGAACAGGGTGAAATTGTGGAAGGTAGTGCAGTGTTAGGAATTTAAACAGTCCACCTCCTTTCAGTGCTTCTGAGGTTCCAACACACTCTGAAAAAGAAGCATGAAACACACCTACAACGCAACGAATACAGCCCCAATATAACCACAGCTCTAACTCAATATTAAAGGCAACCTCCCAGTATCCTCTCTAGCTTCTAACTGAGTAAAACACCTGCTTCACCTGTTCACCCCAAAATAATTGTATGGTCTCACTTTTCTCACCGTAAACAAGATCACCACCAAAGTAAACTTACTCATGATGCCACAGTGCCTCAAGTGTTTTTCTTTAACCAAAACAATACAAAGTCTTTCAAACAACAAACTCCTTTCAACTATTTTTTTCTTTAAACAGGAGTAATATAACCCTTTTTTTTTTTAGTAAGTCACCCACTCTCCATATTTATCTGGAGGTCTCCTGGTCCTGCTAGACCTGCCCCTGGATGTTTGGCACTGAGTGGAGTCCATAACCGTTGCTTTTTGAGTACGTTGCACTGCACTACCCCCACTAGCATGAACCTCCTCTGTACTCGAGGAGACTTGGGCTGTGTGTGGCGAAGAGGGGAAAGCAACAGGGCTCAAGGGAATGTCTGTAGATGACTCTGCTTCCTGTCCACTATCACTCCCCGCCGCCGTATCCGGAAACAGATTAGCCAGGAACAGATCAGAGTCGATGAGGCTGGTATCTGGAATGGGTGGTAGAACCTCAGCAGGGTTCCAGACTTGTGCTTGTTCGATGACCCAGACATTATCCAACAGGGTACGGGAGTGGTATGGTTTGAGTTTGTCATGGTGCACTACTTTGACTTTTGCCCTAGGCCCCTTTTTGATGCGGTACACCAAGTCGTCCAGTTGGCCTAGGACAAAGTATGGCCCCTCGTATGATGGCAAGAATTTCCTCACCTTATCTCTTACTCTCTTGGTGCCTTTTACTAGGTGCCAGACAGCATCACCTGTGTGGTACAGAGTGCGGCAAACGTTCTTGTCATATTGCTTTTTGGCCCGTTCCACAGACTGACCTAGGGCATCTCTGGCGATCTGGTGAGCAAGCTCCAGCCTTTCACGGAGCTGAGTGACATACTGTGGAGGAGTCTGGGCACTTTCATGGCCGGGTGGCAGACCAGCCACCAGGTCAATTGGCTCAGTCACTTCCCGCCCAAACAACATCATGTTGGGGGTAAACCCAGTGGAGCTGTGCTTTGTTGCCCTATAGGCCATTACAGCATAGGGAATCATGATATCCCAATCCCAGTGGCAGCGTTCAGCTGTTGTGGCTAAGATATTTTGCAGAGTGGCATTGAAACGTTCAACCTGCCCATCAGACTGTGGCCTGAAAGAAGTGGTGCGCGTCTTCTCTATTCCAAGTAGTTCACACATTTTCTGAAACACTTGTGATTCAAAATTGGTGCCCTTGTCACTGTGCAAAGTCTGAGGTGCTCCAAAACGACATACCCATTCAGAGGTGAATACTTCAGCGACAGTTACAGCCTGCTCATCTGGTAGGGGATAGGCTTCCACCCATTTGCTGAAGTAGTCTTGAACTACTAACACATAGCGACTATGACGATCAGTCTCGTTGAGGGGGCCCATTATATCCAGAGCCACTCGCTCCATAGGTGCTCCAACGCGGACAGTGCCCATGGGGGCCTGGGGTGTCTTAGAGGGCCTGGCTCTGGCAGCACAGCTAGCGCATGTGCGGCACCACAGCGTGACATCTTCTCTCATACGATACCAGTAGTATCTTGTCTGCAGACGGGTGAGAGTCCGATCCACTCCAAAGTGACCCCCCACAGGACCATCATGCATTTGTCTCAGGACATCTGACTGGTACATACGAGGTAGTATTATCTGAGGGTAGAATATGGTTTCCTCTGCACAATAGAAGCGTCGCACCAGAATACCTTCTTTGAAATACAGTCTTTTCCACTGACTCCAATATGTTTTGGTGGCCGGGCTATGAGGTGAGATCTCCGCCCATGAGGGACGTTCTGTTCCCTGTTCCAGCGCTTTCCTGATGGGAGTGATATCAGGGTCAGCTATCTGAGCCTCCCTCAGCTGCTCAACGGTCCAACCGTGGAATAATTGCGCCTCTGTAGTCTCTGTGAGAAGAATCCTTTCTTCAGTTTGTGAATTTCCATCAGACCTTAAGTCCTCCACACATGTGCTTCCCATTCCAGGGGATGGGGAGTCCACTACCCCCACTAAGCTCAACTCTATGGGATGAGCTTCAGTAGTTCCTGCTGTCACACTACCGCCCAGGTCACACTGCACAGCCTGATGTCTTGACTTTTCCATGTTCAACAACGGGTCTGGCACTTTGCAAGGGCAGAACTGACGACAAGGCCTTCTAGACAGAACATCGGCATTGCAGTGCTGCCGTCCTGGGCGATGGATCACCTTGAAGTTGTATTCACCAAGCTTCTCAAGCCATCTGGCTAGCTGTCCCTCAGGCTCCTTCATCCGTATTAGCCAGCGGAGGCTACTATGATCCGTGCGGACGGTGAAAGATCTTCCCAGCAGGTACTGGCGGAAGTGTGATGTGAATTCCACCACGGCTAGCAACTCCCTCCGTGTGGTACAGTAGTTTTGTTCAGTCTGGGAGAGTCTTCTACTGCCATATGCCAGCACACGCTCCTCACCGTCCTGCATCTGAGAAAGGACAGCTCCGATTCCAGTGTCACAAGCATCTGTGTCTAGAATGAGGTCCCCGGTATCAAGGGGGTATCCAAGGACAGGTGCAGTGGTAAGTAGTTGCTTTAGTTTATCAAATGCCTCCTGGCATTCCTGTGTCCAGTGGAAACGGGCATACTTTTTGGTCAGGGCATGTAGAGGTTGAGCGACAGCAGCAAAGTCTTTTACAAAACGTCTGTAGTATGACGCGAGGCCTACAAACTGGCGGACCTCACTGACGTCGGATGGTGTAGGCCACTCTCTGACTTTCTGGACTTTCTGTGAGTCGGTAGCGACCCCCTGCTCGGAGACGATGTGCCCGAGGTAGGCTACTTGCCGTTGGAACAGGCAACACTTTGCTGGTTTCAATTTCAACTTGGCTTGGCGCAGTCGGTCAAACACCTGGGATAGCCGCTGCAGCATTTCTGGTACATCTTTTCCCAGTGTAATGATGTCATCTAAGTATACTAAGCAGGTCTCCCATTGCATGCCAGCAAGGACGCGGTCCATTAGACGTTGAAATGTTGCTGGGGCGTTACATAGCCCAAACGGCATGACATTCCACTCAAAGAGCCCCTTCCTGCTGCAGAATGCTGAGGCCTTGCGTGCTCTGGGGGTTAGTTCCACCTGCCAATAGCCAGATGCAAGGTCCAGAGTGCTGAACCATTTGGCGCTGGATAAGGTGTCCAGAGTATCTTGAATACGAGGTAATGGGTACGCATCTTTAATGGTACAGTCATTCAAAGCCCTGTAGTCCACACAGAGACGATAGGTATCGTCCTTTTTGCGTACCATGACAATGGGCGCGGCCCAACTGCTGTGGCTGTTACGGGCGAGTCCAGTCTCGAGGCTCTGCTGTATCTGCTGGTCAGCATTCAGTTGTTTTTCCTGGGCCATGCGGCGGGGGTGTTGTTTCACTGGGACACCTGGCAGGGTTTGAATGTCATGTTGCACTAGGTTAGTACGGCCTAGGTCAGTGGGTCCTGTAGAGAAGATGTCGCCGTAGTCTTGCAGGAGCTTCGCTAGACTGCACTTTTCCCCGGTAGTTAGCTCAATGGAACTCTGGGCGTACAGAGTGGTGAGATGTTCTGGCACGGTGGGGAAGGCATGGTCGGACTGTTGGGATTCAGTGATGATGGTAGGGGGCTCCATTATCTCAACAGACTGGAGAAACCCTGCTACAGCTCCTTTCTTGATGGTAACATCAGTGGTTCCTGGGTTAAATACTCTGATTGGTATACTCTTACTGGGCTGGGCTCCTACTAAGACCCGGGCCACCAGCAATCGGTGCTTCTCAACAAAGCCTTTTGTAGGGCATAGCATCACTTCTCCTTTCACAGGGGTCCGGAAATGAGCATTTCCCGGTATAATGTACTCACGTCCTGGTGCTAGAACTGTGGTGCGAGCTACTCTTACTGCATGTGCTCTCGGCCTGTTGTCCGGATGGAAGTATGGTATTTGTTCACCGAACAACACAATCTTTCGGTTGCCAAAGTCCAGATGTGCTCTTGACTGCTCTAAGAATGGATGGCCCAGGATGGCCTCAGCACTGCCTGGCAGGTCGGCAAGTAGGAAATCTACACCCACAGTCTGGCTGCCAATCTGAACAGGTAAGTGAACTTCACCCAAGGCAGGGACATTCCCAGGACCAATGCCATGCAGGGACTGTACAGTTGATGGCTGGATAGGTGGTCTGACCTCCGGGTGGATAGAATTATAGTATCGCAAAGGCAGCACATTTCTCCCTGCCCCAGAGTCTAAGATGGCACAAATCTCCATGTCATACATCAGCAGGTGGATACACATTTCTGGGCTCTCACCTTTGGCTTTACCACTGGACCCTCTGCATGCATTTTGGTTTTTGGAGACATTCAAAACTGTGTCCGCCTGCAGCTTAGTTGGGTTTGTTAGAGAGTGGCAATTACGCCACATGTGTCCAATACCCGAGCAGTTGTGACAGCGGATGCTATCCCAATTTGTATCTTTTTGTCTCCTTTGTTTGTATTGCGCGGGGTGGTTCTGGTTCTGCTTTGTGGGTGCTGGTGCTGCACCATTATTTCCCTCAGCTTCATCAGAGTGGGCATAATCGCGCACCATAGCCATTCTGGTTCTCCGCTCAGCTACATTCCGTGCTCCAGTCTGCATGAGCTGTGCAACGCTGGTAGCTGCTCTCCTGGTAGTTTCATAACGACGAGCAATGTCGTAAGCTTGGGCTAATGTGCGAGGTCGGTCTTCTAGGAGCTTCTGAATAATGTTGGCGTCCCCCATAGCATTAGTGAACACCTCAACACTGATTGCATCCTGCTCCTTTTCAGAACGGTCAGCGTATGCAATAGACACTTTCTCATATATGTCGTCCCTCAAGATGTGTAGTGCCTCACCTGGCAGGCGGATTCGTTGCCTTAACTCGATGGCAACAGCCACTGCATACTCTGATGATGGGCCATAAGCAACCTCCACCTCCTCAACAATGTCTCTGTAGTCCCAGCGTGCTGACCTTGGGTTGCGGTGGACCACTGCTCCTGCTGCACCTATGAGACAGAACCTCAACTGGACAGCCATAGTGTTCTCTGACCAGCGATTAGCCTCAGCACAGCTCTCAAAGCGCTGCAAGAAGTCCTTCCATGGTGTGGTGCCATCATACTGACCCGGTCGTAGTGTAGGAATCCTCTCTCGCTGAACACTGTCGTCCTCGCTGTCTGAAGACAGGTTGTACTGCACACGCCGGGGCAGCCGGCCACTTGGATGGAAGCCTGCTCGCCTGCGATGGGACTGATCATAGCCATAAGTCACAGCTTCATTACCTCCATGGACCGGTGTACTCTGCCTGTGGTGTACAGCGCCCTCTGGCTGCACCTGACGGGAACACACACCCGGTGTCACAGGGGTGGAAAGCAGGGTTGCAGGTTCAATATGTGGGGAATAGACTGTCACATTGTTCATAGGTGTGCAGCGTGTGCTCTCCATAAAGGCTGCTGGTTTAGCAGCAATGCAGGGGTTAATGTTATGGGTAGCTGCATCTCCTATGGTCATTGAATGCATTTGTCCATACAACATATTCATATGGGGAGGCTCAGTTCCATAATGACTTTGCTGCATTTCAATGCCACTGTCTCTCATACTTTGATCATTCATATGAGCAAAGGGGTTTGTGCTTGACAACGACAGATGAGCATGTGGGTAATTGTCACTGGCCATTATCACTGGCTTATTATGTGCAGTAAATGGGTTTGACATTGCACCAGTAGGGGGCAGCTGATCCTCTGTTATGAACGGGTTGAGGCTTTGTCCATGTTGGTACTTCATTTCACGTCTCAGGTTAGCGACATCAGACTGAGAGTACATGGTTGTAGTTGTGGGGGTTAACATGAATGGGTTAGAGTAGTTGGTCATTTCCCCGTCAACGTTACTTCCATGGGCCGTCATCATCTCAACTCAGTTCATTGACTGACGAAATTGCCTCGTGCGTCCTTTAGCATGAGTTAGCATGAGCTAACTATACGTGTCCATAGTTTACAACTCATTGATGAAATCAGGATTTTTCATATCCCGGACTCGAGCCCCCAATGTTACCTTTTTCTGTGTTAACTCGAACCTTAGTAAGAGTACAGGAGAGTGTTATCTTCACTCTAGGGCCGAAGTGGTCATGTACAGTCACGTAATTATTAACGTACTGTCCGGACTCCGGGGTAATTCCCTCTTGATGTGTGGTGGTGACAATAAACCACTGGAAACCGTATCTTCAGGACTGTGCATTTATTTCCATTATATTCTTCATATCATGCTGTTGACTAACGTTACATATCTCACAACAAGCTACCTGCTTCTGTTGTTCTTCCTGTGTACACACTGTCTCATCACATTATTCGCTCCTTGCGTAGCTGACCTGTATGCGTGGGTGCCTCCCTCTTAAAGGAACAGACCATAATCTTATAACACTACTGTGCTAGCAGGGAAGACATATTCTTTAGTGACAAAGTCCGCTTTGGGTCTGCTTTGAGTCCGCGCGAGTCCGCTTGCAAGCCATGGTATTTTGACTTAGTGTTAAAAGTTGTACTTGAAATGATGCTACTGATGTATTTTGTGTTACTTTTGCATTAAAACTTTAATATTTGAATTAAAGTACAACTTTAAAATGTACTTTAAAATTCAACAAGTTCAAAAGAAACATAGATAGATGATCATTTGTCACTAAACCTTTATCTATTGAACTTCTTTTAAATCACTCTCAGACAACACAAGTTAACTTATGAAGCTATAAAAGCAGATTTCCCAAGTTCAGTGTAAACTCTGGGGGTTTGCAGTGTGAACTGGAGCCAGTACGATAAGGTCCAGAGGTCCAGTCCAATCATGAAGTGGGATATACGGTGGACAATCTTTAGCAGTGGGTTTATATATAAATAGATGCCAGTGCAAATCACGTCTCTCTGCCCAGAGAGGACCACCCAACCTTAGTGTACTGGATACAATGGTGAGGACTATGACCAGAGAGGACCACCCAACCTTAGTGTACTGGATACAATGGTGAGGACTATGACCAGAGAGGACCACCCAACCTTAGTGTACTGGATACAATGGTGAGGACTATGACCAGGAAGGAGGACACTGCTCACGTGGAGACCAGCAGCAGGTTGCTCGTCTCAGCATTTTAACATTTAATTCTTATTTAATTCTTATTTGTTCTTATTCCTATTTGGGGGCGACAGTGGCTCAGGAGGTAGAGCAGTCGTCTGGTAATCCAGGAGGTTCCCGGTTCGATTCCCGCTCCTCCCGGGCAGCGCATCGATGCGTCCGTGATCAAGACACTTAACCCCCTAATTGCTCCCGATGAGCAGGTCGGCACCTTGCATGGTCGCCTCCGCCGTCTGTGTGTGAATGTGTGAGTGAATGGGTCAAATGTGAGGAACAAATTGTAAAGCACTTTGGATAAAAGCTGCTATATAAATTTACCATTTATTTGTCCATCCTAAATGTTTGTTGTTGTTGAGATTACTAAAAATGGAGATCTTTCAAAGGGACCTATTGTGAATTGCCTTTTCCTGTGTGTTGCATTGTTTTTACATAATAAGGAGTTGTCCCAACAGAGAACATGTTAAATATGTACATTGTTTTTTACAGAATGAGGGATCGTCGCAACACTGAAAACATGTTAAATATGTACATTGTTTTTTACAGAATGAGGGGTCGTCTCAACACTGAAAACATGTTAAATATGTACATTGTTTTTTACAGAATAAGGGGTCATCTCAACACTGAGAACATGTTAAATATGTACATTGTTTTTTTACAGAATAAGGGGTCATCTCAACACTGAGAACATGTTAAATATGTACATTGTTTTTTACAGAATAAGGGGTCATCTCAACACTGAACATGTTAAATATGTACATTGTTTTTTACAGAATAAGGGGTCATCTCAACACTGAGAACATGTTAAATATGTACATTGTTTTTTACAGCATAAGGGGTCATCTCAACACTGAGAACATGTTAAATATGTACATTGTTTTTTACAGAATAAGGGGTCATCTCAACACTGAACATGTTAAATATGTACATTGTTTTTTACAGCATAAGGGGTCATCTCAACACTGAGAACATGTTAAATATGTACATTGTTTTTTACAGAATAAGGGGTCATCTCAACACTGAGAACATGTTAAATATGTACATTGTTTTTTACAGCATAAGGGGTCATCTCAACACTGAGAACATGTTAAATATGTACATTGTTTTTTACAGAATAAGGGGTCATCTCAACACTGAGAACATGTTAAATATGTACATTGTTTTTTTACAGCATAAGGGGTCATCTCAACACTGAGAACATGTTAAATATGTACATTGTTTTTTACAGAATGAGGGGATGTCTCAACACTGAGAACATGTGTGCTTTGTGACTTTTCTGCCGTTCAGCTGTGACAACAACCCTCCCTCTTGAAATGAGCAATTCACATAACGTGCGTGTATGTGAAGATATCTTGATAAAATGCATGTGTACAAGATTATTCTCGCTCAAATATTCTCTTTTCTAACCAAATTTGAACCTATATGTTTCTGACAATATTTGCTACGCTATTGCTGGATCTTGAGTCATATTTGATCTGCAACATCTAGTCTGACATTTTGTTCGACGGTATAGACTCGCGCATCACCACTAGATGAAAGCAGCTCGCTCCTTACAGGCATGTGTGAACAGAGGCTGCTATAGAATATATAATCTGAGTGTGTTTCCAGCAAAACACTTCAAAGACATGTTTGGTGGACCTCAAAGATCTATATTAACTTTTGTTCAAAAGGACTAATATAATTCCCATTTAATCTTACTCTGGGCCTTCACAAGGACCATACCAACACAATCCACTATACACAGGAATTTCTCTTGGGAATGGACAGGTCCTGCATTACAACACAGACCACCTACACCAACCAAAGGAGCCCTACAGTCGGATGTATTAACCCCGAAAATAGGGATATAATCCTGGGAGAACTTTGGGAACAAACCGTAGAAGAAGACGCAGCGGTCGTCTGCACATTAGACAACAAATTCGGAATAACAGCAGTCCACTGCCTTCTATGGTCCTGGCAAATGTTCAGTCTTAAGGAATAATAATAAACGTTATCTGGCAAATGTTCAGTCTTTAAGGAATAATAATAAACGTTATCTGGCAAATGTTCAGTCTTTAAGGAATAATAATAAACGTTATCTGTATAGCACCTTTCATACAAGAATCGCAGCCCAAAGTGCTTCATAGCAGTAAATAGACTTAAAGGGGAACTATTTGACTATTTCTTTCACTATTTGGGCACTTTTACACAATTCCTGTGAGTTTATGGAACACCTCTGTAATTATAATTTTTTTTAATTCATTGTTTTGTATTTCTAATCAAGTCCTCAAAAACAGCATTTTTCTACCTCAAGATCTCGAGCCGTTTTGAGGCTGGGCTCCTAAACCACTGTGTGGCCTGGTGGCATCTGCCACATTATCATGCAGCTGAGTCTCTCTGACATCACAAATCATCACATTTTCAGATGACTCAGTTCAGTGAGGGTGAATATTGTGAGAGGAGAATTGGAAGAATGCGCCAATATGAGAATTAGAGACATAGATCATATTAATATAAGTCCACATAGCTAGGAAACAATGCTAAACACTGAAAAATGCCATTTATAAGATAGTTCCCCTTTAAAATAAACATAATAAATAAAACATAAAATAGACAGAATAAAAGCAATGCAGAGAATAAGATAAAGGGTAAAAGCAATGCAGGTAATAACAATACAAATATTGCCTCTTAAAACCGGGGAAAGTCTGGAAGTGGATACGTACCAGTTAGCCTAGCTTAAAGCTCAGGAAGAGCTTGGGTCCTGGTGGACTTTGTGGCAGGGTGCTTGGACCCGTGTGCAGAACAGTTTCGGCAGCATTAAAAACAAATTTATAAAAAATGTATATTCTTATTTTTCTTATTTTCTAAAAGTGCTATTTGTTTTTTATGATCAAATGTGATGTCAGACCCAAACACCACACAAAGGTTTGTGGCGGCACGGTGGTGTAGTGGTTAACACTGTCACCTCACAAGAAGGTCCTGAGTTCGATTCCCGCTTGGCGACCAGGTTGCCGGGTTGCCATGTACCCAGGTGGTATCTCCCGGGTTGCCCAAAATTATAATTTCAAGTCAAATAAGCATACACCGCTGAAAATAGAAATGATCCATCACACTGTATGAATTATCAATAATGTATGGGTTCTAGGTAGGGATGCTCGATATTGGCTTTTTTACCGATACCGATATACCGATATTGTCTAACTCTTAATTTCCGATACCGATATCAACCGATATCAACCGATACCAATATATGCAGGGTTTTAATAATTTCAGGTAATTAACATTACATATCTCTTGTTGTGGAATTAACACAACATTATGCATACTTTTGACAATAAATTAAATCTGAATTTGTTCTTACTTGCTTGCCTGGGTAAATAAAGGTTCTATAAATGTTAATTTTTTTTTTAAATAAAATAAAATAAAGTAAAGAAATTTGTAAACTGATACAGATATTTTCCGATATCACATTTTAATGCCAATATCGGCCGATAATATCGGTAGGCCGATAATATCGGACATCCCTAGTTCTAGGTCCTAGGTTCTAGGTCATAGGTTCTAGGTCAGGGTCCGGATAGGACAGCATCTGGGTCCGGACCACGGTCCCCCCATTAGTGACCTCTGCTCTACAGTTTGCTTACAGGGCTGGCTGAGGGGTAGCGGATGCCACCCTGACCTCCGACCTACCGGTAGGGTCTGTTGACTCATGGCAGGCTTCTGTTTGTAGACTTTCCCTCTTGCTTTTAATGCTATTCAACCATAGTTGCTGGCAGAGCCACTTTCCATGGTCTTCACAAGACAGGGAAGGAAAGATTGGTCCATAATTATCTGGGCCACATCCACCTCCTCTTTTATGGAGATAGATGAGATGGTGCTAGGAACTATGCCCCGTTGACAAAAAAAGATTAAATATGTGTTATTTGCTCTGTAATTAATGGAGCGGCTAGCGCTAATGGAGCAGTTTATCCTCTCCATCAGTCACTAACAGGTTTGAAACCCTGGAGGTATTTGTGGAGGGTGTTTTAAAGGTAGATGCTATTAAACACGTCTCAGTACACCCATCTGTCATTTGGTTTATGTTGCTCCTTTACTCAGGCCAAACGGGATCCTCTTCATCATCTACCTCCTCACACTTGGTCTGATTCTCCATAAATATAACATCCATTTCCACTGTTACACGGACGACACCCAGCTCTACGTTTCCTCCAAACCCACTTCCACCCTCCCTCCCTCCTCCCTCTGTGCCTGTTTACAGGAAATCAAATCCTGGTTCACTTCTAATTTTCTCAAACTAAACAGTGATAAAACAGAGGTAGTCCTCATTGGCTCCAAGTCCACACTCACCAAGCACCCCAGTTTCACCCTCACCATAGACAACTCCTTAGTATCCCCCTCCCCCCAGGTCAAGAGTCTGGGTGTCGTCCTCGACAGCACCCTATCATTCCATTCCCACATCAACAACACCATCCGGTCCGCCTACTTCCACCTTCGCAACATAGACCGCCTCCGCCCTTCACTCACTCCCAACAGCGCCGCAATACTGGTCCACTCCCTCGTCACTTCCCGCTTGGATTATTGCAACTCCCTTCTCTTTGGTCTCCCCCCACAAACACCTCCATAAGCTCCAACTGGTCCAGAGCGCTGCTGCTTGTATAATCACCAGAACCCCTGTCATCAGTCACATCACCCCCGTTCTACCCCAACTCCACTGGCTTCCCATCAAACACTGCATTGATTACAAGATCCTCTTCCATACATTCAAGGCCATCCATAACCTCGCCCCTCCATACCTGTCCGACCTCCTCCACATCAACATTCCCACCCAATCCCTCAGGTCTGCCTCCTCCATCAACCTGACTGTCCCCCCAGTCCGTCTGTTCACCATGGGGTCAAGAGCCTTCATCCGCTCTGCCCCTCGCCTCTGGAACTCCCTCCCCCCGACATCAGGAACATTGACTCCATTATCCAATTTAAAACCCACCTCAAAACCCACCTGTTTAGGCAGGTGTATGTCTAATTTCATTGTAAATTTGATTGTGATTGTAAATTGACTGTTTTCAATTGTTGTACGGCAACCTTGAGTGTCTTGAAAGGCGCCTTATAAATAAAATGTATTATTATTATTATTATTATTATTATTATTATTATTATTATTATTATTATTATTATTATTATTATTATTATTATTATTATTATTATTATTATTATTATTATTATTATTATTATTATTATTATTATTATTATTATTATTATTATTATCATCATCATCATCATCATCATCATCATCATCATCATCATCATCATCATCATCATCATCATCATCATCATCATCATCATCATCATCATCATCATCATTATTATTATTATTATTATTATTATTATTATTATTATTATTATTATTATTATTATTATTATTATTATTATTATTATTATTATTATTATTATTATTATTATTATTATTATTATTATTATTATTATTATTATTATTATTATTATTATTATTATTATTATTATTATTATTATTATTATTATTATTATTATTATTATTATTATTATTATTATTATTATTATTATTATTATTATTATTATTATTATTATTATTATTATTATTATTATTATTATTATTATTATTATTATTATTATTATTATTATTATTATTATTATTATACTGCATCATTATTGGAATGGAATATTGGTCCCCTTGAGTTTGCTCCGGTTGTAAACGGTCCTGAACTGACCAGTCGCCACTGATGGCGAAAATGATTGACCAACGATGTAGCCAAGGAGCGTCTGCTCCGAAAGCGACCCCAGATGAGCACTGATTGCAAGGAGAAAGGGGCAGAAGAAGAGAACAAGCTCTTTGTTTTGACTCGCGCAACTGAATGAATGGAATCACGCAGAATTTTTACCGGTACACACATTACAAAAACCTTTGTGAAACACTCATTTTCCGTGGGATTTTTCATCAACTTTGGACCTGTACTACATAAGACTTCAGGTAGTAAAAACCCAATACAAATCTACAAAAACATAACTTGTCCAAAAGGACAAGTAACATAAAAAAAAATTCAATAAAAAACAGGCAACCACTAAACAGAAATATGTGTACACACAACTTTTACTTCAGTGTGTTCAAAACCTCTGTTACTCTATTTCATTAGCACTCAAAGTGATTTTTTATTGTGTTTATTGAACAACTTCAGAATGTTACCTTTCAAAAGAGACCAGACTCATGCATGTGCTATAAGTATAAAGTATAATAAATAGCAAATTACTTTGGGTATGCAATCGTCAAAAACAAACAAATAAATAGCCCCGTTTTTTCCAGATGTTTAAGAGGTTTAAAGGGGAACTATTTTACTATTTCTTTCACTATTTGGGCACTTTTACACAATTCCTGTGAGTCTATGGAACACCTCTGTAATATATATATTTTTTTTAAAACAGCATTTTTCTACCTCAAGATCTCGAGCTGTTTTGAGCCTGGGCTCCTAAACCACTGCGCCGGGCCGGCCCCGCCTGAACATTAACATGCAGCGGTGTCTTTATGACATCACATATAGGGCACATTTTCAAATGACTCAGTTCAGTGAGGGTGAATATTGTGAGAGGAGAATTGGAAGAATGCGCCAATATGAGAATTTTGAGACATAGATCATATTAATATAAGTTCACATAGCTAGGAAACAATGCTAAACACTCAAAAAGGCCATTTATAAGATAGTTCCCCTTTAAAGCTTTAGATTCTTTAGATGTTGCAAAGTTTAAAACTTTGATCTCCAACCGTTGTCAATGAAGTTGGACATGTTTTAATTGATTTGTTATCCTTGCTTTTTGCCTCGTCTTGTTGTCTTATTGTTATGATTTTATATGCTGTGTGATGTATTTTGTTGCACACTGTACCTTAAGGAAGCCTCAGTTGCCTTCCGAGTTTAAATAAAGGTTTGAAGTGAAATACTGCTTGGAGATTACTGTTCAACAACCAGCTCAAAAGGGCTCAGGCCGGGAGACTCTCCAGTAAAGCTTGATTGATGCCTGCAAGAGGAAGTGTGAAACGATAGTTATGAAGTATAACCCTGGTTATATGAATGCCGCCTGTTGGACCGCTCCGTGTGCCAACCAGTGTTGGGACTAATGTGTTACAATGTTACTTTTTGCAGTAACTATTACTCTAACGCATTACTTTTTAAATTCAGAAACTCAATTACCATTACTAAATGGTTCATTACTGCGTTATTTTTATGTATTGTTAAAATGTTACCTTTTCCTGTATTAAGCTGAACTGTAGTAGAGTACAGGGGAGCGTTCTCCTAACGCTCCAGGACCAAAGTGCCGGTCATGTAACGTGCTTGTTACAGCTAGCCGGACTTCGGGGTAATTCCCTCTGTAAGGTGGTGACAGTAAACCAGGAAACCGTTCTCTCAAGGACTGGGCATTTATTTCCATTTGCAGGGTTGACAACAGCTCTCTATTCTTAATGTTATTGACTAACGTTACAGACAAATGAAATGCTACATTTCTCTACTGTTTCCACATACACTCTGACTATATGATTATTCGCTGCTTTCGTAGACCACCTATATATCCAGGGCTTGACATTAACACCCGTCACCCACCAAATGCGGGTAGAATTCGGCTGTGGCGGGTAACTCCCGTCATTCTACCCGCCACAGTGGCGGGTGACTTTTTTTTCTATGAAAAAGGCATCGGCAATAATTAAGTCAATCCAGGTGATACTACATAATACTACAACTCCCACGAGGACTGGGTGCGCACAGTGTGCTCATTCATTGGCCCATCCACTTCGTCGTATTGCCTCCGTGTGTGACAGCTGACAGCTGAACGAACACTGTTAGTGCGACCGACTCATCCATAGTTTACTTTACAGACAGTTAGCTAATGTTACAATGTGGCAGAATATTGTGAAAAGACCAGGTGAACCAAACCATCAACAAACAGAAAAGAGAATGAGACCGAGGCCGACTATTTGTGGATGTGCGAGTAAGTAAACAAACTAACATGTATTATGTAACGTGTATTATTAAACTAATATTACGGTGTTTGTTAGCTAGCTAGTCACATTCATTTAACATTAAGAAGCATAAGGGCTCGAGTTGAGACTAACACAGTCCTGGTGCACCCTCTCAGTCAACTCGCAAATATATGCTGCACATTATCACTGCGCGGTCTCTGCTCTTAGCTCTCAGCACCATGGACAGCTGCCCCAGATGCCCCTCCCTCTCTCTCTCTCTCACTCTCTCTCTCTCTCTCTCTCTCTCTCTCTCTCTCTCTCTCTCTCTCTCTCTCTCTCTCTCTCTCTCTCTCACACACACTGAATAGAGGACTAGACATCAAAGCAAATATTGGTAACAATATATCACAGTGCTCTACAATTTAATTAATTAAGTTTGTACTTAGTTTTTGTAATTACACACAGTGTACTTACCCCATTACACTTCCTTAACATTAACAATAGCCCTAACTATATTCCTAATCCTAACCCTGACCTTATTCCTAGGTATTGAGTAAATTCAATGCAGTAAGTACATTGCAACAATGACTAAGTACAATACTTGTTATACTGTCATTACACAAATAGCTACACAGAACAGAGAATGTAAAGTGTGACTGTCTGGGTGGGTGGGGTGTTCGGGTGGGGACAGATGTTATTGGATTAGATGTTATTTTATCACACACCACACTACTGACACTTTTTGGGTGGGGGCGCGAGTGTGGGGATTTTTGGCTGGTGAAAATGCTGAGTGGCTAGTGACTTTGGAAAACCACTGCCACAGTGGCTAGTGAGCCAAAAAGTTAATGTCAAGCCCTGTATATATCCCACAACGCATCACTCTTAAAGGAGCAGGCAACACCCTAATCTTACAACACTACCCCCACTCTATACAATGTGGTAATTTTTTTTATGACCACATTGCTTAGCAGAGTTCAGTGATGTGAATGCAAATGAATGAAAACTGTCAAGTTGATCAACAGATTTTGACTGTAAGAATCTGTAAGGGCATTAACTCTTTCTCTGCCAACAACGATTATATACGTGTTTGTCCGCCAATCGTTGAACACCAACCACGTATATATACGTAATTTGATAGTTTTTCCTTTTTTTCTGATATTTGTATTCATTATTCATCCAGAGCAGAGTGTTACAATAGGGAATGAGTCTGAGATCGCAAAAGTCCAATACCGCCGCCTGGTAGGATGAGGCCGGTATTGCATATCCTTTGAAACTCTGTGTATTAGCCTGTGCATCGATTATATTGGTCCGGGCATACTTTTCTAGTAAGCTGAACCTCAGGCTTCACCTGATCGCATTGAATGGACATACGATCTGGACATACGATCTACCAGATGGCAATCAAATAATTGGAATATTATTTTTGGAATCCCACCGGCCACAGGTAAGAGCAATTTAACGTCAATTTCAGCTTGATTGTGCCTTGTTTTCATAGCCATCGCCCTGATCAGCGTATGTTGTTGTACTAACGAATGCCGTTATTGACAATCAATTAATCAGAAACGACCCCCCCCCTTCATGCATTCATGATGGAACATAATACCGATCATACGCATTTGAATTTTTTATTGTAGCGTTAGGGCGGGCCATACCTTTTTTTTTTTTGAAAATCAATCGAGTGGGGTGTCTAAAATACGTGTTTTTTGTGGGGAATTCAAATATGGGATTATTTTTCTAATCGGATAACTCCTACCTACATTGTTTTGGATTTCAAAATGGCCGATTTGACCATTTTTCACCCCTTGGCCATACATGGATGCCAACATGAATCTGAAGGAAATCATAACATGCAAGGTGTCTAAATGATGTGTTTCTTAATGGGGAATTCAAATATGAGTTCATTTTTGGGATAGAATAGCTCTAACCTACATAATTTTGGATTTCAAAATGGCCGATTTTACCATTTTTCACCCCTTGGCCATACATGGATGCCAACATGAATCTGAAGGAAATCCTAACATGCAAGGTGTCTAAATGATGTGTTTCTTAATGGGGAATTCAAATATGAGGTCATTTTTGGGATAGGATAACTCTAACCTGCATAATTTTGGATTTCAAAATGGCAGATTTTACCATTTTTCACCCCTTGGCCATACATGGATGCCAACATGAATCTGAACATTAACTGTTGCTGCAGCAAAGACAAAAAGATTCCTGTGAAAGATATTGCCTACATCAAGGGACAGAGGGAAAAGGTTGGAAGTAAAGGACCACACCAAATGGCTGGAGCTGATCTGCCTGAGCACAAGAGACAGGTGAAAACATTGGAAAGGCAGGGGATGGAAAAGAAGGCAGAGAAAAGGAGAAGGGGCAAAGAAGAAAGCTTTGCAGCAGCAGACAAGGTTGCCAGGAAGGATTTTGAGAGCTTCCTTACAGTCCCTGAAGTTGAGCTCATTCCTGAAACTGACCCTGCAGCTTCAGCAAAGCTACGGAAAAATTATGATGAGATTCCAAACATCGCCCTTGCTAGTGTAAGGTATGGCATAGGTCTAAGGCCAACTGCAGCTATAGCAACTGCAGCTCTGATTGATGCAGGACTCATCTTAGAAGTAAAGTGATTGAAAAGAACAAGGTTAAGAGAGCACAAGAAAAGTTGATGCAAGAGCTGGGGGAAGAGTTTGAGGAGAAGTGCAGAGAGGAGGGGGGGATCTCCTGTATCCTCTTTGATGGGCGGATTGACATGACCAATGTGATGATGGAAGCTGAGGGCAGTGACCAATCTTTTCCTGCAAAGATCAAGGAAGAACACTATAGTGTTGCTAGTGAGCCTGGCAGCAACTATCTGTTCCACTTTACACCAGAGAAAGCAACTAAAGAGGAGTCCCATGCAGAGAAGATTGCTAAGGTCCTGTTTGCCTGGCTGAAAGAGAGAGGTTCTGATAAGACCTTGTGGGCCATTGGAGGAGACTCGACCAATGTCAACACTGGAGTGAAGGCAGGTGTAATGCGGAAGCTGGAGCTGCACCTGGGGAGAAAGCTGGTCTGGTTGGTATGCAACCTGCACACTGGTGAACTTCCACTGCGCCGTCTCATTGTTGAAGTTGATGGGGCTACTCTGTCAGACAACAAATTGTCTGGGCCAATAGGACAGCTCCTTGATTCTGTTACAGACTTGGAGATCAATCCTAACTTCACCAGGATCTTTCTTGGCCCTCCGCTGATCAAGCTGCCTGAGAAGATCATTCAAGATCTCTCAACTGATCAACACTATGGCTATAAGCTGGTCTGTGCAATCAGGGATGGAGTGCTTTCTGCAAGGCTGGCTCTGCTGGAGATTGGACCGGTAAACCACAGCCGCTGGCTCACCACAGCAAACAGACTCCTCAGGCTCTGGGTGTCAAAGCATCAACTTAAAAGAAAGAACCTGAATAATCTACAATGCATTGTGGAATTCATCATTGGAGTGTATTATCCATGTTGGTTCAACATGAAGGTCAAGCACTCCTGGATCGAAGGGCCTAAGCACATCCGGTTTCAGCTGGACTGCCTCAAGTCTCAGAGGAAGGAGGTGCTGGATGTTGTGATGCCAACTGTGAGAAGATCTGCTTGGTATGCCCACAGTGAAGCCATCCTCCAAACACTGCTGTGCTCTGAGGATCAAAAAGAGAGAATTGAGGGGGTGGAGAGAATCCTGGCCATCAGGGGAGAGGGGGATCCAGACACTCAGCTGGGAGACTCCTGTGTCAGGATCAGAAGAACACCTCACATCAATAGTGACGCTTCCAGCATTGGTGGCTTAATCAGCTGGTCAGAAGATGTGTCAGAGCCACCTCTCACCTGCTCCCTAAGCACCTCCGAGGTGAAGAACTTCATCAACACCCCCATGGAGGTTCTCGACTGGCCTTGCCACACACAAAGCATCGAGAGGGTTGTTAAAATGGTGACTGAGGCCTCTGCTAAGTACTTTTCATAAGAAAAAAGGGATGGAGGGATCAGGGCTCAGGAGACCAGCAGGAGGCTGATGTCCAAGAATGAATCCAAGCAGGACTTGTGCAACCTGATCAAATTTAAGAAGATAGATGATTGATGGAGCCCCATGGATTTTCTCAATAGGCTACATTGAGACGTTTGTTAAAATGGTTACAGAGGTTTCTGCTGAGTAGTTCTGGAAAGAGCTCACCTATTTATGGCTGACGTTGACTTTAAGTTTGTGTTTGTAGGTTGGTGGCTAAAGCAGTACAGTAGGAGATCTTGCCATCCAAGAATGAGTCCAATCAAGATTGATTGATTGATTGAAAAGTTTATTAACAGATTGCAGAATGGGTACAGTACAGTACATCTATAGATATTGGAACCTGGCAAAGTTCAAGAAGTCAGGAAATCGAGATGTAGCACTTAGGTGTTTGTGTGCATTACAAATACAATTTATTATTGTTAGTATTATTATTATTGATCTTTGGAGTTGTATCCAGTTATATACTGTACAGTTCACTTGTTAATAAATTTGATGGCTTTGTCATTATAAATGATTTCCCATATATGTTTTATCTTTGCAATTTTGTAATACAATACCAATGGGTTCAAATGGTAAAATCAGCCATTTTGAAATCCAAGATTATGCAGGTTATATTTATCCTATCCCAAAAATGACCTCATATTTGAATTCCCCATTAAGAAACACATCATTTAGACATATTGCATGTTAGGAATTCCTTCAGATTCATGTTATCATCCATGTATGGCCAAGGGGTGAAAAATGGTAAAATCGGCCATTTTGAAATCCAAAATGATGTAGGTTAGAGTTATCCTATCCCAAAAATGAACTCATATTTGAATTCCCCATTAAGAAACACATCATTTAGACACCTTGCATGTTAGGATTTCCTTAAGATTCATGTTGGCATCCATGTATGGCCAAGGGGTGAAAAATGGTCAAATCGGCCATTTTGAAATCCAAAACAATGTAGGTAGGAGTTATCCGATTGTAAAAATAATCCCATATTTGAATTCCCCACAAAAAAACACGTATTTTAGACACCCCACTCGATTGATTTTCCAAAAAAAAAAAAGTATGGCCCGCCCTATTGTAGCGTGTGTAGGGACGAAATGCCAATGGATAGCCTGGACATTGCAGGCTATTACTAGCCTCCCAGGAATTACCCTAAACAGCTCTAAAACCATACTTCTATTCACCACGGTATAAAACGGGAATGTATGGATGCATTTTTCTTTTTCTTTTTCACATCTTGAACGATAGATACTCGATGTCAAATGGGCCATAGTATTGCATCCATAGCTATAATATAGAATATAGTTATAGCCCTGCAAACAAGGTGACTGACTCCATTGATTTAATGCGTGGCAGCGCATAGCCATATCCCAGAAACAGCGTGGCAGAGAATTTCTGAAGAATCCTCTCCGCCAAGATAAGACCGTGCCACGTCATTATTGGAAACCCGCCTATGGGTTTGGCGACCTCAGAGGGTTTTTTAACTAGTGTGTTTTTACCAAGACTAATTCCTTGTATGTGGAAGCTTACTTGGCAATAAAGACCTTTCTGATTCTGAATATAATAGAAGAAGAGCATGCACGCACACACACACACACACGCACACACACACACACACACACACACACGCACGCACACACACACGCACACGCACACGCACATGCACACACACACACACACACACACACACACACACACACACACACACACACACACACACACACACACACACACACACACACACACACACACACACACACACACACACACACACACACACACACACACACACACACACACACACACACACACACACACACACACACACACACACACACACACACACACACACACACACACACACACACACACACACACACACACACACACACACACACACACACACACACACACACACACACACACATTATTGGCAGGATCAGGGAGGCAGCAGCATTGGTGACATTCTGGCTCGTGTCGCATGTTTATTGCTTTGAGAACCAGCAATCAGTTGCTCTGAATGAAAATAACAAACATTAACAATGTTACTTGCACACACACACACACACAGACACACCGTTTCTGGGGGGAAATTAATAGATGGAAAAGCACTATATTTGTTGTGTGTGTGTGTGAGAGAGAGAGCGAGAGAGGGAGAGGGTGAGAGAGAGAACCGTATTGTGATTGTAATAATGTGAATGTTATTTAGCGCATCACACAATTCATCCCTTACAGGTCGATGGCCTGACCTGAAATTCTCTCTCTCTCTCTCTCTCTCTCTCTCTCTCTCTCTCTCTCTCTCTCTCTCTCTCTCTCTCTCTCTCTCTCTCTCTCTCTCTCTCTCTCTCTCTCTCTCCCTCTCCCTCTCTCTCTCACTACACACAGATGTGCACAGGCTGAAATGGGGTGGGTAGTTGCATTGTTTGCACTGAATAGCTAGCCTATTACCCAAATTACCCCCAATAACATTACGCTTCAATTTGCATAGATACAAATTTGCATGACAAATACAAAGTCAAGTGTTACTACATTGTAGCGTCTCTTTCTCTCTGGGTTGCCAGGTTGCACAACACATATTCAGCGTTGTGTATGAAGGATATTAGATGGCTTTACACTACATTAAATGGCAACTCAATTCTCTCACAGAAAGCCTCATCCTCCTCTTTTATGGCAAATGACGCATTTATATAGTGCTTTTATTTTAAGCACTTTAAAACGTATGCCTCACATTCACCCATTCACTCACACATTCACACACCAATGGCGGAGGTGACCATGCAAGGTGCCGGCCTGCACATCGGAAGCAGTTAGGGGTTAAGCGTCCTGCACACTTTGACACGCTGCCGCGAGAAGCCGGAATCGAACCAGAAACCTTCTGATTACCAGCTGATCTTAGTTTGGCCCAAACTCCATGCAACCGATGTCACTCTTTACCAGGCACGTGCACACATAGAGCCCAAGGGGTGCTTGAGCACCTGCCTTTTTGAGCCTCATAAAAAAAGTGCCCTTTTTGAAAAAAAAGAAAAAAAAATCGTTACGCATATAGACTGCCCTTCCAACTGAAAATGTCAGGATAGAATCAAAATATTAGGTAAAGAGAGAGAGAGATGCCCCATATTCCATTGCAGTTTGCACGGCCTCCTCAGCGTGCCTCTCCGCGGACCTATATTTTATGCATAGCGTGGGTGGTGATGATGATGATGATGATGATTGTTACAAAGGGTCAGATTAAACCGAATATATATATTTATTACTTGAGATATATTGTATAGTATTTGTATATCGTCTGATATCCCTTGTATATTCTTTGTACATATACACGGAATATCCCTTTACCTAGTACAGGCCAGACCATAATATTCGTTCTCCTATTGGACAGCGACCCCCTAGGCGCCACGGCCATACCCCCAATGTCTAGTTCAAAGTCGCCGCTAAGACATGTCTCAACATGCCCAGGTTTGCGCAGTAATACGAGACAGAAATAAGGCTGGTACTAGATTATTCACCTTACGTATAAATACGTTGCAGGTGGATACAGCAGTTAGTTAACCTAGAAACGTGTTACCCCAACAAGTTGAAGCCTTCACCACGATACAACGTGCTGTGAAGTGGGCCCGTTTTGCCCCGAAATAGAGCCTTGAGACCGCGTGCGAATTGATAGCTGAAGTGTCAGAGTTTAACGCTGTATCGTCGAGTTCGACCTATTCTATTATTAAGTAATAGTCTATTATGTATAGTGTATCGTGCGGCTACCGTTCTACAGTGACCAGCATTACCAACGTTTCATCGTACCGAGCTAGTGTGCTTATCCAGGCTGGGCAGCCTAACCTTGTGCCGCCATCCGAGGAGCCCTAGACGAGAACCGTGTGGATATGTACACTGGATAACCTACGCCGACGAATGCAGAGCCCTTTTCGGCTGGATTATATTGCTTTGGTCCTGTGGCTGCTGGAGCAGAGAATCGTCTACCCCCACTACCGTGTGGGATTTACCCTGTGAGGAGCCCCGTCGAGCCCGCCTCTAGGACTCAGAGGCTGGCTAGCTTTCATCCATGCTGCAGTGCATACCGGAGAATAGCTGTTGCTTTGTCTACGGACCAAGGGATTATTGCACCGTCTCCTGTACCTGGAGTCTCTTTATTCCTCGTTGATCCAGACTTTTGCTACCGACAAATCCTCTCCCCTGCTGGCTTACAACGAGAGGGAACCCCCCTAGTATCTCCAGCTGACCTACGAGTGTACCTTATATAATTCTTATGCTACAGGTGGTATTAATTATCCCCTTCGTAATATGCTCATGGACTTACGCTCTTGACCTATTCATGCACATTCTTCGCCTTACAAGCGCGACTCTAATTCTCAATACTGTAAGATAATATTGATGCTCTTCTAATAAATATTCCAAACAGGACTTTCTTTGTTAAGCCGTGTTATTGTGTGGGTGTTCATCACATATACATGTGTACTGTATGGCCAGTAGTAATGTACATAACTCAGTAGTGGTTTAATGATACCATACTTATTCAATACAGTCAGGGAATTGTACCCCTCAGTTACAATTGGTCCTTCGAGCCGGATGGTAATTAGCGTAATATTAATATAATATTAATATTGACATGGCCAGCGATGAACACTCCACAAACGGTTCTCCTAAGCTAGAACGCCCGCAGCGCAGACGGCAGCCACCTCCTTACCTAGAGGACTACGCTGCCAGTCTACTACCTAGCTTTATACAGACGTTAAACGCGGAAAAAGCGGATAGTAAAAGTATGTCAAACCCTACCGACCAGGCGACCCTGCCAGTAGAGACCCTAGTGGGTTCTAACGTAACTGACCAAGCTCACGGGGGGGACCAGGAGGGACATGACATGACTTTACCCCCCGACAACGTCAACGGGACAGTCCCCGGAGAGCTCCAGGATAAAGAAAGCTCTCCAGGGACGGAACCCGACCCACTACCAGAAGAGACGCGCACCCAGGAGATGGACCTCCTCGGAGCGCGACAGGAGAACGGATCTCCAACGAGCACTGCCAGAAGCCGATCACCTCCATCAGTGTCTTCCCCCAGCGAGGCGGACAAGATGCTGGCGCAGGCATTTATCGCCACCCTGGCAGCCTCCACTGAACGCGATCGACTCCAAGCACAGACGCTTAGCGAGCGTGAACATTCTTCCATGGAACAAGAGCGCCTCCGAGCGCAACACCAAAGTGAGCGCGAACACTCTACCATGGAAAGAGACCGCCTGCAGGCTCAACAACTGAGTGAGCGCGAACAATCTGCAGACCAAAGAGAACGCTTTCACGCGCAACTCCAAGCGCAAGCCCTTAGTGAACGCGAACACTCTGCGACCCAGCGAGAGCGCTTCCAGGCGCAGCAAAGGAGTGAAGACGACCGCATACGCCTGGAGACCAGACGCCTCCAGACGGAAGAGAATATTGAAAGAGACCGCGCCGATGCCCAGCGCGCCGCCGCCGATGCACAGCGCAAAGCCGGCAATGCACAGCGCGACGCAGCCCAAGCCTAGCGCGAAGCAGAGCGCGACCTCGATCACATCAAGCGCGAAGCCGAGCGCGACCGATTACAAGCGCGGATAATGGAGCAACTGATTGCCAGGGCGACTCCCCCTCCCTCCGCACGGAGCTCCAGGGCCTCGTCAAGACAAGGGTCTAGGGCACCTTCCCCTACCCGATCAAGCGACCCGGAGCCCGACCAACAGAAAGAGCCTATACACGTCTCCGAACCCCCTCCCCGACCGGTCCATGCGAGACCCAGCAACAGGGAAGAACCGGCCTACGCCGCCGAGAGACTGAATAGACGATTGCAAGATCTAGAAGACCTAGCAGAGGAAAAAGAAGAGGAAGAGGAGGAAAGTCAAGCCCACCAGCAGCATCGTACTCCACAGGACCAGGAGGTCCAGTACAGCCCAGACTTTACCCCCGAGGCCCTGCGTTACAGACCCCCGACTCAACTCAAGGGTGAGTTTGACGCACGACCAGCCCCGAGGAACAGCACCTGGGTACCCGGGCCTTGGTACCCACCAGGTACCAGCCCACAACGACACGTAAGGGGAGACTCGCCTAGGAGGCCTCTCCCCCAATGCTCACCGATGTGCCAGCCATCCATGGCATCGTACCTTGGCACACCGACGTTCCCGGATTTCACACACAAGGACAGAGCACAGTACACAGAACTACGAATGTGCTTAGAGACAATGATGTCCGATGTCCCCGATGAGACGTACAAGTATGCTATCCTCCTCAAGCACCTGAAGGTGCCCAGAGCGCATAATATAGCGCTGGCATATTCCAACTCAAGTACCCCATACACCGCGGCTCTAGTAGCCCTCGACCAACGTTATGGACGCATATGGGACTACGTAATACAAGAGATAAGGAATATTGACCGTCTACCCCCAGCCACAGACAATCGCTCATTGGATGACCTCTCTATCAAGGTACAATCCCTGGTAGGGATGCTGGGGGCACAAAAGGAAAAGGGTAGGCACGAACTGTACGCAAACTCTAATGTTGAAAGGATATTAGAGAAGCTTCCCCCCGCCCGACAAGAGCGCTTCAGGCAGCAAAGAGACCACCGTGATCCCAACGGTCCCGAGCCATCCCTCCTAGACCTGGCCGACTTCCTGGCGAGAGAAGTCAGCAGCCTACGACTGGATACGTTCGTGCGGAGTGGACCAAGCCCCAGAGAGGGACCTAGGAGATCAAACGATAACCGCAGGCTGGTGACCGTCATGCACCAAGCCGAATCAGTACCGCGTAACAAGAACCACAGCACCCCCTCGATGAAAGAGAAGTGGAAGATTGTATGCCAGTACTGCGAGAAAGAACACTGGCTGTCACACTGTGACACGTTCAAGAAGATGACCGCCGACGAGGTGAGTCAATGGATAAAGTCCAACCGCCGCTGTTACCGCTGTGCGTGCAGTCACATGGCAGCCGAGTGCCGCTTAAAGAAGAGGTGTAGTCGGTGTGACGGAGCCCATTTGGACGTCTTACATGACAGTAACAGAAGAAAACCCGCGCCCTCAAGCAGCACCAAAGCAAGCGTCATGTACATTGACCTTGCCAGCAGCGGGGGCGCCCGGGTGCTCTTGAAGGTGGTCCGAGTAACATTAAGCTACGAGGACAAGGTCATGGACACCTACGCCGTCCTTGACGACGGGTCAGAAAAGACTCTCCTCCTCGCACCCGCTGCGGCCCAGCTGGGGCTGCGGGGGAGCGAAGAAACGATGATGATTCGGACTATAAGAAGAGACCTGAAGACAATCAAGGGTGAGAACGTCTCCTTCACTATCGCAGCAAGCGGGCAGCCAGAGAGACGGTATAGGATCACTAACGCTTTCACCAGCCAAGACATAGGCCTGTCGCGGTACACCTACCCCATCGCCAAGCTGATGGACAAATACGTGCACCTGCGTCAACTACCTATACCGCTCATAGACAGCGCCACCCCGACCCTGCTCATAGGATCCGACCACGCGCACCTCATCGTCCCGACGGACCGGGTCCACATTGGGCCCAGAGGCTGTCCAGCAGCAGTCGAGACCCGCCTAGGATGGACACTACAAGGCCCCCTCTCCAGGTCTCCCAACCGAACAGCAGCCACTCGCTGCCTCCACTCCAGAGTGACAGAAGAAGACACCGCCCTCTTACAGCACGTCGAGAGGCTATGGACACTAGAGACAATGCCCTTTAAGAACGAAAAGAAACACATTCGTTCCAAGGAAGACATTTATGCCATAGCCCTCCTCGAGCAGGGGACAAAGAGAGTCAAAGTCAACGGAGTGATGAGATACGCAACTCCACTCCTGAGGCGAGAGGGTATGCCTACCTTCCACGCCCCAAAAGAAGCGACGGAGCGGTATCTATCGAACACAGAGCGGCGCCTAGCCAGAGACCCCGCTCAAGCTACTGTGTACCGCGCTGAGATTGACAAGCTAATCACAGCGGGACACATAAAGAGAATTGACATTAAAGAAGCAGATCAGACGACTGAATCATGGTACGTGCCGCACCACAAAGTCCACCACAACGGCAAGGATCGTATTGTGTTTAACTGCAGCTACCAGATCGGATCACAAAATCTGAATAAAGAGCTCTTGCCCGGCCCAACACTCGGCCCCTCTCTACTAGGCGTGTTGCTACGTTTCCGCCAGAACAAGGTGGCCATCAGCGGCGACATCAAAGGGATGTTCCTGCAGGTGCGACTAGTGGAAGAGGACAAGCCCCTGCTGCGGTTCTTATGGAGAGAGAGGATCGGGGATGAGCAACCATCCATCTATCAATGGGAAGTCCTCCCTTTCGGAACCACATGCAGCCCATGCTGTGCTACGTTCGCACTGCAAAAACATGTCGCAGAGGACCCAGCAGCTGATGAGGAGGTCCGACAAAGTGTAGAAAAGAGTTTCTACGTGGACAACTGTCTGCAAAGCGTCTCGACGCCAGAAGAGGCCGAGGCCCTCCTACTCAAGCTCCGCGCCTCCCTGATCAAAGGCGGCTTTGATCTCCGACAGTGGGCCAGCAGCGACCCTCAAGTACTGCGCAGCCTCTCCCCAGAGGACAAGGCAGCAAGCAGCGAGACCTGGATGGCGACCATCCCAGGTGAAGCCCAAGAAATGACATTGGGACTAGTCTGGCGCTTCAAAACAGACTCGCTCCATTATAGACACACACCCCTGACCAAGGAGCAGGGAAGGTCGATTTCACTACCGACCACCAGACGGAGTGTATACAGAACACTCGCCAGACAATATGACCCGTTGGGATGTATTCTACCTTACACCACCAGGGCAAAGATGATTGTACGAGCGCTATGGGACAAGGACCAGGGCTGGGACGACCCCATACCCAACCACCTTGCTTCCACATGGAGAGAGTGGGAGACAGAACTCAGCTCGCTCCCAGGTGTCAACATACGCCGCAGCTACTTCCCACCCACAGTGCGGCTGGAGACGTGTCAGATGGACCTGCACGTCTTCAGCGACGCCTCCGAAGTAGCCTACGGTTCGGTGGCCTACTTGCGGGCCCGAGAGGAGGGAGGAGAAATACATACCGCCTTCATCCTGGCTCGTTCAAGAATAGCCCCCCGCAAGCAACAACCGATCCCGCGTCTAGAGCTCTGCGCAGCCCTAGTAGGAGCGCAACTCGCCACGTTAATCCAACGTGAACTCACCATCCCGGTGCAAAGAACAATCCTGTGGTCAGACTCCATGACCGTACTCACATGGATCCAGTCCGATTCGTGTAGATACAAGGTCTTCGTGGGAGTCAGAATCACAAAGATCCAAGATTTAACAGAAGCAGCATGCTGGAGGTACGTGGACACAAAACAGAACCCAGCAGACGTCATCACACGGGGAATGTCCCTGGATGACCTCACACGTCACAATCTCTATAGTGACGGTCTCGAGTTCCTCAAGCTCCCAGAAGAAGAGTGGCCTACACCCACCCCACGGGAGGCTAGTAAAGAGGAGGCAGAGATGAAGAAATCTATGTTCTGTGGGTTGACACACACACCAGTCCCCACAGATCCCAACAAGGGGATCGACTGCCCTACCCTTGAGAGTGCGCAGCTAAAGACATTCCTGTGGCACCACCCTGAGGTTCCCTCCACTACTGACATTAATGCAGCTAACTACGAAGAAGCAGAACTCCTTCTGCTACGGCGAGCCCAAAGAGACTCGTTCCCCGACGAGCTAGACTGTCTGCAGGGATCAGAGCCAGTCCCGTCAGACAGCGGACTGCTCCACTTGGCCCCCGAGAGCGACGCCCATAATCTCATCAGAGTGGGTGGTCGTCTGAGAAGGGCCCCAGACTTAACGGATGACGTCAAGTTCCCGATAGTCCTCAACAGCCGACACAAGGTCACAGAGCTCATCATAAAGAAATACGACGAGGACGTGCACCACGCCGGGGCAGAGAGAGTCTTCGCTGAGATCAGACGTCGCTATTGGATACTGCAAGGAAGAGAAGCAGTACGACGCTTCCAGCAGACCTGTCTGGACTGTCGCAAGTGGCGAGCACAGCCCAGTATACCCAGGATGGCTGACCTACCCCCCTGTCGCCTCCGACTCGGCGACAAGCCTTTTCACTCCACCGGTATGGACTGTTTCGGCCCGCTGTATGTGAAGAAAGGAAGAGGGATGGAGAAGCGGTGGGGTATTGTATTCAAATGCATGACCACCCGAGCGATACACATAGAACTCCTTCCAACCATGAGTACGGACTCATTCCTTATGGCCTTCCGGAGATTCACAGCGCGGAAAGGAAAACCGTCTATATTATTGTCTGATCACGGGACAAACTTCAAAGGCGGAGAAAGAGAGCTGAGAGAGAGCTTCCAAGCTATGGGCCCAGAACTTAAGACCCACCTCGCTCCCTCTCAGATTGATTTCCAGTTTAACCCCCCGAACGCCCCTCACTTCGGGGGAACTTGGGAACGAGAAGTACGTTCAATAAAGACAGCCCTGTACGCCGTGCTTGGGGCCCAGACCGTGGCGGAAGAAGTCCTCACGACAGTCCTCACGGAGATCGAGGGAGTGTTGAACTCAAAGCCCCTCGGTTACGTCTCAAGTGATGTAGCAGATGTCGACCCAGTCACCCCCAACACTCTCTTGATGGGGCGGCTGGACCCCGCACTCCCACAGACAGTGTACAGACCTGAGGAAGCGAACGGCCGAAGAATGTGGAGGTACAGTAAAGTATTGGCTGACAAGTTTTGGAACAGTTTCCTCCTCCACTATCTACCGTCTCTACAGACCCGCCAGAAATGGGTAAAAGAAAGAGACAATTTGACGGAGGGCACAGTCGTCATGATTATCGACCAGTCACTACCCCGAGCTATGTGGCCGGCCGGCCGCGTAAGCAAAGTGTTCACTGGTGCCGACGGAAAGGTCAGAGCGGCAGAAGTGCTCGTCCAGGGGCGGACATACACCCGACCCGTGGCGAGGCTGATAGAGTTGCCAAGGCTCCCCGACTCTCTTAATGACGACCATGACCCCCTGACTTTGTGAATTGCCCTACTCCCCACAACGGACATTGAGTAGTGGACAGTGCGGTTAATCTGTCTCTGCTTATCTAATTAGGTGCGGACTAATTAGGAGGCGGCTGTTACAAAGGGTCAGATTAAACCGAATATATATATTTATTACTTGAGATATATTGTATAGTATTTGTATATCGTCTGATATCCCTTGTATATTCTTTGTACATATACACGGAATATCCCTTTACCTAGTACAGGCCAGACCATAATATTCGTTCTCCTATTGGACAGCGACCCCCTAGGCGCCACGGCCATACCCCCAATGTCTAGTTCAAAGTCACCGCTAAGACATGTCTCAACATGCCCAGGTTTGCGCAGTAATACGAGACAGAAATAAGGCTGGTACTAGATTATTCACCTTACGTATAAATACGTTGCAGGTGGATACAGCAGTTAGTTAACCTAGAAACGTGTTACCCCAACAAGTTGAAGCCTTCACCACGATACAACGTGCTGTGAAGTGGGCCCGTTTTGCCCCGAAATAGAGCCTTGAGACCGCGTGCGAATTGATAGCTGAAGTGTCAGAGTTTAACGCTGTATCGTCGAGTTCGACCTATTCTATTATTAAGTAATAGTCTATTATGTATAGTGTATCGTGCAGCTACCGTTCTACAGTGACCAGCATTACCAACGTTTCATCGTACCGAGCTAGTGTGCTTATCCAGGCTGGGCGGCCTAACCTTGTGCCGCCATCCGAGGAGCCCTAGACGAGAACCGTGTGGATATGTACACTGGATAACCTACGCCGACGAATGCAGAGCCCTTTTCGGCTGGATTATATTGCTTTGGTCCTGTGGCTGCTGGAGCAGAGAATCGTCTACCCCCACTACCGTGTGGGATTTACCCTGTGAGGAGCCCCGTCGAGCCCGCCTCTAGGACTCAGAGGCTGGCTAGCTTTCATCCATGCTGCAGTGCATACCGGAGAATAGCTGTTGCTTTGTCTACGGACCAAGGGATTATTGCACCGTCTCCTGTACCTGGAGTCTCTTTATTCCTCGTTGATCCAGACTTTTGCTACCGACAAATCCTCTCCCCTGCTGGCTTACAACCGGAGGGAACCCCCCTAGTATCTCCAGCTGACCTACGAGTGTACCTTATATAATTCTTATGCTACAGGTGGTATTAATTATCCCCTTCGTAATATGCTCATGGACTTACGCTCTTGACCTTGCACATTCTTCGCCTTACAAGCGCGACTCTAATTCTCAATACTGTAAGATAATATTGATGCTCTTCTAATAAATATTCCAAACAGGACTTTCTTTGTTAAGCCGTGTTATTGTGTGGGTGTTCATCACATATACATGTGTACTGTATGGCCAGTAGTAATGTACATAACTCAGTAGTGGTTTAATGATACCATACTTATTCAATACAGTCAGGGAATTGTACCCCTCAGTTACAATGATGATGATGATGATGATGATGATGATGATGATGATGATGATGATGATGATGATGATGATGATGATGATGATGACAGAAACCGCTGTGGCGCATACAGTTGAATGCTGGTATTACACTCACTGAGGGACACGAAGGAGTCAAGTCTGATGGGATTTGGGAATCTCAAATACAAATCGGGATTGGAATAGAAAATGCATTTATATTAAACAATACAGAATATACAGCACTTCTTGGAGTCTGTAGGGTAAGCACTTATTCCCTCCCCCCTGACATTTATGGAGATGTATGGGCCTTTTAAGTCAGTGATAAAAGTGTCTTTCAAGGATAAGTGAGCTCCTGCACTGATTATTATAGTTCAATATTCAATATTTGATCACCAAAACCCCCCAAAAAGCATAAGAAGGTGGCCCCCCCGCTATGCGCACTCGGTTAAAACACACACAGGTATAGCGCCATTTTCAGCCTTTGAGCACCTGCCCCTCTAAAGTCCTGTGCACGTCCCTGAGTGGGTGTGTATCTGTTAGTGGCTTGATGTGATGGAAATTAGTCAGAAGGATTACGACAACCATCTGTATCTCCAGTATGCACCCTCCCAAGTGATGATGTTTGGAGGGCGTGGAGGAGATGTATTATAGGACACGAGTGTCAGCTTCCTCATGGTTGCATTGATCCATTGGTGGACTGTTTCCAACATGGTGGACTTGATCACCTGCAGTGATGTAGACATCCTTGTCATCTGGGAACTGTCCATCTGTTAACAACTTATTTGACAGGAATGAGAAAATGTCTTGTTACACCTGGCGCAAAAACTAACTCCTCGTCAACAGATTTGCTGTCTTCTTCTGTGTTTTCTTCTCATGGAACAACAGTAAGTTATTTCGCTTGATCGGTGCTGTCAGAAGTCTGTCATTTGATTCAAGCACTCTTCCTGAAATTGTTGTACTGCTCTTGTCCCGTAGACTCGAGTTGATGGACAGATACGGCAGCAGCCGCAGACTCACACACCTTATTGTCTAATGTAACCACAGGTCTTTACTGCCCTCCTCAAAGGGATTCCCATTGCTCAGCAACACCTCCATCAGGTCTTTGGCATGGCGTTGACATTGGTGCTGAGATGCAGATCCTTTCTTGTGATGAGGACGTTCTTCACAATCATCGTTTGTTCTTCACAATCAACTGTTGTTTACAGTTCTCATATCTAACTCTAGTTCTCCACATATTTATTGTCTCATTGTGTGAAATATCATATAAGATATGCTCCAATCATGTTTCTTTTATTTTTATTCAATTACTCATTCATGAAAACCTAGGTACAGGCACCAACATCACCATTCTAGGTTCAATAGAATAAAAGTTATGAAGCGTAATTCGAAATAAATACAGAAATTGCAGCCATCTTTGATTTTTGCCATACCAGAATATTCAAAACATCAATATTTGAACTCCAGTTGATTCCTCACACAGTATTAACTTAAAATAGCAATACAAAATTATATTACACAGCAATTGTGTGAACATTAAGACGTTTTTAAAGAATTCATGATTTCGATTGTGGTCATTTTGGATACATTTTTATTAAATTCAACTGGTTTCTTGACACTCAAGCCCAAATTGTTGTATAGATCCTTATCTTCAAATTAGAAGTGAAAACGAAACTTTCGCATTCATTTGAAATGACTGAGTGTCCAGGCACCCCACTATCAGAAAAGTGTGTGGTTTTCTGGTCAGCAGGAGATGTGGCAGCTTATGATCAGTGGCATTGTTCGTCAAATAGTGTTGAACTTGAGTGTTACACCCTGAGTGCATAGTATAATAGACATATTAGCATGGTAGGCAGTAGTATACGGATAGTAACATAGTACATAGTTGTAAGGTACTAGTAAAAGACAGTTATTTATATATATATTATATTGTAGAAATCGTATCTTATGTACAAATGGGGACGAGGGGACATTTATGCACATGTATTGGGACTGCCCACCAGTTAAGATATTCTGGGAAGAAGTGACCCAGCAATTATCAAATCTCTTAATTCTGAATATACCTGTACACCCCTCTATATTACTGCTGAATGATGTTTTTGAATATGCAGTACCTATACAACAAAAGAGATTGGTTTTAGCTGGTATTACAGTGGCTAAAAAACTGATAGCATCACAATGGTTTCAACCGGAAAAAATTTGCCGAAAGGTATGGATTCTTACTAGGGATGCTCGATATTGGCTTTTTTACCGATACCGATATTCCGATATTGTCCAACTCCAATTTCCGATACCGATACCGATACCGATATCAACCGATACCGATATATGCAGGGTTTCCCCCCCAAAAAACGGAATAATTTCAGGTAACTAATCATTTCACTGGATGCATTCAAAAGGCTTTCTAAATGTAAGCATTATCTGTGCAAAATATGATCATTAAAAAAGTAAAAATGAACATTTTAAACCAACATGCATACTTTTGACAATAAATAAAATAAGAATTGGTTCTTACTTGCTTGCCTGGGTAAATAAAGGTTAAATAAATGTTAAAAAAAAAAAAAAAAAAAAAAAAAAAATTGTTATTGTTTTTTTTTTTTTTTTTACCGATACCGATATTTTCCGATATCACATTTTACTGCCGATATCGGCCGATAATATCGGTCGGCCGATAATATCGGACATCCCTAATTCTTACATATCTCGATGTGATTTATCTAGAAATATCTACAGCAAGAACTTTGGGTCTCAATGAATCCAAATTGACAATGTGGTTAGAAGTGGTGGAGAGAATAAAAGCTAGCATTTAATGGTAGTGTTTGGTTAGGAGCGAAGGATAATGGATGGATTATCCATGGGGGGGTCCAGGGCGGGGGGTGCGAGCAAGAGCATAATGTGTGTAGGGGAATAGATAGCAGGTATTAGGGGTATATCTTGTATAAGACATTTATCCAAACGATGAGTTAACTGATGTACACTGTTTTACAATGCTTGTATATCTAATCGTGTGTTGTCATGTTTGTTTATGTGTTTGTTTAAAAAATAATAAAAAAATTAAATACAAAAAAAAGAAATCGTCGTAATAGAGAAACGCACAATTTCTATCAGTTGACAACACAAAGCCGTGTGTCATTTATTTCGCAGTAGCACAAGTGACAGCTGTCAGAACTATGCCGTGCTAGCTTCTGACAGCTCGTAGTAATCAAACATTTATCAATGAAACCCCACACAGGGCGTCTCCTCTCAGCCCAACCCCAAAACCAACCCCCTTGATTGATTGATTGATTGATTGATTGATTGATTGATTGATTGATTGATTGAAAACTTTATTAACAGATTGCAGAATGGGTACAATACAGTACAGCTCAATACACACAATTGTTAAGGGGATGCAGACCAGAGAAAGACTTTCGTCTTGTTTACATCAGGGTCCCCCATTTTCAATTCATCAGGACATATATGACATACATGACATACAGATAGTCAGTACTGCTACATCTATACATTTATGACATACCAGATTTGCAAATACAGTACTGTTTGTGATACAGAAGGAGTCAAGAAAAGGGGAGTATATACATTTGACGTAGAAACTGTACATTGGAGGAGGTTGGGTGGGGGGGGTTGGGTACATTGGGATATTGACAACCATACTGGGTAATTTACATTGGAGGTGGTTGGGGGGGGGGGGGGGGCACACTGTATAAACAAGCAAAACTGTACATTGAGGGGGGGGGAGGAGACACTGTACAAACAAACAAAATTGTACATTGGACTATTGACAAAACCATACTAGGTAAATGACTGTGGTTGGGTTAGGATATTTACAGGGGCCAGTGTTGAATTGCAGTCTCCCGTAGGTGTCCCTTGAGAGAGGTTTTGAAAGTGGGTAGTGATCCACATTCCTTTACAGCTTTGGGTAGGGCGTTCCACATTGATGTGGCATAATTGCGAAACGTGTTTAGTCCCTTATTTGAGCCGAATCTGGGTTTAACATGATTTGTGGAGCTCCCTCTGGTGTTGTGATCGTGGTATTCACTGACCTTTGGGAAGTATTTTGACATGTACATGGGTACCTTGGTCGTGTAGTGTATCTTGTAGACCAGGCCCATTGCAAGTTGCTGTACTCTGTCGTCTACTCTAAGCCATCCTAGGTTGTCAAAGTGGGCAGGGGTGAGGTGGGTTCTAGGAGTAAGGTCAAGCAGTAGTCTGACCAGTTTGTTTTGAGATGTTTGTAATTTTGTTTTTAGCGCCTTTGAGGTGCTTTGGTACCATGAGGTGCAAGCATAGTCGTAGTACCCCTGAATGAGTGCTCCTGCCAGAGTCTTCAGGGTATTCTTGTTTACCAGAGAGGAGATCCGGTACAAGAATCGAGTTCGTTGGTTGACTTTTTTTATTACATTGGATGCCATTTTGTCACAGGAGAGATTAGCCTCTAGGATGGAACCCAGGTAGGTAATTTCATCTTTCCTTGTGACAATATTGTCACCCACTGTAACTGAGAAGCCGTCGGTCTTGCTGAGTTTGTTATTTGAACCGAAGAGAATGGACTCTGTTTTGCCCATGTGTAATGATAGTTTGTTATCAGCGAGCCATATGCAGATTCTGCCTAGTTCCGAGCTGAGGGTTTTTTCAACCTGTAACTTGTTCTTGTCAGAGACCAGCAGGGCTGAGTCGTCCGCAAACAGGAACAAGTTGCAGTCACAAGCTGATGACATGTCATTTGCATAAATTAGGAACAGTAGCGGTCCTAGTATGCTTCCTTGTGGAACACCACAGCTCACTGTGAGGGGGGGGGGTAGGGTACCGTTTACCTCCACCATCTGTTCCCTCCCCTCAAGGTAGGATTGCATCCAGCTCACTGATAGACTATCAAAACCAATTGCTTTTAGCTTGTCAATCAGAATGGAGTGATTGACCGTGTCAAAGGCCTTTTGTAGGTCCAGCATGACCATGCCGCAGTATTTGCCTGCGTCCACCTCTTGTTTGATGTGGTCATTCAAATAGAGAAGGCATGTGTCAGTGGAGTGGGATGTTCTGAAGCCAGATTGGAATTCGTAGATTAGATTTTTTTCCGCTAGGTACTTTTCGACCTGTTCGTAGACTATTTTTTCCATGACTTTCGAGATGGAGGTGAGAATAGAAACAGGGCGGTAGTTGCCTGGGTCTAATTTGCTGCCCTTTTTGTGCAGAGGGGTCACCCTCGCAATTTTGAAGTCCTTGGGGACGTGTCCCTGTTTTATGGAGAGGTTTATTATGTGTGTGATGATTGGGGTGATGGCGGCTGCTGAGTCTCTGAGGAATTTGGAGGGGATGTTGTCATGGCCTTAAAGTGACAGTGCCCCATCAACACATCAAAACAATACCATGGGGAATTATGTCTCTATAGAACACACTACAATATAAATGTAGTTTACGAGATATATACCTAATACTTGCTATCTAATACAATACATACATATGCTCTTGCTCGCTCTCCCCCCCCCGGATCCCCACTTGGATAATTCATCCATTTTCATTCGTTTCTAACCAGGCATTACAATATTCATATGCTAGCTTTCTCTCCACCACTTCTAACCAGATTGCAATGTTGGTTTCACTGACACCTAAACTTCTTGCTGTAGATATCTCTAGATAAATCACATCGAGATAGGTAAGAACCCATACCTTCCGGCACATTTTATCCGGTTGAATCCATCGTGATGCTATCAGCTTTTTAGCAGCTGTGAGACCGGATAAAACTAGTCTCTTTAGCTGTATAGGGGCTGCAAACTGAAAAACATCATTCAACAGCAATACAGAGGGATGTACAGGTATGTTCAGATATAAATATTAAGAAGGTTATTTATTTATTTGCATTTCAGATATTGATTGAGGAGGTGTGTTTCTATATAGGTGACATGTCCCCATACACAGGGCATTCGCATGCAGTCACCAGGTCTCCACCCAATCCAATGCCTATATGGGAGATTTCCGACGACCTGTTAAGACGGCACTCTCTTACGCCACCATCGCCAAAACACCAAAAGAGCATCAAATCACTGACCTCTAGGACCATCATTCAGGTCATAGTACCAGTTAGATTAGATTACATTGAAATGTATTGCCATCATACAGCATAAGTATATTACAATGAAAATATGTGGGGCATCCAACCCGAGTGCAAATGTAACAGTAAAGTGCAATAGTAATATTAATATAGTGATTAAGCTGGGTATAAGATATATACATTTGTTCTACTGAGTATAATGCTAATCACATGTATGTACAGAGTTGTAATATATTTAAATGTTTCAAAAATGTTCTTATGTACCCCAGTTGCTATTGCATGCACATATTTGTGTTTTATTACACGTATATGTACATACATACCAACTATTCGCCTGTTTTATTCTCCACCCATCCATAGCAACACTATTATCACATCCAAGAAGGGGGATCCCCCTTTGAACGGCCCTTCTAAGGTTTCTCTCCTCCACATCGCCTGTGGTGCTTTTTTCCTATTGCTATAGGTTTTTCCTTACCTTTGCTGGGGTATGTCTGGGAGTGTTGCATTTATTACTTTACATTTATTTTGGATTTCATGGTGGGTTTTTTGTTCTTGATTTATTGGGATGTTTCTTCTTGAATAGTTTAAAGAAGACTTGTCCGGCCCATGGGGACATTAACTTGTGATTTCGGGCTTCACAAATCAATTTGATTTGATTTAATATGCATTTACATGTCCAGTGATACAGGTATAAAGACACTATGGTCAGGCACTCTACTACTGGCCCCTGAGCAGCTAACACTGGAGCGGTTAAAGCTGAGGTGCCTTGCTCAAGGGCACAGCGAGCAGGCACGTGCACACATAGAGCCCAACGGGTGCACAAGCACCTGCCCTTTTGTGCCTCATAAAAAAGTGCCCTTTTTATGCCAATTATTTTTACCCTATTTTCTTTTTTACCTCCATATAGAGAGAGTGATCTGCAATCTGCTTGGGTTGGGGGTGCAATTCCTAACAGGCTCAACCATATGGATAAAAGTTCCCATAGTATGTGCATTACACAAACTAAAAACAGATATTACATTACATTACACAAACTAAAAACAGATATTACATTACATTACACAAACTAAAAACAGATATTACATTACATTACACAAACTAAAAACAGATATTACATTACATTACACAAACTAAAAACAGATATTACATTACATTACACAAACTAAAAACCGATATTGTCTGAATTACTAGAAGAAAGAAATGCACCACCTTTGGCTGATAGTAATTTATTAATTTCTTAGGATTTCTTTTGGTCTAATAAATGTTCAAGGTTCTTAGATGGATCCCCTGCTGCCCTCCTCTTCCTCTTCCTCCTCCTCCTCATCCTCCTCCTACTCTTCCTCATCTTCCTCCTCCTCCTCCTAATCCTCCTCCTCCTCCTCCTCCTCCTCCTCTTCCTCCTCCTCCTCCTGCTCCTGTTCCTACTCTTCCTCATCTTCCTCCTCCTCCTCCTCCTGCTCCTCCTGTTCCTGCTCCTACTCTTCCTCATCTTCCTCCTCCTCCTCCTGCTCCTCCTCCTCTTCCTCCTCCTCCTCCTGCTCCTCCTCCTCCTCATCCTCCTCCTCCTCATCATCCTCCTCCTCCTCCTGGTCCTCCTTCTCCTGCTCCTATTCCTCCTGCTCCTCCTCCCCCTCCTCCCCCTCCTCCTCCTCCTAATCCTCCTCCTAATCCTCCTCCTCCTGCTCCTCCACCTCCTGCTCCTCCTCCTCCTCCTGCTCCTCCTGTTCCTGCTCCTACTCTTCCTCCTCCTGCTCCTCCTCCTCCTGCTCCTCCTCCCCCTCCTCCTCCTCCTAATCCTCCTCCTCCTGCTCCTCCTCCTCATCCTCCTCCTCCTCCTCCTCCTCCTCCTCCTCCTCCTCCTCATCCTCCTCCTCCACCTCCTGCTCCTCCTCCTCCTCCTGCTCCTCCTCCTTCTCCTCCTCCTAATCCTCCTCCTCCTCCTCCTCCTCCTCCTAATCCTCCTCCTAATCCTCCTCCTCCTGCTCCTCCTCATCTTCCTCCCCCTCCTCCTCCAGGGGTCACTGCCTCCTCCTCCTCTTCCTCTTCCTCCTCCTTTCTCCTCCTCCTCCTCCTCCACGGGGAGCAGCGTACTGGCTCATGTTAAATGGCAGGCCATGCATTACGCAGCAGCTTAGGCGTCTGCGCTGGATCTTCATGTCCTCGGCTACAGTCCACCTGTCGCTGCTCTGGTGGTAGTGCTCCACCTTGTTGGAGATGGAGGTGAAGATGTTGGAGATGCCTCCGACCACGAAGAGCAGGTCGTCCAGCACCGCGATGCCAAAGCAGCAGCGGGGGGTGAGCATGTCGGGCAGGGCGCTCCAGGAGTCAGTCAAGGGGCTGTAGGCCTCCACGCTACGCAGGTAGTTTACACCGTCATCCCCTCCCACCTGAGGACAGGACACATGAGAGGAATGTTTTAGTGTGTGGCTCAGGCAGGCAGGCAGGCAGGCAGACACTGTATTAATCCACGTAGGGAAATGAAGGCATCACAGAAGCATTGAAAGTCAAATGATACATATCTATAGAAATATCTAGTATAAAGCATTTGTCTCCGTGTGCACCTACCGCAAAGACATGTCCTACGTATGCAGCGACTCCCACTCCGCTACGCCTGCTGCTCATGGGGGCCATCAGAGTCCACTGGTCGGTGTCTGGGCTGTAGCACTCAGCTGTGAGCAGACACTCCGCCCTCCAGTTGAAGCCACCACAGATGTAAACCTGTATTAAGAAAGAATATTCTAATTTAGTTTATATATTCCATTTGATTTCATTCTACTTTAATTGTCTGTTAATGTTGATGCACCAAAGGACCCAGACACATCTTTTGTATGTGCAAGCTTACTTGGCAATAAAGACATTTATGATTTCTGATCTAACGTTCCTTGTGTTCATCTAGCACCCTGTGTCCCTCAGTTCCACCCACCTTGCCCTGGAGGGCTGCTGCCCCTGCGTCGGCCCTGTGCTCCAGCATGGGTGAGATCACTGTCCACTGGTCGGTTTCAGGCTCGTAGCGCTCGGCGGTGTTCAGGTCCACGTATCCGTCCCACCCTCCCATGGCGTAGATACAGCCGTCCAACGCGACCACGCTGAGGTGACTGCGGCGTGAGTGCATGGGAGCTGCCTGCAGCCAGCTGCGAGTGACAGGGTTGAACCTGCTCACACTTCTGAGACTCTCTCTGTGGCTGTTATAGCCGCCGACGCAGTAGACCAGACCGTGGAGATAAGCGGTGGCGTGGTAGGCCCGGGGACTCTCCCCCTCAACGCTCACATCCATCCATCCACCGGCTCGGATGTTGTAAGCCTCCATGCTACCCCAGCCTCCGATGGCCAATAGGACCTCCTGGGGCCGGCGTGGGCGGGTCAGGGGGTTTGGGAGCCTGTCGGAGCCAGGGGGGTTCAGGACGCTGAGGATGAGGGGCCTGCAGTCGTGGCTGTCCCTCACCACAGGGTTGTTCTGGACGTTGCTCCTGAAGTAGTCAGGCCTCATCAAGCCCATGCGAACCTGGGAAGAGACAAGCAGACAGCGGGTACAACTTAGACATCGGTTGTAGACGGTTTCTGTTGCTAGGGAACAGTTTGGACCCAAATGTTTGAGAACCACTGTACTTGGGAACCTAGTGTTGTTTTAATGTAATGCACAGTAATACAATTAGTTTTATTTTATTTTTATAAATGTTTTTCTTTTCTTTTCTTTTCATACATAAAACAGAACATAACAGTACAATAATAATAATAACAATGACAACAGCGACGACAACAATAATAACAGTAACATGAATCATAATGACCTTGACAAGAGACAGACAAACAAGAAAAAGTAAAATAATAAAAATAAAATTAAAAATAATGTGGCTCAGGCACTAGCAACCATGTTTGTGTATCCGTAATACAATTAGTTACCTTGGGAAGCAGCAAAGGGATGTGTGTTTTACGCTCCTCACGGGAGTGGTCGATCCAACGGAGGACTGCCTCGAACACCGTCTCCTCGCTCTTCACGTTCAGATCATCCCTCTCGATGATCTCCACCAGTTGCTGTGGGGACAGCTCCACAAACTCCTGTGAGACGTGCAACATCTCCTCAAAGTGGCACACAATGAAGAGATGGGCCTTGCGCCTCAGGTCAGGGCAGCAGTAGATGTCCGCAAACCTCCAGATGCCGACACAGTTTTCCAAAGACAGCTGGCCTTCTAGGAAGTCAGAGCACGCTTCTACTATGCCAGTGACGCGAAGCTGGTCTGCAGCCACCAGAAGCTCTTCCACGTTCTCTGCTGTAACCAGCACAAAGCGTGTGTAGGAGTACTCTATGATGAGCTGCATCATACCCGGGGACACCCCAGGGATAGTGTAGACTGCTTTCTCTGAGTCGCTCCAGCGAGTGAAGAGGGCTCTGTGGGACGCAGAGTATAGAGATATCTGATGAGTAAACAGTAAGCAACATTCTGTCCTGTGTAGTAATCAGAGCATGTGAGCGGAGCGGAGCGGTGGATTTTGAAGTGAGCGTGGAGTGGGCTTTAAAATGGGTCCGAGCGACTCTGGAGCGAGAGCTCTCCTCCGCTCCGAGCCGCTCCCAGCCGCTCAGTGCACACGATCACACAGAAACTGATGTAATATACATGTAGTACAATGCCAAAGCAATAGGTGGCGATGTACAAACATGAAGGCCATTTTCAACCAAGGAGAAGGGTGAACCGTCACTACACATCCTGCTAAGTCCAAAGTAGAATCCGCCATCTTTAAATCACCTCGGGACCTCGGGCGAACGCAACATTTATTTTCAGTGAGAAACAAACAAAGTGCAATAAAAAAAAAGGATACATTCACTGTGTTCTGCCTCATTTATTGATGAAACGAAACCAACATCAACACAATGTACCACCAAGAGCGGAGAGTTTAGTCTCTCAAGAAAGCGAGAGACTAAAGCTAACGCTGTTGTTGTTAGCTTACATGCTAACGTGAATGGGATCGGCCATAGCATTGCGGCTAGGCTAGCTACCATAGCTAGCCTCCTACCGGGAGGAGGTTGAGGTACTGGAACGCTGGTGCCAGGACAACAGCCTGCTCCTGAACATTGGTAAAACCAAGGAGCTGATCGTGGATTATAGGAGAGGACAGCAGGAGATACACACACCACTGAGGATAAACAGGGCTACCGTGGACAGGGTGAGCAGCTTTAAGTACCTGGGGGTCCACATCTCAGAGGATCTGACATGGTCAACACACATAGACTCATAGTCGTAAAGAAGGCGAAGCAGCGCCTCTACCACCTGAGACAGTTAAGGAAGTTCAGAGTATCTGGGAAGATACTCCAGTCCTTCTACTCCGGAGCTGTAGAGAGCATCTTGACTGGAAACATCACTGCCTGGTATGGAAACAGCACGGCACAGGACAAGAAGGTCCTACAGAGAGTGGTGCGCTCAGCCGAGCGTACCACAGGTATTGCACTACCTCCCCTGCAGGTTCTATACAACAAGAGGTGCAAATCCAGAGCCTGCAGAATAATGAAAGACCCTCACCACCTCAACAACAGCCTGTTCCAGCTGCTGAGGTCAGGCAGACGCCTGCGAACCCCAGCTACTAGGACAGAGAGGCTTCGGCTCAGCTTCTTCCCCCAGGCCATCAGAGCCTTGAACACTGAACACTGAGTGCCACAGAACACTGAACTCTCCACACACAAGCACACATGAGCACACACACGACACGCACGCTGTACACACTCGCACACTAGCAGCCACCTTAACATGAGCAAGCACACACTCATGCTGCACACGCCCTCACTTATGGCCACAAAGGAAAGGTCACTTTAAAAATAGTATAGCAACAGTAACAGTGTATTGCACTACCAAAGGACCTAGCATGTCCTCCATGCTCTGTAAATAACTTAAAGTATGTTACCTGTTTATTGCACAATGTTGTTTTATTGGATTCTATTATATGTTGTTACTACTGTATTGCACATCGTTGCGGGCAAGACCACCCGCATTTCATTGTATACTTGTATGCCGTGACAAATAAAACTCTTGACTTGACTTGACATAGCATAGTACAGCTAGTTGATGCGCAAATGAAGGTGAGCGGTGAGCGAGCGGAGAGCGACTTGGGGGGGGGGGGGGCCAACATGAGCGAATGAGAGCGGAACCAGACGTCTAGAGCGAAGAGCGGTAGTAATTAGGGCTGACCCCTATTAGTCGACTATTCGGTTGAAATGAGCCATAGTCGACTGCCAACCTCTTAGAAGCGTGGCTAACGCTAATGGCACACACACCAGAGGCCAACTGCCTAAGAAAACAGGCACAGAGGCACTGAAAGAGGATTTCACCCATCTAATGAACACACTAGACTAGACAAATATCAAGATGTATCCATCAGTCAGTGGACCAATTGCATGCTTTTGCAGAGGACAAGAAGCCTTCAGTCGACTCCTTCAGACAATAAGCACCCCCCACAGCCCAAATGGAATGATACAAAAATATATTATACTTTTAAAAATTTTTATAGTCGACTAATAGTCTACTAATGGCAAATTTTGGCCAATCATAGTCGACTATCCAAATCCTTAGTCGGGGACAGCCCTAGTAGTAATATATTTTCACTGTAGAAGTATAGGGTCTTAGCACAGTAGAAGTATAGTATCTTTTTACAATAGAAGTACAGTATAGTATCTGTTTACAGTAGAAGTACAGTATAGTATCTGTTTACAGTAGAAGTACAGTATAGTATCTGTTTACAGTAGAAGTTCAGTATAGTATCTTTTTATAGTAGAAGTACAGTATAGTATCTGTTTACAGTAGAAGTACAGTATAGTATCTGTTTACAGTAGAAGTACAGTATATTATCTGTTTACAGTAGAAGTACAGTATCTGTTTACAGTAGAAGTACAGTATAGTATCTGTTTACAGTAAAAGTACAGTATAGTATCTGTTTACTAACCAAGTTAACCTGAACCAAGCTAACCTGAACCAAGCTAACCTGAACCAAGCTAACCTGAACCAAGCTAAACTTACCTGAAATAGTCACTGCAGTCACACAGGAGGGCCTTGTGGGCATTCAACTCAGTGCTGTTGACTTTAATAACCACATCACAGAACCTTCCCTCCAGAGGCAGCTCATTAAGGATTGTACAGGACATTGTTTCCTTTTCCATGTGGGGATTTTAAATTGTATCTACAGAATATATTCAAGCTTACAAACAAGTAGCCGGAAACAACAAGTGATATCTTCACTTGGCCTTCTGAGAGAATTGTTGAATATATACTGTACACAAATGTTCTAGAATGTTCTATTATGACATCATACTGTGCCATCACAAATGTTCTAGAATGTTTGATTATGACATCATACTGTGACATCACAAATGTTCTACATTTACATTTACATTTACATTTAATCATTTAGCTGACGCTTTTATCCAAAGTGACTTACAAGTTCTGTGCGACAAGACAGCAAGAAGGGTACAACTCTATCAGCTGAGTAACAATGTTCATCAAAGTGTTGCGTGTTACAGTGTAGGTTAGTTTATTAGGACAAGTGCATGACAGTAAGGTTAGTCAGAATGTTCTAGAATGTTTGATTATCATACTGTGACATCACAAATGTTCTAGAATGTTTGATTATGACATCATACTGTGACATCACAAATGTTCTAGAATGTTTGATTATGACATCATACTGTGACATCACAAATGTTCTAGAATGTTTGATTATGACATCATACTGTGACATCACAAATGTTCTAGAATGTTTGATTATGATAATCATACTGTGACATCACAAATGTTCTAGAATGTTTGATTATGACATCATACTGTGACATCACAAATGTTCTAGAATGTTTGATTATGACATCATACTGTGACATCACACATGTTCTAGAATGTTTGACTATGACATCATACTGTGACATCACAACGGAACATGTTTGAGGTCATTTGAATAATATAAATAATATGTTGACATTAAAAAAGAACAAATAAAATGATAAAAAAAACTACTTAAAACAATGATACAAATTATAATAAAATATTTAAGTAAAATGTATAGAAATAAAGAAAAATAAGACAATGAAATAAAGATAATAATTCATTTAAAAGCTATTTTAAAAAGGTACGTTTTGAGCAGTGCCAACCGAGTCTGCTGTCCTAACAGACTTGGGGTCTGTAGGGTAAGCACTTATTCCCTCCGCCCTGAACATTTATGGAGATGTATGGGCCTTTTAAGTCAGTGATAAAAGTGTCTTTCAAGGATAAGTGAGCTCCTGCACTGATTATTATAGTTCAATATTCAATATTTGATCACCAAAAACCCCCAAAAAGCATAAAAAGGCCCCTCCCGCCCAAAAAGGGCCCCCAAAAATAGCACAGGCCCAGTGCCCTTTTCAGCCTTTGAGCACCTGCCCCTCTAAAGTCCTGTGCACGTCCCTGCTCTTTACAGTAATTCAGTAAAGTACAGCTCTGTGACTTGTTTAAAACAACAGAGTTCTACGAAATAAGTCTACTGGTTAGGCTTGTTGGGAAGTGCGTGTTCATTATTTGCCTTGGTGGCACTGGGGGAGAAGTCGCATGGCTCCACAACCATGTATTCCGACGTTCGTCGGGTCTAGTTTCTCTTCCTCCTCTCTCTCCCTCTGTCTCTTTGAGATTATATTATACTTCCTTTTGGCAAAAGGAAGTGATAATCATCATTCATGATGAGTTTCTCTCGGTGGTTCATTGCCGAGATCCCTGCTGATGACCCTCATGAATCATATTCTACAAAGACATACTGCATGCTGTGCACACTGATCTAATTTATGCTATTGATTGAATCTCTGAAAGCGTTTAACGAACCATCACAGCCATCACACAGTGTGTACAGGGCCAATCAATTTCTTCAGGCAGAGACAACTGCCCCCCCCCATACACACATGCACACACACACAGCTGTTCACATTTACCAGTGGGGAAAGACAAATCCTTCACGTAAAGTAAACATGTAAATACCTTGGAATAGTACACAAGATGCCACAGAAGTACAAGTATTTGGTATTGAATACACACAAACATCTAAAGTAAAAGTAAATTTGTATTGCAAAATTTTGTATTGCCATATCTTCCCACCTAAACCCATGCATACTATACCTTTGGTACTTAGGAATAAGGTAGAAAAGGGCACTTTATTTTAGAATAGATGACCAAGTCTTTCTCTGATCTGGATCCCCTTAACAATTGTGTGTATTGAGCCGTACTGTATTGTACCCATTCTGCAATCTGTTAATAAAGTTGTCAATCAATCAATCAATCAATCAATCAATCAATCAATCAATCAATCAATCAATCAATCAATCAATGCAGCTGTGGGATGTCATCAATGGGACACTTCATCCTGTCACCCTGACATTTTTAAATGTTCTATTCTATTTATTTGGGCTTTTTGTATTTTTCACCCATCCCAATTTAGTCGTTATGCCAATTCCCTTCCTGGTCGTTGCGCGCATTGCCCCACTGTCGGCCCGGGGAGGGTGTAAAGCGACCACATGCCTCCTCCGATACATGTGGAGTCGCCAGCCGCTTCTTTTCACCCGACAGCAAGGAGACTCACTGGGGGAACGTAACGCATGCGGAAGTTCACGCTATTTCCCCCAGATCCCCTCCGTGCTGAACAGGCGCCCCGACTGACCAGTAGGAGTCGCAGTTTACAATGACCAGGACAGGACCCGGGACCCGCTAACACTGCCACTTTTGTTAGTAGGGACTAGGGCTGTCCCCGACTAAGGATTTGGATGGTCGACTAGGATTGGCCAAAATTTGCCGTTAGTCGACTATTGGTCGAAAAAATAAAAAATAAAAAAAGTATAATATTTAAATTTTTTATAATTTTTTTATTATTATTATTATTTTTTATCATTCCATTTGGGCTGTCTCTAGGTTGTCCTCGGACGGGGCCCTCCATCGGTGCTTCCAGTCATCCCGATCCTCCATGCATCTGGCTAGCTTGCCGGTGCTTTCTGTTCCCACATCTCTCCTGAGTACGTCCACGTAGGTTAACGTGGGACGTCCTCGTGATCGATGCCTGTGTGTTGGTTCCCACAGCACAAGTTTGCTGGTTGGCATCTCATGGTGTCTCTGGCAGTGACCTGCCAGCCTCATTCTCCTGACTGCCACTTTATCGCTCACCTTTAGCACCCCCCATACAAGTTTGCATTAGTGACATGCTCATCCCTGTTGATGTTGAGCACCACACGCATCATTCTGGTGTAGCACCCATCCAAGGACTTCTGCAGGGTGGGCTTCAAGGTCCAGCATTCACTGCCATACAAAAGGACAGACTCAACTGTTGCATGAAAGAAGTTGAGCTTGATTTGACGGGGGAGGTTGGATTTCCACACACTGGTCATGCCGTTCAGAGCCCTCCACGCAAGTGCCTTCCTCACTTTAAGGTCTTGCTCGGACGAGTTGACCCACGAGCCCAGGTACTTGAAATCACTGACTTCCTTTAGAGCAGAGCCTCCTGTTGTCCTTAGAGGTGGATGATCCGGGAGGATGTTATACATTATGACCTCGGTTTTCTTGGCATTTAGCCTAAGGCCAACCTTGGCGCACTCCGTCTCCACTCTGCACAGGAGTTCCTGTGCTTGCTCCACCTGGTCAGAGATCAGGCTGATGTCGTCCGCGTAGTCAAGCAGCTGTGGGGGGTGCTTAATGTCTGAAGGAGTCGACTGAAGGCTTCTTGTCCTCTGCAAAAGCATGCAATTGGTCCACTGATGGATACATCTTGATATTTGTCTAGTCTAGTGTGTTCATTAGATGGGTGAAATCCTCTTTCAGTGCCTCTGTGCCTGTTTTCTTAGGCAGTTAGCCTCTGGTATGCGTGCCATTAGCGTTAGCCACGCAAATAATTTTTTAATAATTTTTTAATTATATTCGACTAAGTCTTAGAGGTTGGCCAGTCGACTACGGCTCCTTTCGACCGATTAGTCGACTAATCGATTAATAGGGGTCAGCCCTAGTAGGGACGACTGACCAAGCCGGAGGTACCGCTGACAGCTGGATTCGATCCCAGAGTCTATGCGGTGGTAGGCGAGTGCTTAGTCCACTGTGCTAGCCAGCCGGCCCTCACCCTCACATGTTGACTGCCACCAAATACATCTTGAGTGTCATGTCGAATATAGCATCGATAATGATCTGAGGTGCAGAGGTGACATTATTTTACAAAAGTGACATAAGCTATAACTACCTATATACAATGAGTTCCACAATAACTCATTATAATAAACAGACTAACAAAACACTTACGGAGCTTCACTAGGTGACCTACTTTGTAACTGAGCAGTGGAAGACCGACTTCCCTGGGCCAACGCAGTCGGGGGTGCGTTGGTCATGGGACGGGGTTGCTTGCCGAGCAACCGGCTCTGTGAGCAGAAGCACGCGCACGCACATGCACGGGTATGCACGCGCGTGCACACAGGAATGCGCTGCACGCGACTGATGCGCCAACTCGCCAAGTGCCCACCTGGCTACTTTGCATAACAATAGCTCAGGTCGTCAGGTGTGTTCAAATACGACCTCCTCAGATTCATTCACACAAAACTTGTGAATGAAATGTGTTACATTCCATTCCTAGAGGCAATTAGGCATTGTCTTTAGTCTGTGCGCACGCAAGGGAACATTTATGCGCACGCGCCCGGGAGCGGGCGTGCACGCGGAGTCATTAAAACACAGTGCAACCAGGTATGAAATCACCAACGCACCACTGTGTACACCTAGTATAGCCTCACATCAGGCTTCACACAGGTGCCACACATAATTAATTAACAACCTACACAGGTGCTACACATCAATACATTAACACACAACCTACACACTATATACAAATTAATTCATTAATCTAAGCCAAGCAAATAGCAACATCAATAAAACCCACAACCATGATATAATAAATATATGTATGAATGTATGTATGCATGCATGTTTTACATTTACATTCTGTCATTTAGCTGACACTTTTATCCAAAGCGACTTACAAGTTTTGTACAACAAGTTAGCAGGAAGGGTAAAACTCAGCTGAGTAACATTGTTCATCAAAGTGTTGAGTGCTACAGTGTAGGTTAGTATATTAGGACAAGTGCATGACACTAAGGTTATTTAGGGTTAGATTATATATATTTTTTTCAGATATTGATTGAAGAAGTGTGTCTTTAGTCGACGACAAAAGGGGCGAAAAATTTGACTGGTTTCGGCTGTCCTAACTAACGGATCCGTGTGGCAATGAGGAGCCAGTGCAGGTCCCTGAGAAGTGGGGTGACATGGGCTGACATCGGTAGGTTTGAGATCAGGCGAGCCACTGCGTTCTGAATGAGTTGAAGAGGCTTTATGGCAGTGGTCGGAAGGCCAGCAAGCAGTGCGTTGCAGTAGTCATTCAAGGCGGGAGATGACTGTTGATTGGATGAGGAGTTGGGTGGCTTCTTTTTTCAGCAAGGGGTGGATCCTTCTGACGTTGCTGAGGAGGAATCTGCAGGTTCTGGTTATCACTGCGATGTGAGCGGAGAAGTTCAACTGGTCGTCAAGGACAACACCAAGGTTCTTGGTGCTCGGGGATGCGGCCACAGCTACATTCTCGACTGTGATGGAAAGGTCGGTCAGGGGGGAGGATTTGGCCAAAATTCTCTTTTGCTTAGGTTCAGTTTGAGATGGTTGGTCGTCATCCAGGCGGAGATGTCGGACAGACAGGCCGAGATCCGCTCAGAGACGTGGATATCTGAGGGAGGGAAGGAGAGGAAGAGTTGAGTATCATCGGCATAGCAATGGTACGAGAAGGCATGAGACGTGATAATGTTACCCAGAGATTTAGTGTAGAGGGAGAAGACAAGGGGTCCAAGGACCGAGCCCTGGGGGACACCCGTCCACAGGGGGCAGGTGGCCGACAGGGTCCCTCTCCATGACACTTGGTAGGAGCGGTCATTGAGGTATGATGTCAGCCATGTCAGCGCTGAGCCAGCACTTCCATTCCTGCGAGGGAATGGGAGGAGGATCTGATGGTTCTGATGTTGAAGGCTGCAGACAGGTCTAGGAGAATCAGGACAAAGGAGAGGCCTTTCACTTTTGCTAAGTGAAGTGCCTCTGTGACCGCAATGAGGGCCCTTTATGTGGAGTGACCAGTCCCGAAGCCTGACTGATTAGGATCTAGGAGGTCATGGGTAGGAGGGGTGGGTGGGGAACACTGTACAACTGTACAAGCAAAACTGTACATTGGAATATTGACAAAACCATACTTGGTAATTTACTGTACATTGGAGGGGGTTGGGTTAGGACATTTACAGGGGCCAGTTTCGAATTGCTGTAGGTGTTCTATGAGAGTGGTTTTGAATGTGGGTAGGGATTCACATTCCTTTACAGCTTTGGGTAGTGCGTTCCACATTGATGTGACATAATTGCGAAACGTGTTTAGTCCCTTGTTTGAGCCGAATCTGGGTTTAACATGATTTGTGGAGCTCCCTCTGGTGTTGTGATCGTGGTATTCACTGACCTTTGGGAAGTATTTTGACATGTACATGGGTACCTTGGTCGTGTAGTGTATCTTGTAGACCAGGCCAATTGCAAGTTGCTGTACTCTGTCGTCTACTCTAAGCCAGGGGTTCCCAAACTTTTCAGGCCGCGACCCACAAATAACGGTGTCAGAGAGCCACGACCCCCACTATTATAGGAGGTAAAAAAAAAAAGTTTAATATTTTTTAATAAAAGAAAAAATATTATAAATGGAAATGTATGGTTGAAACATGCACACGTTCAAACGCACACACACTAATAAGCATTGGAGGCTTTTAACCAGGGCCGGACTGGGGAAATCATTCAGGCCAGGAAATATAGTGCAAAATATAGCCCCAGTCAGGCCACTTTTTAAGCAGGGGGTCTGGGGGTCCCCCACCAGGAAATTTCTTGTTACAAAGACTTCCTTTCCTGCATTCTGGTGCAGGAATTTTTTTATTTGTACCCTTTAAATGCCAGTGTTTGTGATGGCATCACAAATTATTGTTAAAAAACAGGCTAGCATATGTATGATTAACAACAACACTGATTTTGATGGATTTTCAGTTTTCTTTTTATGTCAGATTGAAAACAATACAATCTTTTATTCAACTTCAGCCCTGATCATAACACCACATATCCATTTTATAATTCTAACCCTTTAAATGCCAGTGTGTGTGATGGCATATATTTGCAATATATCAAATGCAAAGTAGATTTTTCTGGGGGGGGTTATTACAGGCTAGCATGTGTCAATGATTAGCAACAACAGTTTTTTGTAAGGGTCCCGCCTCCACCAATCACATGCGGCTCCCTTTGTGTGTGTGTGTGAGAGCAAGAGAGAGAGAGAGAGATAGTTCTCCAACTTGTGTGAGTTGCAGTTGTTCCCCACCTAGGTTATTTAACTATTGCGCTGCTGCAACTAAAAACACTGTCCTGGCCTGCTTCTAAGTTCAGTGGCCTGACTGCATACATTTTTTTTTTTTTTTTTTAGATAACATTTTTTTTGTGTGGAAATCATCTGGCGACCAGCCCCCCCCCCCCCCCCCCCCCCCCCCGCCCCCCGACTTTGGGAACCCCTGTTCTAAGCCATCCTAGGTTGTCAAAGTGGGCAGGGGTGAGGTGGGTTCTAGGAGCGAGGTCTAGCAGTAGTCTGACCAGTTTGTTTTGAGAAGTTTGTAATCTTGTTTTTAGCGCCTTTGAGGTGCTTTGGTACCATGAGGTGCAAGCATAGTCGTAGTACCCTTGAATGAGTGCTCCTGCCAGAGTCTTCAAGGTATTCTTGTTTACCAGAGAGGAGATCCGGTACAAGAATCGAGTTTGTTGGTTGACTTTTTTTTATTACATTGGATGCCATTTTGTCACAGGAAAGATTAGCCTCTAGGATGGAACCCAGGTAGGTAATTTCATCTTTCCTTGTGACCATATTGTCACCCACTGTAACTGAGAAGCCGTCGGTCTTGCTGAGTTTGTTATTTGAACCGAAGAGAATGGACTCTGTTTTGCCCAGGTGTAATGATAGTTTGTTATCAGCGAGCCATATGCAGATTTTGCCTAGTTCCGAGCTGAGGGTTTTTTCAACCTGTAACTTGTTCTCGTCAGAGACCAGCAGGGCTGATAGTATGTCAGAGGAGAGGGTGGAGGGGGATAGGGAGCGCAGGTTGCGTCTGACTGAGACGGTTTGAGTTGGAGTGGAGGGCTTTCGGTTAAGCATGAGCGTTTGTGAGAAGGATATGAAGGAATGGTCAGACACATGCAGGGGAGTTACCGTAGTGTTAATTAATGATGCTGGAGTTACAGAAGAATATGAGATCCAAGGAGTTGCCTGCTTTGTGACTGGGAGGCATGCATGCCAGTGAAGTAGGAGTCAGGCCAAAGGATTGTAGGAGGGAGACCACTGTGTCCGACTGAGATGAGTCAGGCAGGTTGAAGTCGCCCATTAGAAGGAGGGGGGTACCATCTTCCGGTAAAGAGCTTAGAAGCATGTCCAGCTCATCTGGGAAGTGATCAAGCGGACCTGGAGGGCGATAGAGTGTAAAAATGGAGAGATTGAAAGGATTAGATATTCGAGAGAGGAGACCTGGTGGTGTATGATAAAATTAATTAATGTATGTATGCTAATATGAATGAATGTAGCACTCCCAGGTGTGCACCCTTGGTTGTGCAACTAACGGTAAAGGAAATTAATGATGGGAGGGGGGGGGGGGGGTGTTTTAACGTTCTCTGTACAATAACAGAAGGGAATGGTGAATGTTTGGTGTGTCTGTGTGTGTGTGTGTGTGTGTGCGTGTGTGTACTGTATGCGCACTGCTCGCAGACCGCGATGGAGCCATTCCGTCACACTATACATATTTTGTTTGAATAAATGACACTCAAAGCGCTTTTTTACAATGTAGGGTGGAAATTGCCTCCTTCACCACCACTGTGTAGCACCCAACCTTGAGCTGTGCGCAGGCTCAATGGCTGCCATACACTGGCACCCGGCACACATCACACTGCTACACAATGGCTGACCGGCTCAGGAGACAGGAATGATTAGGTGGCCTTGATGTCAGACACCTGATTGGGAATGTGGCCAGGAACGTCAGGGAAACCCCTACTCTTTGCGATATGCGCCCTGGGTTCTTTAATCATCTAATTCAGGCTGCGCTGCTTCTGTCCCCCTCGTCTCTCTCTGCTCTCAGTGTCTGTCCCCCTCGTCTCAGTGTCTGTCCCCCTCGTCTCAGCGTCTGTCCCCCTCGTCTCAGCCTCTGTCCCCCTCGTCTCTGCCTCTGTCCCCCTCGTCTCAGCGTCTGTCTCCCTCGTCTCAGCGTCTGTCCCCCTCGTCTCAGCGTCTGTCTCCCTCATCTCAGCCTCTGTCCCCCTCGTCTCTGCCTCTGTCCCCCTCGTCTCAGCGTCTGTCCCCCTCGTCTCACCGTCTGTCCCCCTCGTCTCAGCCTCTGTCCCCCTCGTCTCTGCCTCTGTCCCCCTCGTCTCAGCCTCTGTCTCCCTCGTCTCAGCGTCTGTCCCCCTCGTCTCACCGTCTGTCTCCCTCGTCTCAGCATCTGTCCCCCTCGTCTCAGCGTCTGTCCCCCTCGTCTCTGCCTCTGTCCCCCTCGTCTCACCGTCTGTCTCCCTCGTCTCTGCCTCTGTCCCCCTCGTCTCACCGTCTGTCTCCCTCGTCTCTGCCTCTGTCCCCCTCGTCTCACCGTCTGTCTCCCTCGTCTCTGCCTCCGTCCCCCTCGTCTCACCGTCTGTCTCCCTCGTCTCAGCATCTGTCCCCCTCGTCTCAGTGTCTGTCCCCCTCGTCTCACCGTCTGTCTCCCTCGTCTCACCGTCTGTCCCCCTCGTCTCACCGTCTGTCCCCCTCGTCTCAGCGTCTCTGTCCCCCTCGTCTCAGGGTCTGTCCCCCTCGTCTCAGCGTCTCTCCCCCTCGTCTCAGCGTCTGTCCCCCTCGTCTCAGCGTCTCTGTCTCCCTCGTCTCAGCGTCTCTGTCCCCCTCGTCTCAGCATCTGTCCCCCTCGTCTCAGCATCTCTGTCCCCCTCGTCTCAGCCTCTGTCCCCCTCTGTCCCCCTCGTCTCTGCATCTGTCTCCCTCGTCTCAGCCTCTGTCTCCCTCGTCTCAGCGCCTGTCCCCCTCTGTCCCGCTCTGTCCCCCTAGTCTCAGCCTCTGTCCCCCTCGTCTCAGCCTCTGTCTCCCTCGTCTCAGCCTCTGTCTCCCTCGTCTCAGCGTCTGTCCCCCTCGTCTCAGCGTCTGTCCCCCTCGTCTCAGCCTCTGTCCCCCTCGTCTCAGTGTCTGTCCCCCTCGTCTCAGCGTCTGTCCCCCTCTGTCCCCCTCGTCTCAGCGTCTGTCCCCCTCGTCTCAGCCTCTGTCCCCCTCGTCTCAGCGTCTGTCTCCCTCGTCTCAGCGTCTGTCCCCCTTGTCTCAGCGTCTGTCCCCGTCGTCTCAGCGTCTGTCCCCCTCGTCTCAGCGTCTGTCCCCCTCGTCTCAGCGTCTGTCCCCCTCTGTCCCCCTCGTCTCAGCGTCTGTCCCCCTCTGTCCCCCTCGTCTCAGCGTCTGTCCCCCTCGTGTCTGCCTCTGTCCCCCTCGTGTCTGCCTCTGTCCCCCTCGTCTCAGCCTCTGTCCCCCTCGTCTCACCGTCTGTCTCCCTCGTCTCTGCCTCTGTCCCCCTCGTCTCAGTGTCTGTCCCCCTCGTCTCAGTGTCTGTCCCCCTCGTCTCAGCGTCTGTCCCCCTCGTCTCACCGTCTGTCCCCCTCGTCTCTGCGTCTGTCCACCTCGTCTCAGTCTGCTCACCAACACTGACCCAGCCAGGTGTAGATACTGCATTACTTCAGGCTAATGGGTCCTCTTCCACACCGCTGCACAAGTCCAGGCAGAAACTTTTGGAAGAATAAATGGACTTGGTTTTTCAAAGACGCATTCCACAGCTGTGGTGTGGGGAACATTTTAGGTTTTTAGCCGAATGGGAGAGGAGAGTCCATTAATAACGTGAACGAGCCGGTGTGTGTCAACTGATGACCGTTTCGTTCTCCTCCACTGAGCACATTCTTTCATCTAATCGCTGAAAAGTAGTCGGGAGAGCCTCAGTGTTCTGGGTCACGCATCAGGAGAGAGGCTCAGTGTTCTGGGTCACGCATCAGGAGAGAGGCTCAGTGTTCTGGGTCGCGCATCAGGAGAGGAGCCTCAGTGTTCTGGGTCGCGCATCAGGAGAGGAGCCTCAGGCCCCGTTTAGACGGAAACGCTAGCAGGTGAATCCGCAATTTCTTTTTTTCGGAAACGGCGTTTTTACGGGGTGAAACCGCAAAAAAGTGAGACTACCTTCCAGGGTGGAATTCCTAGAAACGATAAACCTTTGCGCTCTCATCTAAACTGTCAAACCGCATAAAACGATGATGAAAGGGTTGTCAAGGCTCTCGTCGCGCGTACTGCTTACATCACAGGCATGCGTCAGTAGCCTAGAAGCGTAAACAAAGTCTGATTCTATCCATGGCGATCACCTGAAGGCTACATTGGCAGTACTTTTAAATACACAAGAATCTGTCCCGCGGCGTGACTGGACCCACTGTCTGTGAGTGACTCTGCTTTGGTCCAATCACATCGCATCAGGAGAGAGGCTCAGTGTTCTGGGTCGCGCATCAGGAGAGAGGCTCAGTGTTCTGGGTCACGCATCAGGAGAGAGGCTCAGTGTTCTGGGTCACGCATCAGGAGAGGCTCAGGGCGGGATCCACAAAGGGTCTGCGTGGCTTTTTCCGACGCAAAGCCGATGCATATCGCTCTGAAACTCAGTTTGGTATCCACAGAGGACGCGCAACCGGGTGAAATGAGGTGGCAACTGCATTCCGTCAGCATCGCGTCCGGTGTAATTGCCGCGTATTTAAATGAGGTAATATGGGCAGAACATGTCCCATTTCTATGCAAATGAGCTATGCTCCGAATCCACAAAGCCAGCGGTCAATTGCACTGAGCAGTTAATGATATACACACCTACCGTATTCACAGACAAGGTGGTAAATAAGCCCAAAGCCCTAAACGCTATGGCCGTGTTCACATCTGAAAGTCCACGGATAGTCGGGACTTTCTGGTGGACCAAATGTGAGAATTAGGGATGTCCGATATTATTGTCTGATAATATTGGTCGGCCGATATCGGCAGTAAAATGTGATATTGGAAAATATCGGTATCGGTTTAAAAAAAGAAAAAAACAATAACAATATTTGTTATATATATATCCAGTGAAATTATTAGTTACCTGAAATTATTCCGTTTTTTGGGGGGGGGAAACCCTGCATATATCGGTATCGGTTGATATCGGTATCGGAAATTAAGAGTTGGACAATATCGGAATATCGGTATCGGTAAAAAAAAGCCAATATCGAGCATCCCTAGTGAGAATGATACATTGTTTGATTTTGGTTTGCGTTCACACTGCCCTTTTTTGAGCTAACCTAATTTGTAAACAAAGGACATGCAGTCGCCAAGTCGTTCATTCTATTGGACAGATAATTTCCGGGAAAATCCCGCTCACACACACTCTCTCTCATGCTCGCTTGCACACACGCTCTCACACACTCGCTCTCTCATGCTTGCTCGCACACACACACACTCTCTCTCAGTCTCTCGCTCGCACACACACACACGCTCGCACACACTTGCTCTCAGTCGCTCATTCGCACACACACACACACACACACACACACACACACACACACACACACACACACACACACACACACACACACACACACACACACACACACACACACACACACACACACACACAAACACTTGACCGATACCCATCAATGCACAGCGCTCTAGCATGTTCTGACTGTGAACACCTAAAGCTGAGGCTCAGACAGACCGACCGTTTTAGATTTTTGGCTCATTTTCCCTTATGTTAGAATTTTTTTTATGTAAAAATAATGTTTGCAGATATAGAGGGGGGCGCCAAAACTGCACAGAGAAAAAAAAATAAAAAAAAATATTTTTTTTTTCGCCCCCCTCTGGGTGGCGCTCTAGGCGACCACCTATATCGCCTGTAGGAAGGTCCGCCCCTGGTTACGGTAATGCAGAAGAGCATAAAGAGCACCTTAACTAGACACACCAGGTGCCAATGAATGCAATTAGGGCAGATAGACAGGTCAATTATACCACCAGGTAACGCTAGGACTTTGCTCCCTGAGGAGAGCAAAACCCCAAACGTTACACTCACCCACATAAGCAAATGCATACCTACATGACCTATGACCTATTTATCTATCTACTACTTTATGGATATGAGCATTTTTTGTAGTTTTCTTTAAAAATAAGCAGAGATGGACATTTCCTCAGCATAGGATCAGCTGCATTCCAAAGATTGGACCCTCTATACCTCACTGAGAACTGCCTAAGAGAAGTACCACAATAAGGTATATGCAGGTCCCTGGACTGACGTGTGACATATGAATGAAAATCCGAATTAAAAGAAAGAAAACCATTAAAACCATTTGGTAGATTGTGATAATCATAAATGCATTTAATATACATATCTGTAAAGAATTAACCTCAGACACAGTCAGAATCATCCGCACCCTTCAGTGTTGCTGCACGTCTCTCCCTCATCATCCTCTTCTCTCTCCTCTCCCCTTATTTAGCTTTTTAAGATAATCAGATGCAGACAGCTTCATTTGGGCACTTGCTTGCTTGAGTGGGTTGAATAGGCGATAATCTTCACAATGAATGAGCCGTTTCAGCTCTGATCCGCGCTGTTTCTTCGACTGAGGTTTACTTTTCTTTAACATAAGTTACCAGTTGCCTATTAATAATAATAATACATTGTATTTATAAGGCGCCTTTCAAGGCACTCTAGGTTGCCGTACAAAAATAAAAAACAGTTCATTTACAATTACAATCAAATATCAAATTACAATCAAATCAGACATACGCCTGCCTAAACAGGTCGGTTTTGAGGTGGGTTTTAAATGTGATAATGGAGACAACAGACAATGTTCATGATGTTGGGGGGGGTCCAGAGACGAGGGGCAGAGTGGCTGAAGGCTCTTAGCCCCATGGTGGACAGACGGGCTGGGGGGATGGTCAGGTTGATGGAGGAGGTAGACCTGAGGGGACCAGGTGGGAATGTTGGGGTCGGACAGGTATGCAGGGGGCGAGGTTATGGATGGCCTTGAATGTATGGAGGAGGATCTTGTAGTCAATGCAGTGTTTGATGGGAAGCCAGTGGAGTTGGGGTAGAACGGGGGTGATGTGACTGATGACAGGGGTTCTGGTGATTATACAGGCAGCAGCGTTCTGGACCAGTTGGAGCTTATGGAGGAGTTTGTGGGGGAGACCAAAGAGAAGGGAGTTGCAGTAATCCAAGCGGGAAGTGACGAGGGAGTGGACCGGGATTGCGGCGCTGTTGGGAGTGAGTGAAGGGCGGAGGCGGTTGATGTTGCGAAGGTGGAAGTAGGCGGACCGGATGGTGTTGTTGATGTGGGAATGGAATGATAGGGTGCTGTCGAGGACGACACCCAGACTCTTGACCTGAGGGGAGGGGGAAACCAAGGAGTTGTCTATGGTGAGGGTGAAACTGGGATCAGGGAGGCAGGGAACATTACTACAGGCTGTAGTTAGACACGCCTGATATGCTCAACTAATAGAAGGATACGTAATACCAGTGCAATATGTCAAAATATCCTCTTGAAATAGATTACATGACTGCATCAAGCGTTCAATTTCACCCTCACTCGTGCCGCTAAGTCAAATATGACTTAGCGTCCCCGACCGCCAAGAACCTTGGTGTTGTCCTCAACGACCAGTTGAACTTCTTTGCTCACATCGCAGCAACAACCAGAACCTGCAGATTCCTCCTGAGCAACGTCAGAAGGATCCGCCCCTTCCTGACAAGAGAAGCCACCCAACTCCTCGTCCAATCAACAGTCATCTCCCGCCTCGACTACTGCAACACACTGCTCGCTGGCCTCCCGGCTACTGCCACCAAGCCTCTTCAACTCATTCAGAACGCAGCGGCCCGCCCGATCTCAAACCTACCGAAGTCGGCCCATGTCACCCCACTTCTTGGGGACCTGCACTGGTGCCCCATTGCTGCACGAATCCGCTTCAAGGCCCTCGACCTGGCATACCGTGCGGCAAAGGGAACCGCTCCCGCCTACCTCCTGTTAGATGTTTCTGTAATCAGCCAGTAGCACCTCGTCATCTGTGTTTGTGAAGTTTATGCGTTGTGTTTATTTCTCTCTCTGAAGTTGACCTTCTCATACTGGCTGTACAACTTTGTCATCCCCCTTAATGCAATCCGTAATCATAAGAATTCGACACTGGCAGACGTGGTACCTTTCTTGGAAAAACGTTGTTTATTCCATAAACATAGCCTCTGTACCAGATGGAAACACGGTTATGTAATGTCCTTGACCAGTCTTTGAAGGAAAACTAAATTCATTATTCTCCACCGTCTCTTCTCTCATGAGTCCACTGGTTCTGGGCTTCGTTGTAGCCATGCATGATGTGATGATGTGGCATATTTCCCCTCCCCCACCCGGCGGGGGTGAGGAGGGATGAAAGTCTCTGATCAACGCGTCTGCTCGTCTGTGCTTCATATCTCAGTCTGAATGAATGAATGAATGAATTTATTCACACACACACACGATACATTTACATGTGAGTATCCTCATGTGATAACAATGTCGCAAATTGTGTGCATGTGCCAGGTCTCCCAAGAAGCTATTTAAAGCTTTTGGAGGGAGCCTGAACACAGATACAAACAGAATATAAACAACAAAACAATAACAAAAAACAAAACAAAACAAAACAATACAACGTGGGTAGGTTTACACACCTACCTACTAACTGACATATAACAGAGATACATAATACAGACATTTTTATTCCTAAGTTATAATTTTAATTAGAGATATGATTTTAGCAGTTCCTCTTTCAGTGATTTTTTCAAGGTTTTAAAAGTATTAGTCATTTTTAGATTTTCGTCAAGCTTGTTCCAGATCTGTGGACCCCTGCATGCTATGCTTAGGCTAGCACAATTGAGCCTTCTCCTCTTGCCAGATATAATATGCTTATTTCTTGTGTTGTGGATGTGCAGTGGTTGGCAGACTGGGACAAGCTCAGACAGTCTGTGATTCATGTTGTTGACAACTTGATACATAATTGATGCGTTTTGATGAATGTTAAATTCAGCAAGCCTCAGGAGACCAAAGCGATGGAACAGAGGCTTTGAGGGCGCTCTATACCCGGACCATGACAGCACTCGTAGTACCCTCTTTTGTAGGCTTTCTAGTTTCTTGAGATGGCTGGGGTATGTGTTGCACCATATGACATTACAGTAATTAATGAGGGGTTCAAACAGGGTTTTGTATAAAGTGAGAAGGGCAGGCAAGGGAAGAAAATGACGTATTTTGCAGAATAAGCCAACATATTTGGACAGTTTTGTTTGTAGATATTTTATGTGGCATTTGAAGTTGAGTGACTCATCGATGATGACCCCCAGGAATTTTGTGCAAACCACTCTTGACAGCTCCTTTCCATTTATTTTTATGCACATGTGATGTGTGCGCATCCAATTTGAGTGGAAGACAATGAAATTTGTTTTGCTGAGATTTAGTGATAATTTGTTGCATTTTAACCAGGTGTCCACTTTTTGTGGTTCTGTATTGAGTAGATCTTGTAGCTCGAGTGGATTTTTATGTGACAGAAACAAATTAGTGTCATCAGCGAATATTACTTTGTGCAGAAGTACAGATGAGTTGACAAAGTCATTTATATAGAGAATAAATAGTAAAGGCCCTAGAATTGACCCCTGGGGGACCCCATATTTGATGTCCATTTTTATTGATTTGTGATTTTTTATATCGACGTACTGTTGCCTACCATGTAAATAGCTACTGAACCAGTTGAGAGCCAGACCCCTTATGCCATAATGGTGTAGTTTCCCAAGTAGAATGGTGAAGTCAATGGTGTCAAAAGCCTTTGATAGATCCAGGAAAACGCCCACCCCACAATCACCCTGATCAATGGCATCATGTATTTTTTCTATGAGGTCTAATATTGCCATGTTTGTAGTTCTCTTTTTCCTGAAGCCGTATTGTGAATTGGTGAGTATATCTAGCTTGGTGGTGTATTCGCTTAATCTATTGTACACAACTCTCTCATAGACTTTGGATAGAGCTGGTAACACGGATATTGGACGGTAATTATTAATACTATTTTTGTCACCTGATTTATATATGGGTATTATTCTCCCAATTTTGATGTTTTTTGGCACTACACCATGTAGTAAAGACAAATTAATACAGTGAGCGAGTGGTCTGACTATAATATTGGCTATGGCTATTAGGATTTTGCTGCATATTCCATCAGCACCGGCTGTGCGAGTGTCCTTCATCTTCATGATAATGTTGAATAGTTCATCATGGTCAGTTGGTTTCATGAAAAAAGAGTTAATATAGTTACCTGATAAATACTGTTTAAAAGACACACCCCCGGGATGGCTAATTTTATTCACCAGGTCTTCACCAATGGATGCAAAGTAGGTATTGAATTTATCAGAGAGATCCTGCTGTGACATGTTTGCAGGGTCAGGGAGCACTGATGCTTTTTTGTCCATGTTTAGTACTTTATTTAGAACTGACCATGTCCTTTTTGAATCACCCTGAGATGCTATTACCTGATCAGTATAATGATCACATTTGCTTTTCCTTATTAGATGAGTGAGTTTATTTCTATATAGATTGTATTTGTTTCTATTATTTATACTAGGCTTCTTAAGATAATGTTTGTAGAGTTTATTTTTGTGTTTAATGGATGTTAAGATGCCCTTTGTAAGCCAGGGGTTCTGGTCATTTTTACTGCTCATAACAGTCTTCTCGGGAATGGTGTTATGGATGGAGTCTGTTATTTCCAATATCAGACTATCATATGCTGTATCAGGATCACAGGCATCATATACATTTTTCCACCCTTTGGTCTCCAGGCTTCCATATAGTTGCTGCAGGGTTCTGTAATTTATTACTTTAATTGTTGTCTTACAAGGAGGGGGTGCAAGTTCACTGGCAAGATTTAGAGACAACATGACAGGGAAGTGATCAGTTATGTCAGTTAGGATCACTCCCGACTCCAGCTTGGTGTTTTGGATGTTGGTGATGATGTTATCAATGGTAGACTTGGATGAGTGTGTTATTCTAGTGAATATGTTTATAGTTGTGAAGAAGGAGGAAGAGTGCAGTGTATTAATGAAATCATTTTTTATAGAATCATCCTTGGAGATGTCTATGTTAAAATCTCCCATTAGAATACAGTTGTTGTTTTTTTATGTTTAATGAATGAAGGGTTTCCTCTAACTTGTTCCTAAAGACATCCAAGTTTGTGTCTGGGGGGCGATATATTACTCCAACGGTGAAGTTTTTTCAATTTTTTCCATTTATATCAATGAAGAGATAATCAGAGCCGTCATCAAAGTCAACCATGTCACAAACATTTGCTTGTAGACTAGTATTCACGTAAAGACACACTCCTCCACCTATTTTCCCAATTCTGTTTTTATGGAAGAAATGATAGCCATCAAGATTGAGAATATTGGTGAACGACCTGTCATTTAGCCAAGTTTCACTGCAACCAATTATATCAAATTTACAGCCAGAAATAGAAAGTAATGATACAAGGTCAGTATGGTGTTTACAGAGGCTTCTAATATTGAGGTGCAATAGTGAAAGGGTGTTTTCGGTATTGAAACAATCGAGATGCTCAGGGTCATATTGCTTGCAGGTGATATTTCCACCATCAAGACAGCAGCGATGGACATTATCTCCATCATCATCATCACTCAAGCCAAAGAAGCCCATAATAAAGGGAAATTCTTTTCACATATCATTGAGTAAAAATGACCTATGGTATTTAGAAATGTAACAGTATAAGAACCAGGCGTTCTATAAATGTAACAAGAATATTCTTCCCTGCCGCGCACTCATGCTCTCCCTCCCGCATCTAGTCGCCCTTTCGCGGTGCCCAAGTGATAGTATAATGTTCCTCTTTTCCATAAAAAAGTCAAGATTCCACGCAAGAGTAATTTTGGTTATTTCAGAGAAAAGAAGGATGTTGAGAAAAACAAGTCTGCAGTACGCAAGAAACATTTTTGGCATTCCAGAGGATAGAAGGACGTTGAGAAAGTTAAGTCTGCAGCACGCAAGAAAATTTTTAGTCATTTCAGAGAAAATAAGGACGTTGATCCTACCATTTTCACGGTTGTATGGTGTCTTAATAAGTCTAACTTATCCCGGAAGAAACTCACATCATAACATCTTCCCCCGCCCCCCTCTCCTCGTTACTATGTGACACGCAGTCTTTGACAACGGCTCTTTGACCCAAATCACTATAGCAACGGCGATGTTGATATTACCGGCCCTCTTACCCCAAACAAACACTCTGGCACTTTCTCCAGATCGAGTAACCTTGATGCCCGGGCTATCAGCTGTTGATGTTAAACAGCACAGCCCGAATCCTCGTCTTCTGCAACACACACTGACTGCCGGCTACTTTTAAGATCTATAGATCCGTCTGAGTAGTTGCTGTCACCCACCAATATATATACATTATATACACATTGAAAAACATAGATTCCTTCACTCCGGTCAATGGTCTCTAATTACACACCCTCAAGACCCCTACGCTCTGCATCTTCTGGCCGCTTCAGGCCCACTCCTATCCAAGCTCCGGGAGGGTCATCAAAGAGAAGTCGCCTATTCTCAGTCCTTGCCCCACAATGGTGGAATGAACTACCCACCCCAGTTAGGACAGCCGAAACCCGTCCAATCTTTCGCCGTCGACTAAAGACGCACTTCTTCAACCATTATCTGAAATAATTTTTTTTTTAAATAAAATGAAGTCTAATTGTAACTGTTGTGAAGGGCCAGATTAAACCGAATATATATATTTATTATATATATATATTTAATTGTATTTGTATATTCTCTAATATTCCCTGATATCCCTTGTATATTCCTTGTACAATATGCATTGAATATCCATTCTAGCCTACTGAACATCCCATAATAGTCTCCATTCTACTATTGGTCGAGACCTTGGTGCCAGGCTGCCATACCCCCCAGACCCAGTTCAAACGTACCGCTCAACATGTACGAACAAGTCCTAGTTCCGCGTAGGAATCTGGCTACCGCACCACTAATGGGACTATTTGTTCATAGTGCGTATATATACTGCGCTACTAAAGTAGGACTTCCTTTTCAGTCCAGTTTCTTACCCTCCAATAGAGTGACAGACGTAAAGCCTCCCCGCGACGCCACGTGTGGGAGTAAGGCCAAGTTCGGCCTACCATCGGTATTGAGACATCGTGTATATTAATATTTGAATAGTCATATTTGGCACTATATCGTCGAGTTGGACGTAGTCTATTAAGCTAATAATAGTCTGTTAATATATAGTGCTTCGTGCGGTGAGAATACTACCTTAGTCAGCACCCCATCGTTTCGGGCAGAAAACTGGCTGCTTATCCAGGATGATCGACCCCATGTGAGATTGCACCCGAGGAGCCCCAGAGCCGACGAGCGAGTGGACCTGTATACCGGATTATTCTACCGACGACAGCCCGCCTTCCCAGGCACGGATTATGCTTTGTATACGTTGATTATTCCATGGATAAAGACCCCCGACACTGCCGTGTGTTGGAACCCCCCCCCCCTGGAGAGGACGCAAGGTGAGGAGACGCTCTGCAAGACGAGGTCGCTTCACGTCTCTCCTCCGTGGACCGGAGGACGCCGGCCCACAAAGAGTCCATCTGCTTTCATCTGTGGTCCAAGGATCGCCGGCGCATTGAACGGCACTACAGTGGGTTCACCTGGGATACCCTTGGCCGGATGAGGCAGCCGGACTCTACCCCCCCCCCCTTCCTACTCCTGTCGGCTTACAAGCGACCGGATTAACCCCCCCTAGTGTATCCAGTCTATAATCATTAAAGTATCATTGCTGTTCTTCCTTAACTATTCCAGGTCGTATATGTACCACCTGCGCCTTCAGAGATTGGACATTCTCTATTGATATACCGACGAATACTCTTGCCATAAAAGTGCATACTAATTCCCATTCATAAATGTGATTGATTTGATTAAGTGCTTGCTCTACACACCATCGCTGTGTAGAAATAAAGACCTATTTCTAATTCGTACATTTGTGTTGGATCCGTTTCATCTACGTGACAGTGTTCATCATAATATATTTATGCCGAGTACTGGGTGGCCGAATATTAAGTACAAAGGTAGTGGTAGTAAGTATCATATCTAGTAATACAGTCAGGGAATTGTACCCCTCAGTTACAGTAACTGAGGGGTACAATTCCCTGACTGTATTGATAAGTATGGTATCATTAAACCACTACCGCTTTATGTACTTTAATTACTGGCCATACAGTACACGATATATGAATATGATGAACACTTCCCACAATGAAATCGGTTCCAGTCAAAGGTATTAATCAAGTATTTAATGGAGCAAAAGGTACATAGGATACTTTACATTATTCTTTGAATGCACTTGTAAGGCAAAGGAGTATGCGTAGGCAAATCAATAACGAATGTCCATTCTCTGGTTACGCAGGAGGTAATTATACAACCTGAATCTTAGGGAATTATATCTATGGTGCACTAGTAATATAGCAGAGATACTGGAAGGGGTTCCCACTGTTTGTAAGCCAGCAGGGGGGGTAGAAGATCTGTCGGTAGTAGGACGTCTGGTCAACGATGACTAGGGAGACTTCAGGTACAGAAGCCGGTGCAGTAGCCTCTTGATCCACAGACGAATACAGCTTGGTTCTCTTGTAGACTGTAGCTCCACAGGGAAGAAAGCTAGTCGACCTCAGGCTCTCTGAGCGCCGACTCGACTTGACTCCTCTCGGGGTAAATCCAACACGTGCAGGCGTCGGCGATTATCCGCTCCATAAATCACAGGACCAAAGCAAATATATTCCAGCCGCAAAGGGCTATGCAGTCGTCGGGTAGATTAATCCAGTGTACATGTCCATACGGCTCTCGTCTAGGTCTCCTCGGGTGAAAGCGCCATGTGGTCGGCCCAGCCTGGATAAGAACTCTAGCTAATACGAGGACGCGTTGGAGATGCTGGTCACTGTAGAATTCTAACCGCACGATACACTATACACAAATAGACTATTAAAGACTCAATAGAAATATGTCGCACTCGACGGTATAGCGCCAAACTCTGACAATTCAGTTACTAATTCGCACGCGGTCTCGATGCTCTATTCTGAGGCCAAACAGGCCATACTTCACCGCACGTTGTATCGTGGGTGAGGCTTCAACTTATCGGTAACATGCTAAGGACGAAGGGTACAGAGGTAAGGGGCTTCTATATTCACCTGCGCCGTATTTATACGCACGGTGAACAAACTAGTTCCACTCTCATTTCTGTCGCGTATCCCTGGGCAAGGCCGGGCATGTCCAGACACATCTTGACGGTGACTTTGAACCTGGCTCCGGAGGCCGGTCCCTGGCGCCGGTGGACCGCTGTCCAATAGGAGAATGAACTATTATGGTCTGGGCTAAAGGGATATTCCGTGTATATGTACAAGGAATATACAGGGGATATCAAACGATATACAAATACTATGCAATATATATCAATAAATAAATATATATATTCGGTTTAATCTGATCCTTTGTAACACTAACCCTAACTAACCTTACCGTCATGCACTTGTCCTAATAAACTAACCTACACTGTAGCACTCAACACTTTGATGAACATTGTTACTCAGCTGATAGAGTTGTGCCCTTCCTGATGACTGTCGTACAGAACTTGTAAATGTAAATGTATGACCTGCGGTTCCAAAAGAAAGTTGCATACGCGATCCTTTAGCTTGAGCCGACTTCAAATAAAGTGAGATGCTCACGTTATAATATTATAATCAGTGGCATAAAATGGTCTTAAAACAACAATATAGTTTATCACAATTATTTTTGTTAAGAAATTTCTTTTTTTTATCGTGATAGGCCTAATTAAAATCGTCTCGTACTCCACATTGATTCATATGCTAAAAAGAAAATCACAGATTGGGGCTTTAAGATGAAATCCTTGACTCGGTCTCGTCTCCATCCTGGGCTTTATTTATATCAGTTGCTGAAATCTGTCTTCCAACATGGGGTTGTGGTGCTCAAAATAGTCCCCAATTCAGAAGACAAATTGCAGTTTAACATTTGGAATATTCATCCTATTCCTCGTATTCGCCACGATGGATGACGTCTCTGAGGCGGTGAGCTGGTTTTGATGGAGTGAGGTCATAATGGTGTCAGTAACTTCTGGACATGAAACAGATGACAAATGAGAGAACTAAACCGCAAACTGAACCGCCTAGACCCATTTCAGAGGGCGGGAGTATCTGCCTTGACAGACAAACTCCTTCAGCCAATCAGCCTTCAGCCAATCAGCCAACACGAGTAATCCAGTCAGAAAAAACTTCGGCAGAGAAAATCAACTAGTGCATATTCTTGTAATTCTATTCTATTCTTGAGTCTATTTCGGCTTTAACTGCACTTATATCCGTGTTTATTCTATTATATGAACCTTAACGTTACCACCGTTGCTTCAGGAGACTCAATTACTGTCATGTCATCAACTACGGGAACCAATCAGGGGTTGTGTTCCACTGGGGGGACATAACAGACCGCAGTCCCTGATTGGCTCACTTTAAACACTCACCTTTAACATTCACTTTAAACACTATACCACATTGTATCTACAGTATGTATTATTAAAATATTTGCACTACCTCTTCTACCTAATTTTTGCATTTTGCTTTTGCATTTTGTAAATTCTTAGTTTTGCATATTGTATATAGTGTTTGGTCTTCATTCTTTAACTTTTTACTATATATGAAGCACAATTTCAGGAGGCTCATTTCAATATAATGTACATGTGTTAAGCCGTAAGGTCCCCCTGCTTTTCTTTATCATAAATCGATCAATAGAGACTGTATTAGATTATCATATCATGGGGTATCATTGGAAAGCCACACTCATTGGCTACAACCCTGTCCAAAGATTTTTGAGATCGCCAAATGATTGACGGAGCTAGAGCCCCGGGAGTCGGGGGTGGTAATGTGTACTTTTGCATACTTATATTGTATTAACGGAAATGCACACCCGAGCCGCTAGAGGCCGGCAAAGTGGTATCGCGAATCGTCCTCATGAGGGCCCACATGTGTTAAGAGGTTAATTTAAAAAAAAAATTGCCAAGAGTAAAGACCATAACCCTATCAAAACAGTAGTCAAAGTGTATATTTCCATTTTTACCGATATTTTATACGATTTACCGAAAATAAGAAATTATTGAAAAAATGCTAATTATATCTCTTTTATCGTAAAACCGCAAGGAAATGACAAAATCCATATTCAACCCTGCCATTGGAAAGAGGAGCCTTTTCCCCATCCATAGATGTATGATTTGGCCATAATAAGGTCAAGGTCAAGTTCAAGGTCAAATATGAATTTATAATTAAAATCGATTATCATTTATTACTGTATCTACAAATAATTCTGTTTAATAATCTTCCCTTTATTCATTTGCTTAGATTTTTTTTTACACTTGATCTCAAGAAGGTGCTGAATGAGCTTGGGGAGCGAGCTCGGTTCCAGCACAATTGTAACATGGTGTTATTCACCGGCACAGATGTAAAAAAAAATATCATAATTTATATTCTCCTTTTTTTCATTACAATTTACTCAAGCCTAGTAACAGACACATCATTTCTGACACTGGAAATACATACCCCCAGGTCCCTACATACCAAGAACATGCACATTGGCCTTGTAGAAGCGGAGAAATCTTTCTGAAAATAGGGCTACAGCTTAACAGGTTATGAGTGACAAATAAAACAAAACTTGAAACATGGTATAATCCAACATAAAACATGATACAGATGGTATCTCCATCATATGGTTAAAAAAAAAACATGATACTTTTTTGTAAATGCCATGAGAGTGGGCACAGAAGTCCAGAGCCTATCCTATTGGCCTCAAACTGTTCCTAGCTTTAGCCCACATTATCCATGAGGATCCCAGTCTTACAGTGTGTTACATCACTGGTGTCCCAGCATGGAACCAGGCAGTGAGCATTTGTGCAACAGAGATTCATAAACGGTGAAATCAGGTTAGGAGTCGGGATCCATAAATAATCTCCAGGCACGGTTTGTGTGAGAATAACCCTGAATGGTTAAAGGCAAATGCATACTGCAGATAAAGACACCACCACACGTCTAGTGGGTCATGAAGACACCACCACACACTTCTAGTGGGTCATAAAGACACCATCACACACTTCTAGTGGCTCATAAAGACACCACCACACACTTCTAGTGGCTCATAAAGACACCACCACACACTTCTAATGGGTCATAAAGACACCACCACACACTTCCAGTGGGTCATAAAGACACCATCACACACTTCTAGTGGGTCATAAAGACACCATCACACACTTCTAGTGGTCATAAAGACACCACCACACACTTCTAGTGGGTCATAAAGACACCACCACACACTTCTAGTGGGTCATAAAGACACCACCACACACTTCTAGTGGGTCATAAAGACACCACCACACACTTCCAGTGGGTCATAAAGACACCATCACACTCCTTCTAGTGGCTCATAAAGACACCACCACACACTTCTCTAGTGGGTCATAAAGACACCACCACACTCCTTCTAGTGGGTCATAAAGACACCACCACACACTTCTAGTGGGTCATAAAGACACCACCACACACTTCTAGTGGGTCATAAAGACACCACCACACACTTCCAGTGGGTCATAAATACACCATCACACACTTCTAGTGGGTCATAAAGACACCATCACACACTTCTAGTGGGTCATAAAGACACCACCACACACTTCTAGTGGGTCATAAAGACACCACCACACACTTCTAGTGGGTCATAAAGACACCATCACACTCCTTCTAGTGGCTCATAAAGACACCACCACACACTTCTCTAGTGGGTCATAAAGACACCACCACACTCCTTCTAGTGGGTCATAAAGACACCATCACACTCCTTCTAGTGGGTCATAAAGACACCATCACACTCCTTCTAGTGGGTCATAAAGACACCACCACACACTTCTAGTGGGCATGAGTGATTATTGAGATGAATTATGTTTGTATGAGTCTATCGGTGTTAGGCAGTAACATCATGCTAGTACTTAGTAATGTACTCAGGCAAAACAACAGAACCGGATCTAAGATCAGGGCAAAACACCACCTGTGAGTGGAGGAGGTCTGAGGAAGCTCCTCCAGAGAGCGTTATGCAGTGATGGAAGCTACTTTGAAGGCCACCCTCTGTGGTAGACTTTGTGTTTCCACCACAGCTGACATCGGGACAGCTAACAACCGAAGCTAACCAGGCTGTGCGTGACTTTAAGTAACCAGTGCTCCCTGATAAAACACTGACAGAGCTCAGTCGCTGAGCGCTCTCCTTATCACCGGTTCCTGACAGGCAGCGAGCGAGCGAACTGGAGATTAAATCGCGCGCGACACTGTCCTGATATGACGCGGCGCGTGTCCGAGTGTGTCTGTGTGTGTGTTTACCTGGAAGCACACGGGGGGAAAGCAGCCTGCTATTCTTGACCAATAAAAAGTGTTTAGGGGCGGGACTCGGCCGCGTAATCGCTCAACTAGAGACACAGCGAGTGAATATTTGAGGGGGGGACGACATCGCCGCTCAGTTCGCTGTCGCTCGCGGCAGGTCAGGATAGCCTGATTGAAACGAATACATTTTAATCATTTTCGCAATCACGCTCGCTCGCGTCGCTGCCTGTCAGGAAGGGGTGTATGGGACACCGTTAGTATAGTTTGATACCTTCGATTTCTGTTTGCATTATACAACATTGCACCTATACACTTCTTTAGCATGGATGCACTCGCTCACACTACTACTGATATCACTGACTTCACACGCCACTGTTAGTTTAATTTCATTAGTGTTTCCTTCTATAGTAGTTACATAAATCATTTGTTGATTGACTTTGATTGTCTGCGTCTCCCTCCTTGTCATGGCCGTGCGGTCGGTTTGTGACACAGCATTAATTAAAAACTGACTGTATTGATCTATTTATGACAAGCGACAGCAGACCTAATGGCTTAACAGGGTTCAAGGTGGTGAGGAGGGAGATGTAAACGAGCTGGTCTGCTGCATCCTGCCTGTGGCTCTCGGCCTCCTGCCCTCTAACAACGTCCTCTTTTACTTTTTTATCCACTTTTTCTCCTCTTTTTTAAATTTTTTTTCTCCCATCCCAATTTTTTGCTGTGCCAATTCTCCCCTCCCCTGTCTTGACCGTTGCTCGCATATGCCCCCCACTGGCCGGTTGTAGGGAGGATAGAAGCCTTGCATCACGTGTCCCCTCCGATACACGAGGAGGCAGCCTGTGACATCTTTTCACCTGCCAGCGCGGACTCTCATTGGCGAGGTGTAACGTGTGGGAGGCTCACACTACTACCCGCCATTTCCTGTCTCTGCTGTGCAGGCGTCCCCCAACCGACCTGTAGGAGTCGCTGTCCACAACGTCCAGATTACCACCCATCGACTTCCACCCGCTAACTCTGCCAATTGAGTTAGTATGACGGCCGGCCCAAGCCGGAGGCAACGGCGACAGCCGGATTCGAACCCGGTGTCTCTTGAGTTGGTGACAAGCACAATGTCCGCTGCGCCACCCAGCCGCCAACAACGTCCTCTTCTGTAATTTTTATTTGTTCCATTCACGGTAATACACAGTCAAATGGTAAATGGTGCATTTCTATAGTACTTTTATCCAAAGCGCTTTACAATTTCTGTTCCTCACATTCACCCATTCACTCACACACACACCGACGGTGGAGGTGACCATGATGCAAGGTGCCGACCTGCTCATCGGGAGCAGTTAGGGGTTAAGTGTCTTGCTCGAGGACACTTCGACACGCTGCCCGGGAAGAGCGGGAATCGAACCGGGAACCTTGCGATTACCAGACGACTGCTCTACCTCCTGAGCCACTGCCCCCCCCCCCCCACCCCCAATAAAGCACAGTTCCATAAAAGAAAAAAAGGTATTTCATATTTGTATTCACATTCCATGAGCGAAAAGGAGCAGGGAGAAGACTATCTTATTTCGCCTTGCTCTTACTCAAAATAATAAATGAACAATAGAACTGTCCATTACACAGTAACATTAAATTGAGTCATACAGAAAGCTATTACCCCTCAACTTCAGAATGTCTAATCTTTTCTTTCTTCATACATTTTCTTGAACTGAAAGATATTTGTACAACTCAAATTAAATCATTCTGTAGAGAATTCCAGTTTTACCATAATTACACTAAACAAATACAATATCTGCTTTAAAGTAGTCTGTACATACCGATGCTTAAAATGTAATTTCCTTTGTCGTGGAATATATTATCATGTCATTAGACAGCTTGACTGGTACACTTTTGACCAGCTATATAATGTGCTCAGATATGGCAGACACTACTGTCTCTTTAAATCTAATTCTCAGTTAGCAAGACTGTTTAACATTCCAGTTGGGGACATCACCGCCTAGCCAAGGTTGATTCTCCTAACTGGGCCATTTTCATCATCATATCTGATATTATGTTACGTCTGACAACTGTGTATTTAACTCTTTCAATGCCATGCCTGGTTTTCCGTTTTACCGCTTGAATGCCACCATCCGCGCCAATGTTAACGTTAATATCGCCTAATCTATGTTTTAAATTATGGCTATGTGTCTAATCTGCCCATCGCATTATCAAATACTATTTTCCAGTCAGTGCTGTGAAGGCAGATTCTTTTTTTTATCGCGTCGTTTCCGTTTCAGAGCAGTTAGAAAAGCCCCCGTTTTGATATAAAAAACAGCTCATTCTGGAGCATTCTATGAAAATCGTCTTTTAGTGGAATATTCCACAACGTTGATATTCGTCGGCCTTTTTATGAATCGTTTTCAAATAAACGCTAGATGATCAATATTATACGTGCACGCACGCACATTACGGCCGCGCACTGATAATCGCCCCGTTGATTTCCTCTCGGACTTTTACAATGAAACCGAAAGAAGACATTTCACAAAACAGCTTATAACTTCATCAAACTTACTCCGATTATCCTACCACTGATAACACAGAGTCCTTACCTGACATCAGATGGTATCCAACTGGTATATTCCAATTCCTGATCACCATTCGAAAAAATCGATAAGTGTATGGATCCAACGCGACACAGTAGATCTCTATGATCCGCGGGGATCTGAGGCTCCAGAATGAACTGTGGTAACCCCGGCTGGATCAGTGAACTGGAAAATGTGGAGTACCGGATTTTTTTCCCCATTCATTTTCATTGAGTCCATTCCAAAATCACGTATGTCATCTGGGAGACGACAGGGGGCGCTTTTTTCCACAGTGATCGTCGGCGCCCCTCGGCTATACTCGGGTAGGCTCGGGTGATGCAATAATTTTTCAGATCGCAAAAAAAAAAAAAAAAAAAAAAATCAGAGAAATCTCGGGAGTGGCTAGCAACCACCTATAAAAAAACATGAGAAATCTCGTGAGTGGCTAGCAACCACCTATAAAAAAACATGAGAAATCTCGTGAGTGGCACTGAAAGAGTTAACATACGTGTGAACAGCGCTCTGGGTCAGTCTATGGCCAGACGCTACTGTATTAACATGTTGTCTCTGACTGTAAACTGTCCTTTCATTTGTGGCCACGGATGAAATAAACTTTCCTATTATTAATAATGACTCAGAATCATTCATGTAAACGGCTCATCGTTTGTCCCCCCTTAATATTTCCCATTGCACCTTCTACGTTTCTCATCCTCAGAGCTAAAGACGTGAAAACTCTCTTGCCCTGCACAACTGTTCGCTAAACATCGATTTCATTGCTCAAAATGTGTTCACCCCTCCAGAGAGATCATCGATTTCTCTTTCTCTCTCACTTGGGAAGGCATACCTCAAACCTCACAGTAGCTCCCAGACTAAAAGTCATAAATTAAGAATTCTGTTCAGCAGGTCCCTGAGCTTCACCTGCTGTAAATCTATTCTGAAGCTCCTCCACTGCCCCAAAAACTAAGTCTGCCTCCTACTTTTCTCTAGTTTGCTTTGGCGCAGCAGCCCTGAGGGTGGTACTAGGCCTGTCCCCGGCTAAGGATTTGTATTAGGGATGCTCGATATTGGCTTTTTTACCAATACCGATATACCGATATTGTCCAACTCTTAATTTCCGATACCGATATCAACCGATACCGATATATGCAGGGTTTCCCCCCCCCAAAAACCGGAAACAATTTCAGGTAATTAACATTACATATCTCTTGTTGTGGAATTGACACAACATTATGCATACTTTTGACAATAAATAAAATCAGAATTTGTTCTTACTTGCTTGCCTGGGTAAATAAAGGTTATAGAAATGAAAAAAAAAATAATATTTTTTTTTAAAAACCGATACAGATATTTTCCGATATCACATTTTAATGCCAATATCGGTAGGCCGATAATATCGGACATCCCTAATTTGTATAGTCGACTTTGATTGGCCAAAATGTGCTGATCGTCGACTGGTAGTCTACTACCCCCCCCCCCCCCCCCACCCCCCGAATGCAAAAATATATAATAATAATAATAATAATAATAATAATAATAATAATAATAATAATAATAATAATAATAATAATAATAATAATAATAATAATAATAATAATAATAATAATAATAATAATAATAATAATAATAATAATAATAATAATAATAATAATATTAATAAAAAATATTATAAATATATATATAATTTTTATTGTTCCATTTGGGGGGTGCTTAATGTCTGAAGAGGAGTCGACTGAAGGCTTCTTGTCCTCTGCGACAGCATGCAATTGGTCCACTGATGGATACTGATGCTAACACCATGCTGCCACTATTGTTCTGTTGTCCGCCAGTTGTTGTTCAGTTCAGTTGTTGCTCTGCCTTTTTAATAATGTTCCTTTGTGTTTTATTTTTATTTATTTGATTTTATCCCCCATCCCCTTTCCCCTAGGGGGCTTTTTACCCCCAAATAGGCCGTTATTGAAAATAAGAACTTGTTCTTAATTAACCTGCCTATTCAAATAAAGGTTTGATGATGATGATGATGATACATCTTGATATTTGTCTAGTCTAGTAGTGTGTTCATTAGACGGATGAAAGCCTCTTTCAGTGCCTCTGTGCACGTTTTTCTTAGGCAGTTAGCCTCGCTGGTATGCGCACCATTAGCGTTAGCCACGCTTCTAGGCCTCTTTGCTTTTGGAAAGAATGATTAAAATAATAATAATAATAATAATAATAATAATAATAATAATAATAATAATAATAATAATAATAATAATAATAATAATAATAATAATAATAATAATAATAATAATAATAATAATAATAATAATAATAATATTAATAATAATATTAATTATATATATATTAATAATAATAATTCATTTATTTTGTATAGCACTTTTCAAAGACCCAAAGTCGCTGACAATAGGCAAAAAAGAAACAAAGAAAACAAAGAAACAGAGAACCACAGGGAAACGGACGACAATAAGAATACACAGGAACATAAAACCACGAGTAATGGATAACAAATACGGGAGTGAGTAGGGGAGACAGTCGGGATGGGAGTAAGGGAAAACCAAGGAGGAGAGGAGAGATTAGTCGACTATTCGACCAGTCGAGGTCCGCCCTATAGGTGGTACTATGTGCGACGGAGACACTGGCAGGACAACTGTGGTGTAAATCAAAGGGTTTTTGGAGATAAAAGGGCTTATTTGCACCCAGCAGACTATCAATGGCTTTGTTTAGCAGAATCAACAGCCTGAGCCGAATCCAGTGGGCCTTAATTTAAGCCTGACGGATCAGAGACGGAGATCAGAGACGCCCCCTCACTCCCTCCTCCCCATCATGTGAACGAGCGGTCACGAACACACGCCGGCTCCATCGGCCGGCCGGCCGCTCGTCTCATTCCACCCCCTCGCGAGAGACATTTGCCGAAAGTACCGAATAATGGATGTGCAACATCGTCGGACGTGTGGAGCCACCTCTTCACAGATCTCTGCGGAGCAAGCAAGGGCAGGACTCTCTCTCTCTCTCTCTCTCTCTCTCTCTCTCTCTCTCTCTCTCTCTCTCTCTCTCTCTCTCTCTCTCTCTCTCTCTCTCTCTCTCTCTCCCTCTCTCTCTCTCTCTCTCTCTCTGCATCATTGCTATGCAGCGTGTGTAGATAGAGCTGACAATAGACTGTCTCTGATCAATGAAAAGGTGTTGAAAAGCCATTATTTCCCATGATGAGCAAACACTAACTTCCACGTGCCCCCCCCCTCTCTCTCTCTCTCTCTCTCTCTCTCTCTCTCTCTCTCTCTCTCTCTCTCTCTCTCTCTCTCTCTCTCTCTCCTCTCTCTCTCTCTCTCTCTCTCTCTCTCTCTCTCTCTCTCTCTCTCTCTCTCCATGCTCACTTAACATCATGCTCCACCTCCCCTGAAGGAGTGTCAGCACATCCCTTGAGCTTATCCCTCCTACAGCCTGCCGTTTCTCCCCTCCTGTCTCCTTGACCTTCCCCCGACCCGCCTCCCCCTGAGACCCCTCTTCATCGTCACGGCCCCTATCCTCAGCCTACCCTGCTCCTCTGTCCTCCCCCTGCTCCTCCTCCTTCCTCCTCCCTGCTCCTCCTTCCTCCTCCCTGCTCCTCCTTCCTCTCCCTCCTCCTTCCTCTTCCCTGCTCCTCCTTCCTCCTCCCTGCTCCTCCTTCCTCTCCCTGCTCCTCCTTCCTCCTCCCTGCTCCTCCTTCCTCCCTTACTCCTCCTTCCTCTTCCCTGCTCCTCCTTCCTCTTCCCTGCTCCTCCTTCCTCCCTTACTCCTCCTTCTTCCCTTACTCCTCCTTCCTCGCCCTGCTCATCCTTCCTCCTCCCTGCTCCTCCTTCCTCTCCCCTGCTCCTCCTCCTTCCTCTCCCTCCTCCTTCCTTTCCCCTGCTCCTCCTCCTTCCTCTCCCTCCTCCTTCCTTTCCCCTGCTCCTCCTCCTTCCTCTCCCTCCTCCTTCCTCTCCCTCCTCCTTCCTCTCCCCTGCTCCTCCTTCCTTCAGAAAAAGAGACAAACCCAATGGAAAAACAGAACAGATGGCTAACACTCTCACGACACGTCACGTCCCTGACGAAGACGGACAGGAGCCCCGGGCTGCAGGGTCGAGAGTGCAGAGGCGAGGTTTCATCTGCCACCCAAAGAGAACGTAACACTGCATGTGTGTGTTTCCTGTGTGTGTCGCCCATCACATGTGTGTGTTTCCTGTGTGTGTCGCCCATCACATGTGTGTGTTTCCTATGTGTGTCTCCCATCACATGTGTGTGTTTCCTGTGTGTGTCTCCCATCACATGTGTGTGTTTATGTGTGTCGCCCATCACATGTGTGTTTCCTATGTGTGTCGCCCATCACATGTGTGTGTTTCCTGTGTGTGTCGCCCATCACATGTGTGTGTTTCCTGTGTGTCACCCATCACATGTGTGTGTTTCCTGTGTGTGTCGCCCATCACATGTGTGTGTTTCCTGTGTGTCACCCATCACATGTGTGTGTTTCCTGTGTGTGTCGCCCATCACATGTGTGTGTTTCCTGTGTGTGTCGCCCATCACATGTGTGTGTTTCCTATGGGTGTCGCAAATCCATCACATGTGTGTGTTTCCTGTGTGTCACCCATCACATGTGTGTGTTTCCTGTGTGTCACCCATCACATGTGTGTGTTTCCTGTGTGTCACCCATCACATGTGTGTGTTTCCTATGTGTGTGGCCCATCACATGTGTGTGTTTCCTGTGTGTGTCGCCCATCACATGTGTGTGTTTCCTGTGTGTGTCGCCCATCACATGTGTGTGTTTCCTGTGTGTGTCGCCCATCACATGTGTGTGTTTCCTGTGTGTGTCGCCCATCACATGTGTGTGTTTCCTGTGTGTGTCTCCCATCACATGTGTGTGTTTCCTGTGTGTGTCGCCCATCACATGTGTGTGTTTCCCATGTGTGTCTCCCATCACATGTGTGTGTCGCTGGATGACTATGTTGCAATGTGACCCATCAATAAAGACTTCTTCAAAGTGCAGTTTAATCTTTTAATGTGATCTTTGAACTGTAACGTATGACTGCAGGTCGGTCCGTGGACGGAAGGGCTAATAGGAAATCAATAGTCTTCAGCACGTGGCCTCAGGAGGCTCAGGCTCTGGCCACGGGTACATCCATACTATTGGCACTCTGAGTGCCAGGGCCAGGTTCGTAGTCGAGTCACTAAATCTCGAGTCGAGTCTCGAGTCCCCAGTGTTCGAGGCCAAGTCCGAGTCACCAAAGAAGAGTCGAGTCCGAGTCGAGTCCCCATTACCTTATAGTCCGAGTCCAAGTTAAGGTTGAGTCCACTCCTCTCTGGCAGTCAAAGAGCTGAAATACAAATAAAAAAAAATTGTCTACATTAAACATAAATGACACAGCGGTCAGAGTTTATTTATACTTTGTGACACAATAGCCAAACAAATGCACTAGCCATCGACATCTTATGCCAAATGATTAGGGCCTATTACAAAAAAAATACTGTTTATCAATTAGTCCAAGTCCTCGTCTGCACCTTCCGAGTCCGAATGCAGTTGATGCTCGAGTCCAAGTCCAAGTCCGAGTCATCCAGTGCTCAAGTCCAAGTGGAGTCACGAGTCCTGAACATCAGTCCAGGACTCAGACTAGAGTCCGAGTCCTGGACTCGAGTACTACAACACTGGTCAGAGCACTATCAGAGCATCACCCTTTCAGTCATGAATCCTCCCCGATGTCCTTCATTATATTAGTATATTATATTATTATTTATATCTTTATAATATATATTATTATTTTATATAATTGTACTTTATTAGTTTATCTTATTAGTCTGCCTGCCTTTGCCGTATTCGTTCACAGTTTTGTTACTTCATACTCTGCCACTTCACTGTGAGCCTGTCACCTGTTCCCTCATCTGCTCGTTATCCAATCACCTGTCCCCCTGCCTGTGCAGCTACACGCCTGTCGTCCGTGTCCCCGTTAGTCTCTCTAATGTAAAATACTTGTAGTGCCCCTGGAAAATATAATTACATTTTGTATACTAATCATTTACATATATTGTGTGTAGGGATGTTCGATATTGGCTTTTTTACTGATATCCGATATACCGATATTGTCCAACTCTTAATTTCCGATACCGATATCAACCGATACCGATATATGCAGGGTTTCCCCCCACAAAAAACGGAATAATTTCAGGTAATTAACATTACATATCTCTTGTTGTGGAATTAACACAACTTTATGCATACTTTTGACAATAAATAAAATCAGAATTTGTTCTTACTCGCTTGCCTGGGTAAATAAAGGTTAAATAAATGTAATATATATATATAATTTAAAACCGATAGCGATCATTTCCGATATCACATTTTTTTTTTTTTTTTTTTTAGCATTTTTACAGCTTTTCTTGGTCACGCAGGACCGACAGAGGAGAGGGCGAATGGGAGGAGAGGTGGGGAGGACATGCGACAAATAACGTCAGGTGCTGGGATCGAACCGGGGTCGGCCGTGTAGGTGCGCGAGGCACTATGGTATGCGCCACGAGGGCGCCCCCGATATCACATTTTAATGCCAATATCGGCTGATAATATCGGTAGTGTCATCTTGAGGCATATGTTTTGTTACAATGAGGGAAATTCAATTTCTGTTTTATTTTTCATACCGTTCTATTTTCAACCTGATGTATGTATGTAATGGTAATTTAAATGCAGTGTAGTGTAAAGGGTTAATAATAATATAATGTTCACGTGATAGCCGCATGTTAATCTACCGGAATGCGGAGGATTTTGACTTATAACCTGGTCAATTAAGTACTTTTGTAACCTTGTACTGTCTTTCACAAGTATGCACTCTCCTACTAAGGAATCTCCCTGGCCTATTTTACTACCTACTATAGGCTAATTATACCCTCAAGTCTGTAGCACTCAAGTTCGACACTGTTTGACAAACGTTACTTACCCTTAGCTGTCAGAGTTGTACCCTTCCTGCTGACTTGTTGTACAGAACATGTAAGTCACTTTGGATAAAAGCGTCAGCTAAATGACTGCATGTAAATGTGAATGACTAAAGGTAAATGTAATGTAAATGTAAATGTAAATGACTAAATGTAAATGCAATGTAAATGTAAATGTACTTTTTGGCCGATCAGGTGTGTTGGGGCGGGTTTGAGGAGCTAGAGAGGAGTACAGAGCTCAAGGACTGAGAACACTCCTAGACAGTATAGTTGAACTGTTAAACTGCAGCCAGCGCAAGAAAAGAAAGAGAATTGGGGATTTTTTTCCCCGTGGGATTGTTATAAACTTTGGACCTGTACTGTACATAGGACTTCAGACTATGGAACCGTTATGTTTTCCAGCTCCTACCTCTCAGCTGGAACTCAAAAACAGGCCTCTGCAGCATTTCCGTTTCATATGTGTGCAGCGCAAGCACTTTGATTAATTACCTCACCCGCGTTATTTGTTTTAGCCAGCATTCTAAATAGCAGTAACTGCACGCGGCATGGGTTTAATGGAACAATGGAACAAACAGGGTCTCGGAGTAACCGAGGAATAGTCCACTCCACAACACAACAACCGACCTGTCACAGGCGCACGCCCCACTCGTCACCAAAACAAAACCCCAAGAGTTTGCGCACAACACCTAATAACGTCACGCATTAATAATAACATAGTGTAGAGCCGAAGAATAGGAGTCGGAGGCGGAGTGTCGAAAGACAACGCTAAGCATTTATTCAATATCAACTTCAACATCAACACTCTCGCTAGCAGGAACTCGTTTGCTGTCAGGAAAGTAACAAACAATATTGTCCGTGCGGAACCCTTATCCCCAACACATAGTTCCGTGGGTGAATTATGTTGATCCACCACAATAGAACACATTCAATAGCTTACATAAGCCTAACCAGCTAGCACTAACGTTAGCTTGTTTTTGTTTAGAAAAATCTCACGCCAACTTTGAGCCTGTAACTGAGTGGGCGAGACTAAACAAAAAAGACTAAATCGAGACTAAACAAAAAAGACTAAAACTAAAATGCTCTGACCTGTAGTTGACTAAAACTTGACTAAACGGAAAATAGATAAAGGTGACTAAATATGATGAAAACGAAAAAGAGCATTTGAGACATGACTAAAACTAAAATGTTAAATAATACAGTAGATGACGAAATTAACACTGGCACTCAAGAGTGATTATTTTTTGTATGGAATAAAGTTCAGAATGTTTCCTTTCAAAAGAGACCAGACTCATGAACGTGTATGTATAAGTTATAGTATAATAAATCACAAATTACTTTGGGTATGCAATCGTCAGGCTTGTTATGCAAAACTAGCCCCATTTTTGCCTGATGCATAACAGGTTAAGGGACAGAGAGACAAGGAACACACATAATAGGCAGGGAGGGGTAGAGCAGGGTAGAACAGTCCATAATATATTTTTTCAGTAACATATTTTCAGGAGGGAAGAATCCTGCAAAGTGAACCTCTGGACAAACACACTGACTGATCTCCAGTTATAGTAGTTGGATGTGTTGGTACATGTGTGAACATGGACTGGAAATGGTAAATGGATTGCATTTATATAGCAGCTTTTTCTCCAAAGCTCCTTACAACTTATGCCTCACATTCACCTATTCATGCACACATTCATAATGGCTGCATTTATATAGTGCTTTTATCCAAAGCGCTTTACAATTTGTTCCTCACATTTTACCCATTCACTCACACATTCACACACCGACAGCGGAGGCGACCATGCAAGGTGCCAACCTGCTCATCAGGAGCAATTAGGAGTTCAGTGTATTGCTCGCGAGGACACTTCGACACGTTGCAGAGAGGAGCCGGAATCGAACTGGGAACCTTTCTGATTAACCAGACGACTGCTCCACCTCCTGAACCACTGTCACCCCTTAGTATGTACATCATATGCATGCTGTGTCTGAGTGGCGTCTGAGAGGACATGAAAAACAGCGCATGAAGCAGCTACTCAACGGCCCGAGCCTTCTCCTCCTCCTCTTCCACCTCCTCCTCCTCCTCCTCTTCCTCCTCCTCCTCCTCCTTCTCTTCCTCTTCCTCCTCCTCCTCCTCCTCCTCCTCTTCCTCTCTACTTACTTATATAACATTATAAATGTTTGATTCCCAAGTCACTGTGTGTGTGTGCGTGTGTGTGTGTGTGTGTGTGCATGCGTGTGTGTGCGTGTGTGTGTGTGTGTGTGTGGTCACATGTGACAGCAGGGTCACCTTTTCCCTCTACATGATTAGTTGGGGGGGGGGGGGGGGGGGTCAATTATGGTGCAGGAGGGAATATGAGCGGCATGGCAATACTTGCATCACTCAGAACATACTGTTCAACATACTAATATGATATTGGATGCATGAACATGCACATGGTGTCCTGGATGCCAACCACATATGAAAATGTACTAAAGTGATCTCCCTCGATATATTGGACCACTTACAGAAATTGTTTTTGTCCGGGTTAGCTCCCTTCCTTGGAATGCTGAGAGGTCAAACGACCCCGACAGAATAAAGCCTTCCCTCCATGGTCTTCCCTCTTCTCATGCAGCCTGTATAATCAAATTGTCACAAACAGGTGGTTTCTGACAAATAGGGAGTCCACACGTGATACCAAACTAACAAAAGAATTTATCTAAACAAACAATAATTGATTAAACAACAAATAGGTAGGTATCAGAATGATCAAAAGGGTCCAACTTGGTTGCTGATACAACCTGTCCTGGGAGATGGGAAAGCAGACAGAAGGGATTAGACAGGGGAACATATATATATAATGGTGCTGCAGGCAGCTCTCTGCGCTGCACAGGTGCTTCAAATTGGGCTAACGACCTACCCACTCTACCATGCTCTTTGAGTCAGAAGACTCCCCATTTGCAGGTAAAGTGGGGGTCGTCACAGTATGCTGACCATAATATTGTGTGATTTTCTTTTAAATGTGGCCAATATATCAGATTCCAGTGTGAACTGGTGACACCCCTGAACTGACCCGCATGAGCAAATGAACAACAACGAAGATGAAAGTAAACAGGGAGGACACTGAAGTCACGGTTTATGGTTTAATGGAGGCCAACTAACTCGTGAGCAGATGATAATGGTAGCGAGGAGGAGGTGAATGAGAGCCATTTCTTCTGTCAATATGCTCTCAAACACAGACCGGTTATGATACATTCCCTCAAGTTCTGCTTTGACAGAAGTATCACCCCAAATACTTATAAGGTAAACGCCTTGCTGTCCCTCCACTGACCACCTCCATCACGGCTGTCTTCCATGTTTGTATTCACAGAGTGACTCCCGCCACAGACTGAGGTCACAATGACCTGTACCTGATTTAGACTGTTCAGACTGAGGTCGCATTGACCTGTACCTGATTTAGACTGTTCAGACTGAGGTCACATTGACCTGTACCTGATTTAGACTGTTCAGACTGAGGTCACGTTGACCTGTACCTGATTTAGACTGTTCAAACTGAGGTCACGTTGACCTGTACCTGATTTAGACAGTTCAGACTGAGGTCACGTTGACCTGTACCTGATTTAGACTGTTCAGACTGAGGTCACATTGACCTGTACCATGATTTAGGATCACATATGAAAGTGGCCCAAATCAGAATGGAAAAGATCGGATTCGATGAGAAATTCTGATCTGATTCTCAGATTCTGGCCACTTTTGCGTGCAGTCTTGAACGTAGGCATAGACCCGAAATAACAGAAAAATATGCTCCAGGTTTAGAAATACTGGAATTCCCCTTTAAGTCTAAGTTACTTTATTCATTCCTGTGGAGAAATGATGCAACGACCCGTCCTATAACCACAAGAGGGCAGACAGGCGCCCGGGGACCAACTCCAGGAGTCTGTACCCAGCATGCATCTCTTTCATGGTGGGGGGAGGAACCCAGAGTACCTGGAGGTGATCCACACAAACACAGAGAGAACATCAAACACTGAACCCGGTCAGGTTCAAACCCAGCACCTTCTTTTATGTGATGCAACGGCGCTAACTATTGCTCTGCGGTGTCCCGTCGCGCCTGGTGAGGTTTAACAACAACATGGCTTCACCACAAGCACATCACGGCCAAGGTGTTTCATGGAAGTCATTAAAGGAACACGCCAACATTTTGGGAAATTAGCTTACCGGTTTCTCGATAAGCAGATAGATACCAGTTTCCTCTCTGTGCGTTCAGTAGAAAGCTATCTGGCTGCACGTTAGCATGAATGAATGGAAGCGGACAGTGCTAGGCATTGTCCAACTAACACCTCTCCCGAAGGCTAACCGGCACTGTCCGCCTCCATTCATTGTGCTAAGCTAGGCTAACGTGCAGCCAGATAGCTTCATACTGAACGCACAGAGAGTAAACTGTTAAGCACTATGCGTTTTTCCACCATTTGATAGGATCTGGTGGTCATATATAGTTTATTATCTAAATGATACATTTGAAGTCCCCAGATTATTATTCCACACAGCAAGTTTGGTGAGAATCACCAGGTGAAGAACAGGCTAGGGGGAGTTGGGGAAAAAAGTGTTTTCCCAATCATTTTAAATGGCGGAAGAATTCCCGTATGGCAGACTTCATAGGTCCTTATGGCAAAGTCGTTGTGCATGATTATACACATCTGTGGATACCAGTTTCATGACTGACGGTCCACAATCAAAGGCTACTGTGTTCCCTGTACATGAATATGTAGTACTGTGTTCCCTGTAGATGGAGATGTAGTACTGTGAATCTAGTGTTGCCCGAGGCATCCCATCTAGCACCAGTTCTATGTATTCAACACATGGCAGTGTTTCCATACATCCGCATGTGTCTTTGAGGCCACGTCACAGCTCACATGGAACCAGCATCCTATAGTCCACTGCAACACTTCCGGTATTCTAAAATCATGGGAGAGAGAGCGGGGGGAGAAAATTAATGAATGTGGATGAGAGCCTTGACATTAAGTGGTTGTAGCTACGGCTGTGGGGGTGCTGGAGACATGATCCAATAGACTTGTATACACAAGTCTCCTGAACACGGAGAGACCAATCCCAAGTCGATCGGCACTTTCTCTGCCGAACTATAGTCACTTTTCCGCACCTACCCCCGAACTCTGCATGCGCAGATTGATAAACCTAGATCTCTGGACAACCCAGAGAGACACTGTGGGCAATCTGCGAATGCGGAGTTCGGGGGTAGGTGCGGAAAAGTGACTATAGCCCGGCCGAGAAAGTGCCGATCGACTTGGGATTGATCTCTCCGTGTTCAAGAGACTCAGGCGTATATAAGTGTATTGGATCATGTCTCCAGCACCCCCACAGCCGTAGCTACAACCACTTAATGTCAAGGCTCTCATCCACATTCATACATTTTCTCGCCCCGCTCTCTCTCCCATGAGCTCAAGGTAACGCAGAAGTGCAGTGGTCTATCTAGCACCAGCGTTTGTAGAATTGCATCTCTTCCCGGCGCAATTAACAAGCATTAGGCTATGTATCCTGATTAGTAATGGGATGTTGGTATGTCAGGAAACATACAGTGTGACAGGAAATCAAGCATGAATATATGATTAGTAGGCAGAAGTGGTTTCTCAAAGATCCTGCTTCCATAGTAAACTTATTCTCAGCTCAGGGTCTCTAGGAACTCCAAAAACCATGTTTAAACATAGTATAATCTCAGGGAAATTTAATTGAATCTCTCAATATCGGTTGCAAGTAAATTATTTAGTGTCTGTACCACTCACGGCAGCACACACCTACGTTAATGGTTTGTTTACACTTATCTTGATTATGTGGAACAAATATTGATACTTAATTTCCCTGAGTGTGGCCCGTGTTCATACATGATAATCAGTATATCCCAGCTCTCATGTTCAGGGTTTCTCGTTATCAAGGTTTCTGTAGAGAGAATATGAAGTTTTCATGAGCCGACTGCCATATTTTACATATTCAAGTTTTTTGTACCTTGGTTACTATTGGGCAGTGGTGGAAGAAGATGTAGTACTGTGTTCTCTGTACATTAATATGTAGTACTGTGTTCTCTGTACATTAATATGTCATACAATTTTGTAACAATTTTGTTTGCCGTACCACTGCTGCCTGGGCGCAGTGATTTCACGCATCACCTGAATGCTGTGATCGCTTTTGGGAATCTATAACAACAAAACGTTCAGACATACGTAACCTGACAATTCCACTGGCAGCAGCAACACTGCTCCTAAATGATATATCACTACTGCCGGCCTCCATACAGCAAAGTATAATCATTCTGGTGGGCGTTACTTACAGCAGCCAAGAAATTGATACGCCATGAGGTGGAAACAACCTGAGAAACTCACAATGACCGATTGGTCTTTGACACTTTTGGACTTTTCACTCCACTCCACTCCACTGCTGGGTGATTGGAGTCGGGCAATCCAACATTGAACTAATGGGCCTCAGCGGCAGAGAAAGTAAAGGCCATGATCTAGTGGTGGAGCGGGATCTGGGTGTTGGTCCTGAGGGGTCCTGGTGTGGGGGGTGGGAGCGGGGGAAGACACATCTTTTGTAATGTCTGTGGCAACTTATTTGATTTTATTTATATTCTGTTTTTATAGATTTTATAATTTTTATAATTTTTTATTTATTGTCATTATTGTTATTATTATTACAACTGTTAGTCGTATGTGGATTTCTGTCTATTATTGTCTATTATTGTTGTTTAGTGTTATTATTATTACTGTATTGTGTTTTGTCTTGTTATGTGTAAAAAATGAATCAGGAAACACTGGCTCAGTTGATTTGACAACTCGGACCTGCTGGAACCTTATGTTCCCCCAAGGTCCCTCAGGTCCTCTGACCAGCTCCTCTTGGCTGTTCCAAAGTCCAGGCTGAAGTTTAGGGGCCGTGCTTTCGCTGTGGCAGCCCCAAAGCTCTGGAATGAGCTGCCACTCTGCAGGTGTTCAGATCACGCATCATCCGCTTCAAGGCCCTCGACCTAGCATACCGTGCGGCAAAGGGAACCGCTCCCGCCTACCTCCGGTCAATGGTCTCTAACTACACACCCTCAAGACCCCTACGCTCTGCATCTTCTGGCCGCCTCAGACCTACTCCTATCCAAGCTCCGGGAGGGTCATCAAAGAGAAGTCGCCTATTCTCAGTCCTTGCCCCACAATGGTGGAATGAACTACCCACCCCAGTTAGGACAGCCGAATCACGTCCAATCTTTCGCCGTCGACTAAAGACGCACTTCTTCAACCATTATCTGAATTAAAAAAAAAAAAAAAAAAAAAAAAAAAATAAAAAATCTAACCCTAACTAACCGTACTGTCATGCACTTGTCCTAATAAACTAACCTACACTGTAGCACTCAACACTTTGATGAACATTGTTGCTCAGCTGATAGAGTTGTGCCCTTCCTGATGGCTTGTCGTACAGAACTTGTAAGTCGCTTTGGATAAAAGCGTCAGCTAAATGACTAAATGTAAATGTAAATGTAAGACACATCTATTTGCTCTGGCTTTCGGTGTTTTAAACCGTTTTTGAGAGACCTGCCTTTTTCTGCCAGGGATTATTCTGATATTATACCGTCCTCTGCCAGCTCTATTTGTCTATGGAGATGTTCCCCTTCTTTGCAGGGCTATAACCTTTTAAATTGTATTGCTAAATTGACATTACTATGGCCCATTCAACATCAAGTATATATCGTTTAGGATGTAGCAACATTCTACTTTTTCATTCACACATTCATACTAAAATATGGTCTAAAGTATAAATATGTTTTTATCATTTTCTGCAGCATTCCATAGAACGTGAGTTATAGCCACAAATACATATATTAGATCATCAAATGTAGTTTGATACCGATTGACGTCAAATTGTACAAGGTCCTAATTGTCATGCCTCATCATCTGCTGGTGACCGGAGGGGGGGGGGGGGGGGTTTATAAGTCCGTGGCCGACGTTAAATGATTCATGTACTATGGGTGATATGTTGATCTGAGCAGTGTGTATGTTTAATAATAATCAAACACGCTGAAACTCACCGCGGCTTCCTCTGACCGTTGGGTGATCAGCGTGGAGCAGAAATATCGCTATTATGGGATGTTGTTATATGCGATCCATTTCTAGGTTGTATACTACAATATATACGTCCAAATCATGTTGTTTATCGAGTTATTGGCAACGGATCGCTATCCAGTGTATCAAGCTGGAGTCCCGCGAGCGATAGCGAGTGGCCGGACGAAATATGGGTGAGCACCACTTCCGGCCGCTCACTTCCGGTTTTGGCAACTCGCCGATCGGCCACCAGGTGGCGGTCTTGAACCGTTGGAGAGTTGAGAGGAGATCTACAGTACCCGTCAAGTCTCCGTGGGTGAAATATGATTGCCATGACAGATTTTTGAAATATTGATCTCAAAGACGCTGTAAAGCGTCATTTGGCAGATTACGCATGGCGAGGAATGACGTCTAAACACGTCATTGGCGATTAAAGGGTTAATGTGGCCAATATATCAGATTCCAGTGTGAACTGGTGACACTCCTGAACTCACCCGCAGGAGCAAATGAACAACAACGAAGATGAAAGTAAACAGGGAGGACACTGAAGTCACGGTTTATGGTTTAATGGAGGCCACTTGTGAGCAGATGATAATGGTGGCGAGGAGGAGGTGAATGAGAGCCATTTCTTCTGTCAATATGCTCTCAAACACAGACCGGTTATGATACATTCCCTCAAGTTCTGCTTGTACAGAAGTATCACCCCCAAATACTTATAAGGTAAACGCCTTGCTGTCCCTCCACTGACCACCTCCATCACGGCTGTCTTCCATGTTTTTATTCACAGAGTGACTCTCGCCACAGACTGAGGTCACAATGACCTGGTACCTGATTTAGACTGTTCAGACTGAGGTCACAATGACATGTACCTGATTTAGACTGTTCAGACTGAGGTCACGTTGACCTGTACCTGATTTAGACTGTTCAGACTGAGGTCACATTGACCTGTAACTGATTTAGACTGTTCAGACTGAGGTCACGTTGACCTGTAACCTGATTTAGACTGTTCAGACTGAGATCACGTTGACCTGTACCTGATTTAGACTGTTCAGACTGAGGTCACGTTGACCTGTACCTGATTTAGACTGTTCAGACTGAGGTCACGTTGACCTGTACCTGATTTAGACTGTTCAGACTGAGGTCACGTTGACCTGGTACCTGATTTAGACTGTTCAGACTGAGGTCACGTTGACCTGTACCTGATTTAGACTGTTCAGACTGAGGTCACGTTGACCTGTACCTGATTTAGACTGTTCAGACTGAGGTCACGTTGACCTGTAACTGATTTAGACTGTTCAGACTGAGGTTATGTTGACCTGTACCTGATTTAGACGGTTCAGACTGAGGTCACGTTGACCTGTAACTGATTTAGACTGTTCAGACTGAGGTCACGTTGACCTGTAACTGATTTAGACTGTTCAGACTGAGGTTACGTTGACCTGTACCTGATTTAGACGGTTCAGACTGAGGTCATGTTGACCTGTACCTGATTTAGGATCACATATGAAAGTGGCCCGAATCAGAATTAAAAAGATCGGATTCGATGAGAAATTCTGATCTGATTCTCAGATTCTGGCCACTTTTGCGTGCAGTCTTGAACGTAGGCATAGACCCGAAATAACAGAAAAATATGCTCCAGGTTTAGAAATACTGGAATTCCCCTTTAAGTCTAAGTTACTTTATTAATTCCTGTGGAGAAATGATGCAACGACCCGTCCTATAACCACGAGAGGGCAGACAGGCGCCCGGGGACCAACTCCAGGAGTCTGTACCCAGCATGCATCTCTTTCATGGTGGGGGGAGGAACCCAGAGTACCTGGAGGTGACACACAAACACAGAGAGAACATCAAACACTGAACCTTCTTTTATGTGATGCAACGGCGCTAACTATTGCTCTGCGGTGTCCCGTCGCGCCTGGTGACGTTTAACAACAACATGGCTTCACCACAAGCACATCACGGCCAAGGCGTTTCATGGAAGTCATTAAAGGAACACGCCAACATTTGGGGAAATTAGCTTACCGGTTTCTCGATAAGCAGATAGATACCAGTTTCCCCTCTGTGCGTTCAGTAGAAAGCTATCTGGCTGCACGTTAGCCTAGCTTAGCACAATTAATGGAAGAGGACAGTGCCGGTTAGCCTAGGCATTGTCCAACTAACACCTCTCCCGAAGGCTAACCGGCACTGTCCGCCTCCCTTCATTGTGCTAAGCTAGGCTAACGTGCAGTCAGATACCTTCCTACTAAACGCACAGAGAGTAAACTGTTAAGCACTATGCGTTTTTCCATCATTTGATAGGATCTGGTGGTCATATATATAGTTTATTATCTAAATGATACATTTGAAGTCCCCAGATTCCACACAGCAAGTTTGGTGAGAATCATCAGGTGAAGAACAGGCTAGGGGGAGTTGGGGAAAAAAGTGTTTTCCCAATCATTTTAAATGGCGGAAGAATTCCCGTATTGGCAGACTTCATAGGTCCTTATGGCAAAGTCGTTGTGCATGATTATATACATCTGTGGATACCAGTTTCATGACTGACGGTCCACAATCAAAGGATACTGTGTTCCCTGTACATGAATAATTATGTAGTACTGTGTTCCATGTACATGAATATGTAGTACTGTGTTCCCTGTAGTACTGTGAATCTAGTGTTGCCCGAGGCATCCCATCTAGCACCAGTTCTATGTATTCAACACATGGCAGTGTTTCCATACATCCACATGTGTCTTTGAGGCCACGTCACAGCTCACATGAAACCAGCATCCTATAGTCCACCGCAACACTTCCGGTATTATTATTATTTTTTTTATTATTATCTTTCCCCCCCCCTCCTTTTTTCCGATTTTTCTCCCATCCCACTGTTAGTCGTTATGCCAATTCCCAACCCCCTTCCTGGTTGTTGCGCACTCCCCCCTACTGTTGGTCCGGGAGGCCGGAGACTGTCACATGCTTTCCTCCGACGCATGTGCAGCCAGCCGGCAGCCAGCCTGGCAGCGCAGATTCTCACCGGGAGAATGTAACGTGTGGAAGGTCACACTACCTCCCTCCAGATCCTACCCTCGCTGTGCAGGCGCCCCGACCGAACTGTAGGGGTCGCTGTCCACAACGCCCAGGACACACCCATCAGCTTTTCCACCCCTAACACTGCCAATTGTGTTAGTATGAATGACCAGCCAAGCTGATAGCAATGCCGAGAACTGGATTCGAACCCAGCGTCTCCAGCGTTGATGGCGAGAGCCTTGCCCACTACACCGCCTAGCCGCCTCCACTTCCGGTATTCTGAAATCATGGGAGAGAGAGCGGGGGGAGAAAATGTATGAATGTGGATGAGAGCCTTGACATTACTGTAAGTGGTTGTAGCTACGGCTGTGGGGGTGCTGGAGACATGATCCAATAGACTTTTATACGCCTGAGTCTCCTGAACACGGAGAGACCAATCCCAAGTCGATCTGCACTTTCTCGGCCGAGCTATAGTCACTTTTCCGCACCTAGCCCCGAACTCTGCATGCGCAGATTGATAAACCTAGATCTCTGGACAATCCAGAGAGACTCCGTGGGCAATCTGCGCATGCAGAGTTCGGGGGTAGGTGCGGAAAAGTGACTATAGTTCGGCCGAGAAAGTGCAGATCGACTTGGGATTGGTCTCTCCGTGTTCAGGAGACTCAGGCGTATATAAGTATATTGGATCACGTCTCCAGCACCCCCACAGCCGTAGCTACAACCACTTAATGTCAAGGCTCTCATCCACATTCATTAATTTTCTCGCCCCGCTCTCTCTCCCATGAGCTCAAGGTAACGCAGAAGTGCAGTGGTCTATCTAGCACCAGCGTTCGTAGAATTGCATCTCTTCCCGGCGCAATTAACAAGCATTAGGCTATGTATCCTGATTAGTAATGGGATGTTGGTATGTCAGGAAACATACAGTGTGACAGGAAATCAAGCAACCCATATATGATATGAATATATGATTAGTAGGCAGAAGTGGTTTCTCAAAGATCCTGCTTCCATAGTAAACTTATTCTCAGCTCATGGTCTCTAGGAACTCCAAAAACCATGTTTAAACATAGGTTATATAATCTCAGGGAAATTTAATTGAATCTCTCAATATTGGTTGCAAGTAAATTATTTAGTGTCTGTACCACTCACGGCAGCACACACCTACGTTAATGGTTTGTTTACACTTATCTTGATTATGTGGAACAAATATTGATACTTAATTTCCCTGAGTGTGGCCCGTGTTCATACATGATAATCAGTATATCCCAGCTCTCATGTTCAGGGTTTCTCGTTATCAAGGTTTCTGTAGAGAGAATATGAAGTTTTCATGAGCCGACTGCCATATTTTACATATTCAAGTTTTTTGTACCTTGGTTACTATTGGGCAGTGGTGGAAGAAGATGTAGTACTGTGTTCTCTGTACATTAATATGTAGTACTGTGTTCTCTGTACATTAATATGTCATACAATTTTGTAACAATTTTGTTTGCCGAACAACTGCTGCCTGGGCGCAGTGATTTCACGCATCACCTGAATGCTGTGATCGCTTTTGGGAATCTATAACAACAAAACGTTCAGACATACGTAACCTGACAATTCCACTGGCAGCAGCAACACTGCTCCTAAATGATATATCACTACTGCCGGCCTCCATACAGCAAAGTATAATCATTCTGGTGGGCGTTACAGCAGCCAAGAAATTGATACGCCATGAGGTGGAAACAACCATGAGAAACTCACAATGACCGATTGGTCTTTGACACTTTTGGACTTTTCACTCCACTCCACTCCACTGCTGGGTGATTGGAGTCGGGCAATCCAACATTGAACTAATGGGCCTCAGCGGCAGAGAAAGTAAAGGCCATGATCTAGTGGTGGAGCGAGGTCTGGGTGTTGGTCCTGAGGGGTCCTGGTGTGGGGGGTGGGAGTGGGGGAAGAAACATCTTTTGTAATGTCTGTGGCAACTTATTTGATTTTATTTATATTCTGTTTTTATAGATTTTATAATTTTTATAATTTTTTATTTATTGTCATTATTGTTATTATTATTACAACTGTTAGTCGTATGTGGATTTCTGTCTATTATTGTTGTTTATTGTCATTATTATTACTGTATTGTGTTTTGTCTTGTTATGTGTAAAAAATTAATCAGGAAACACTGGCTCAGTTGATTTGACAACTCGGACCTGCTGGAACCCTATGTTCCCCCAAGGTCCCTCAGGTCCTCTGACCAGCTCCTCTTGGCTGTTCCAAAGTCCAGGCTGAAGTTTAGGGGCCGTGCTTTCGCTGTGGCAGCCCCAAAGCTCTGGAATGAGCTGTCACTCCATGTTAGGCAGGCCCCCACTCTGCAGGTGTTCAGATCACGCATCAAGACACATCTATTTGCTCTGGCTTTCGGCGTTTTAAACCGTTTTTGAGAGACCTGCCTTTTTATGTGACATATTGTACTTGTTTTTATTGTGTGCTTTTATAAAATGTTTATGTTTTTATGTTTTATCTTATGTTGTGAACTTGTACAGCACTTTGGTCAACTTTGTTGTTTTTAAATGTGCTTTATAAATAAAGTGGATTGTGGGGGGGGGGGGGGGGGGGCCCTGGTTCGGGGCCTCTGCGGGTCGTGGTGTTAAAGAGGCTGATGCTTTGACTCGCTGGGGCACCGGACTTGGGGTCTTCGAGGGTTGGGGATTGTGGCTGATGGGGGGCGGCTCGGCTTGGTCACCGTGCAGTCTGTCTCAATTATTGTCTTGTCATGTTATGTTAAGTTGTTGTATTGGGATGTCTTTTTATGTATTATTATTATTATTATTATTATTATTATTATTATTATTATTATTATTATTATTATTATTATTATTATTATTATTATTATTATTATTATTATTATTATTATTATTATTATTATTATTATTATTATTATTATTATTATTATTATTATTATTATTATTATTATTATTATTATTATTATTATTATTATTATTATTATTATTATTATTATTATTATTATTATTATTATTATTATTATTGTATTGTGATATGTCTTTGTTTCATGTTTGAAAAAAAAATATATATATATTTGATCACAAAAAAATTAATAAAGTGGATTGGATTGGATTGGACACTAACAACGCATCAGTCCTCCTCTGAGCGCTCAGTGAATGAGGGAGAGGAGGAGGGCGGGGAGGTGGCTATGTGACTGAAAAGCACAATGGAGACCAGACTCATGCATGTACTATAAATGGTTAGAGAATAACTTTCAAATTACTTTGGGTATGCAATCGACAGGCAACTTGCCCGATGCTTAAAACTACCGAGGGTACCTTGCAAGAGATCATTTTTTATACTGAAACATACATATCTTTTTTTTAATTTTTTTTTTTGTGGCATTTATTGCTTTATTGGATAGACAGAGAGGAAGGATGGGAGAAGATATGGGGACGAGACATTCGGCTAATGTCGCCGGGTCCGGGAGTCGAACCCGGGGCGGCCGCGTTGCACTGAAGTTTACTTGGTGCGCCACCCTGGAACATACATATCTGAGAATACATATTATTATACATTATGAAAATCATACCCCATCATACATATCTGAGGGTACATATTACATTAAAATAAAGCGGCAGGGCCACTGGGAGCAGGGAGTCATGAGCAGAGCTGCTGGTTAATAATGCAGCAGATCTCCTGCTGAGTGTGAACACCCACTATAGGAGATAATGATGGGAACATGGGAATGCAGGGAAAGTCAACTGTTGCAGAGCTTTCAACCCCCGGAGCTCATCCCTGCTGCGCACTCAACCGCCCGAGCGCGGTATACGATACAAGGTCATTATTTATGGGGCAAAATAACGATGTTTAAGTATCTAGGAATTAATGAGGAACTAATTGTTAACAAGCTATTGATTACCCATCATATACTCTAGTCTCAGACCTGAGGTATCAAGGGGAAATCCTGAAAATGTGATTATAATGATTACAAGCTATTAAAAAGGGACTATAGGACCAGACTATCTGACCGAGACTATCTGACCGAGACTATCTGACTGAGACTATCTGACCGAGACTATAGGACCAGACTATCTGACCGAGACTATAGGACCAGACTATCTGACCGAGACTATATGCCAGACTATCTGACTGAGACTATAGGACCAGACTATCTGACTGAAACTATATGACCAGACTATCTGACTGAGACTATATGACCAGACTATCTGACTGAGACTATAGGACCAGACTATCTGACTGAGACTATCTGACTGAGACTATAGGACCAGACTATCTGACTGGGAACTATAGGACCAGACTATCTGACTGAGACTATCTGACTGAGACTATCTGACTGGGAACTATAGGACCAGACTATCTGACTGAGGCCGTGTTCACATCTGAAAGTCCACGGATAGTCCGGAATTTCTGGTGGACCAAATGTGAGAATGATACATTGTTTGATTTTCGTTTGCGTTCACACTGGCCTTTTTTGAGCGAACCTAATTTGTAAACAAAGGACATGCAGTCGCCAAGTCGTTCATCTATTGGCAAGATCAGTCGCCCAGGTCATTCATTCTATTGGACAGATGGACAGTGAATGTGCTCCTAGCTGTGGCAGCTCATAGAGAGGAGGGATGCGTCTGTGGGTGAAACGCACTCCTAGATCCAGCTCATCATATACAGAAGGTGTGAGACATTGTTCACAATGAGAGATGAGATTGGACGTCATATTTTCCACCACCACAACCTCCCAGTGTGTCCAGTCTGCCCGGCGGCAGAGCTGGTCTGTTTGCTACGCCTCCTGGCCTCCTCACCTCCTAGCCCCCTAGCGTCCTCGCCTCCTCGCCTCCTAGCCCCCTAGCCTCCACCGCCTTCATCGCCTTCATATCACCTCTCCTGGTGAAGGGGAGGTCTAGCATCAGTCAGTATCTCTGGGCTCTGTGCTGTTCACTACATGTTTACTCAGCTCAGTTGCTGCTATAACTGCAGGTCTCGCTCGAGTCAAAACGAGCTTAGTGAAGAGTCTAGTGACAGTGTGTGTGTATATGTGTGTGTGTGTTTGTTTGTGCATTCCTGTGTATGTGTGTATCCTCCTCTGCTATCTATGATGGACAGATCTGAGAGCAAAAGGTGGCGGGAGATGAGGAGGTGTGCGTGTTACTTCCATTGGATTAAAATCAGAATCTATTTTTGTTACTGTACAAGAGCGAGTGTGTGTGTGTGTGTGTGTGTGTGTGTGTGTGTGTGTGTGTGTGTGTGTGCGTGTGTGTGTGTGTGTGTGTGTGTGTGTGTGTGTGTGTGTGTGTGTGTGTGTGTGTGTGTGTGTGTGTGTGTGTGTGTGTGTGTGTGTGTGTGTGTGTGTGTGTGTGTGTGTGTGTGTGCAAGGGAAGCTTGCCTGTCTCCCTGCCGCTGACCACTCTGTCTCGCACACAGTTTTAAAAAATGTAGCTATTGATGAGAGCATCACCATTTTCACTTTAAAAGCTAGGCTACAGGTTTTACCATCAATGCTCAACCTTTCCATCTGGTTCCCTGGCAGTCATAGCCCACACTGCATACACCATGGTCACGAACAGACAACAGAAACCATGATGTCTCACATACTCAATGGCTGTCATGCATACAAAGGGCTCTACATTTGTAGGCATGATAGGATCGTGGATCTGATTGCAGACAGTGTCAGTTCCACACTCGGGTCACCTGCAACATATACGCTGTATAAGCACACCAGTGTGAAGCCATTATGCTCAATCTGTGTAGGGACAATTCACTGTTCTCTGATATTTCAGCAAACACCCCCGATGTTGTTGTTGTTAATGAGAATAACAGAGAGGTTCTCATCCTAGAAGTTGGCTGCACGTTTGACTACAGTCTAGACGGAGGAAGCCTTTACAACCAAAATGTTGAAATATCAACAGTTAGACCATACCATATCACAACTCGGCTACAACTGTAAACTTTTAGTCTTCATATTTGGAAGCCTGGGTCATGTCCATAAGTTGGGTGTTAGAGGCCTTCAGATGGCCGGTCTTCCGAAGAGCTAAGAGCTAAACAATTAGCAAGATATTGCTCAGTGTCAGCAATTATTGGCAGCCGGGCAATTTGGAGAAGACGCTGCTATCTGTATCCATGAGCTGTGTGTTGATTGTCAGGTTCATCATCCATGTGTGTGTGTAACTTTGGTTGCCATTGTCAATTTGGGCACGATTGTATCAGGATAACCCACAATGTACAAGTGCACTGATAATATTTTTGTCCTTTAACCATTGTCTTTATGTGGACATAAATAAAGATTCTAAATGTGTGTGTGTGTGTGTGTGTGTGTGTGTGTGTGTGTGTGTGTGTGTGTGTGTGTGTGTGTGTGTGTGTGTGTGTGTGTGTGTGTGTGTGTGTGTGTGTGTGTGTGTGTGTGTGTGTGTGTGTGTGTGTCAGTAGGCCTACTGGTTACGTATTTATGTATGCATGTATGTATGTATGTATGTATGTATGTATGTATGTATGTATGTATGTATGTATGTATGTATGTATGTATGTATGTATGTATGTATGTATGTATGTATGTATGTATGTATGTATGTATGTATGTATGTATGTATGTATGTATGTATGTATGTATGTATGTATGTATGTATGTATGTATGTATGTATGCATACATGCATGTTCGGGGGCTGTGACATGATTTCGGGGACAAGAGCTTGAGGATTCAAGTAAGTAAGTAAGTAAGTAAGTAAGTAAGTAAGTAAGTAAGTAAGTAAGTAAGTAAGTAAGTAAGTAAGTAAGTAAGTAAGTAAGTAAGTAAGTAAGTAAGTAAGTAAGTAAGTAAGTAAGTAAGTAAGTAAGTAAGTAAGTAAGTAAGTAAGTAAGTAAGTAAGTAAAACTTTATTTATATAGCGCCCTTCTCAGCACGAGTGCACAGCGTGCTTCACAGCATTTTTATAAAACGTCAGTAAACATACAATAAGAAGAAAGATGTGAAGAGAAGAATAAAACATTAAAATGAGGTAAAACAACAAAATTCAACTGACTGACTGCTACTGTTGTACCACGATCCTCCTGTTGAGCCTCCTGTCAGTGTGTCCCCTCAGACTACAGACGACGTCTCACCTCTCTCTCCTCCTCCTCCTCCTCCTCCTCCTCCTGTCAGTGTGTCCCCTCAGACTACAGACCACGTCTCACCTCTCTCTCCTCCTCCTCCTCCTCCTGTCAGTGTGTTCCCTCACAGACTACAGACAGACCACGTCTCACCTCTCTCTCCTCCTCCTCCTCCTCCTCCTCCTCCTCCTCCTCCTCCTCCTCCTCCTCCTGTCAGTGTGTCCCTGCAGACTACAGACCACGTCTAACCTCTCTCTCCTCCTCCTCCTCCTCCTCCTCCTCCTCCTCCTCCTCCTCCTCCTCCTCCTCCTCCTCCTCCTCCTGTCAGTGTGTCCCCTCAGACTACAGACCACGTCTCACCTCTCTCTCCTCCTCCTCCTCCTCCTCCTCCTCCTCCTCCTCCTCCTCCTCCTCCTCCTCCTCCTCCTCCACCTCCTCCTCCTCCTCCACCTCCTCTTCCTGTCAGTGTGTCCCCTCAGACTACAGACCACGTCTCACCTCTCTCTCCTCCTCCTCCTCCTCCTCCTCCTCCTCCTCCTCCTCCTCCTCCTCCTCCTCCTCCTCCTCCTCCTCCTCCTCCTGTTCCCTCACAGACTACAGACCACGTCTCACCTCTCTCTCCTTCTCCTCCTCCTCCTGTCAGTGTGTTCCCTCACAGACTACAGACCACGTCTCACCTCTCTCTCCTCCTCCTCCTCCTCCTCCTCCTCCTCCTCCTCCTCCTCCTGTCAGTGTGTTCCCTCACAGACTACAGACAGACCACGTCTCACCTCTCTCTCCTCCTCCTCCTCCTCCTCCTCCTCCTCCTCCTCCTCCTCCTCCTCCTCCTGCAGAATCTAAACGGTGTCTGACAGCCATCAGTATCTTCTTGCATCCGACCACCACCCCGTTCTCCAACTAAGACTTTAGATCTGTGTTGGGCTACTTGTAAAAACACAACCATAATAATAATAATAATAATAATAATAATAATAATTTTGATTTGATTTGAAGTCTTTATTTCGAACATGCAATGAATACAACAAACAATAACAAAAAAGAAAAACAACTCAATCTGCATGTTCGAAAAGGAGTAGGAAGAAGTATACACTTATTTAATCCTACCCCTTTTCCACTACTCAAATGAGTGTACTATTTTAAACATAAAAAAGAAAAAAAAAGAAAAGAAAAAAAAATATATATATATATATATGCAAAACAAAAAACAAAAACTATATATGTATAAAATAAAATAAAATAGAAACAAAATAAAAATGTAAACACCTGTGAATATCAAGTCCCTTCTTCATCCCTGTACCTTGTGAACATAATTTCCTTATACATCAGTTTGAATTGTCTCATGTTTGGACATTGCTTTAACACCACATTAAGACTGTTCCACAGTTTCACTCCACATATTGAGATGCAGTGTTTTCTCATGGTAGTGCGTACGTTTAGCACCTTTAAATTGTGTTCTCCCCTCAGATTATAACCCCCCTCCCTATCAAAGAACAATTCTTGAATGTTTCTTGGAAGTGCATGACTTTTTGCTTTATACATTAATTGTGCCGTTTTAAATTCCACAAGATCATTTAACTTCAATGTCTTTGACTCCAGAAACAATATGTTAGTGTGATCACGATAACCTGCAATGTGAACTATCCTTATGGCCCTTTTTTGGAGTATAAAAAGTGGTTGTAGTGTAGACTTATAATTGTTTCCCCAGACTTCAGCACAGTAATTTAAATATGGTAAAACTAGTGAACAGTAGAGAATGTAGAGTGATTTTCTATCCAGGATGTGCTTTACTTTACTCATGACTGAAATGCTTCGTGAGAGTTTAGATTGGACATGTTTTATGTGAGGTTTCCAACAGATTTTATGGTCTATTATTACACCTAGGAATTTATTTTCATAAACTCTTTCAATAATCACATCATTTATTTTAACTTGTACCTGAGTATCCAATCTACAGTTTCCAAACAACATAATTTTAGTTTTGCTCAAGTTCAATGATAATTTGTTTCTATCAAACCATTCCTTCAATTTCTTCATTTCAGATGTGATGACCTCTAAAAGCTGCTGGACATTCTCACCAGAAAAAAAAAGATTAGTGTCATCCGCAAATAAAATACATTTAAATATATTGGATACTTTACATATCTCGTTAATGTACAAGATGAACAGTTTTGGACCCAACACTGACCCCTGGGGGACACCACAAGCAATGTCCAAACATTCAGATTTATAATCTCTCATTGTCACAAATTGTTGTCTTTTATTTAGATAGCTTCTTACCCAGTCCAATACTACCCCCCTGATCCCATATCTCTCCAATTTCCTGATTAATATATCATGATTAATAGTATCAAATGCTTTTTTTAGGTCAATGAATACTCCAGCTACATGTTTTTTTTGATCTATGGAATTTGTGATTTTTTCAATGAGTTCTATTAACGCTAGTGATGTTGACCGGTGTGTTCTGAATCCATACTGGCTATCGGTGAGTAAATTATGTTTATCAATGAATTTATCTAATCTGTTGTTGAAGAGTTTTTCTAATATTTTTGAAAACTGAGGAAGTAGAGAAACAGGCCTATAATTTGTGAAGTGGTGTTTATCTCCAGTCTTGAACAGAGGTATGACTTTTGCTATTTTCATTTTATTCGGAAATCGACCAGTTTTGAATGATAAATTGCAGATGTGCGTGATAATAATAATATTATAATAATAATAATAATAATAATAATAATAATAATAATAATAATAATAATAATAATAATAATAATAATAATAATAATAATAATAATAATAATAATAATAATAATAATAATAATAATAATAATAATAATAATAATAATAATAATAATAATAATTAGGGCTGTCAGTTTATCGCGTTAATTAGATTAATTAATTACACAGCAAATTATCGCGTTATGAAAATTAACTCAAAATTAATTACAATTTTTTTTTTTTTTTTTTTAATAATAGCTTTTTTTTTTTATCTCATTCATTCCATAAGAACGTAGAATACACATTACAGACTTTTTTTATATGGTCCATTTGCATGTTCTTGGTATCTGATTCTAGGGACATCTATGGATCTCAGGGAATGTATTCCCAGTGTCAGAAATACTGTGTCTGTTACTAGGCTTGAGTAAATTGTAATGAACCAAATGAGAATATCAATAATTTTTTTTTAATCTTTGACTGTGAATAACACTATGCTCAAATTGACCAGACCTGAAAAATCTAAGCAAATTAATAGATGGAAGATGATTAAACAGAATGTTTTGTAGATACAGTACTGAATTCTGCCATCCGGACACATGCAATTTGAAATATGATTATAGAATATAGAATATCAGGCATAAAATGGTTATGCGATTAAAATGCGATTAATTAGATTAATTAATTACAAATCCTGTAATTAATTAGATTAATTTTTTTAATCGCCTGACAGCACTAATAATAATACAACATTTGAATCATGATAATGAATATGGTTGCCATAATCACTGCATGACAGATGGAGGAAGATGCACTTTTTTTTTAATTCCCTGCCTCATCAAATCAATTAATGATCTATTGTCCTAACGTTAGGACACACAGAGCCTTAGTGAGCATCCGTTATATTTGTTTCTCACATATTTAAACATATCTGAAAGGGTTGTTGTGAACCCCAAACCCATTCAGTCACTGCATTTGCACCAACTGCTAGTGCTTTAGGTTGTACTCACCTGCCAGCGCGGACTCTCATTGGCGAGGTGTAACGTGTGGGAGGCTCACACTACCCCCGCCATTTCCTGTCTCTGCTGTGCAGGCGTCCCCCAACCGACCTGTAGGAGTCGCTGTCCACAACGTCCAGATTACCACCCATCGACTTCCACCCGCTGACTCTGCCAATTGAGCCAGTATGACGGCCGGGCCCAAGCCAGAGGCAATGTTGACACCCGGATTTGAGACTGGAGTCTCTTGGATTGGTGACGAGCGCAATCTCCACTGCGCCACCCAGCCGCCCAAAAATCCCGGCAGAGTTTTTCAAAGTAAATCTCATATCTATTAAATAAAAGTGGAATGGAACTCATACACAAACAATAGGAATAAGGGGAGGAGAACAAACCAAGAATATAACACAAGACAAACAAAACAAGGGATAAGGATAAATACTGAAACAATAACATGACTCAAATAGGCAAAAGCAATGGGAAACTAACCTAGCACAAGAAATACATGTGTGTAGTGGCTACTGGGACATAATTCACAGCATTCTAGCCTATTGTGGTGTTTACTACATCTCCCGTGACCCTTAGCGGGGGATGACGTAGTTAAAGAGAGACGAGTGAAAGATGAATGAAAGTGTTGTTTGTGCGACAGTAGAGTGCGTAATAAAATAGTTTGTTTTGCATCGGGACACGACTCCGTCTGCGCTATCATTACTGCACTCCTACATGTGTCACATAACACAACCAAACGTACGTGGTAAGCAAAACAACACACAGAATAAGGGCTATCAATCAAAAGGGTGAACCAACCAGTTCACACAGTTAACCCAAACGATAGCGGCAAAAGGCCCTGAATGAATCTGGATCTCAGGTTTTATCCACTCGCCCCTTAATGAGTAATGGGCCTCAGCTGGAGTCAATCCCCAGGCCTTCTGGAGACTACAGGAAGGGGCAGCAGTACCCGAGAGAGGGAAATCGAAATGAACACAGCACCATCAACTATAATATAAATACAAAATGACTAACCTGATGTTTAACATGCTATGACAAGGTTACAATAAATGCAACAAATGCAATAATAACGATAGCCAACCAACCTATGTAACATTGTTCTCTTTCAAACTTTGACTTTATTTACCTGGCTGGCAACAATCTGAGTCCGCCCGTACAAAATAGTATCATGTTTCTGTACAATAGTAGTGTGTTGTACTAGTATAGTATCATATGTCTGTACTATTAGTAGTGTGTTGTACTAGTATAGTATCATGTCTCTGTTCTATAGTAGTGTGTTGTACTAGTATAGTATTATGTTTCTGTACTATAGTAGTGTGTTGTACTAGTATAGTATCATGTTTCTGTACTATAGTAGTGTGTTGTACTAATATAGTATCATGTTTATGTACTATAGTAGTGTGTTGTACTATATGTGTCTGTACTATAGTAGTGTGTTGTACTAGTATAGTATGTGGTGTCCTCTGCATCCTAGCCTGTGTGTTAGTATGCTGTTGGTGTATAGATCTGAGTCTTTAATTGGTGCAGTTGATTTGCCATCAATTTCATGGCGATGACATTCAGTCCGATCAATAGCCGGCTGGTAATAAGGTTAAATTATATTCACAAATTGGAAAGTGAGCGGGTCAGTTATGACACAGTCAAGGAACACTGTGTTATTTCAGCCCTCGTTAAGTCTATTAACACATTGAACGCCATAAGCTTCCCCCATCCTTCACTGTCTAGCTTAGACAGTAGCTTTTCATGAAAATGTTTGCGATATTTTATGATCTTCGCGGAGCTATTGTATATTCTCATGTAATTTATACCTACCTCCATTCGTGCCATCAATGGAGGAGGTAGGAGAGGATGGCTTTGAGGTGGGTGGGTGGATGGTTGTGGTTGCTTGTTTGACTGTTTTCATGATCTTATCCTGTGACCATGTACTGTACATGTCTGTCTGTGTTCTTCTTGTTATGTATGTTTGCTGTGTTTTTTGTTTGTTTATACTATACTAGTGTGTTGTACTAGTATAGTATGTGGTGTCTGTACTCTAGTAGTGTGTTGTACTAGTATAGTATGTGGTGTCCTCTGCATCCTAGCCTGTGTGTTAGTAGTATGTTGTTGGTGTATAGATCTAGAGTCTTTCATCGGTGCAGTTGATTTGCCATCCATTTCATCGTGATGACATTCAGTCCGATCAATAGCCGGCTGTCATATCTCAAAGGTAAAATTTTATTCACAAATTGGAAAGTGAGCGGGTCAGTTATGACACAGTCAAGGTTATTTCAGCCCTCGTCTATTAGGGGACGGCCCATCCGGTGTTAGAGGCCTGTGAACAAGGTACATGAACAGAGAGGCCCCTGAACAAGGTACGTGAACAGAGAGGCCCCTGAACAAGGTACGTGAACAGAGAGGCCCCTGAACAAGGTACGTGAACAGAGAGGCCCCTGAACAAGGTACATGAACAGAGAGGCCCCTGAACAAGGTACATGAACAGGAGAGGCCCCTGAACAAGGTAGGTGAACAGAGAGGCCCCTGAACAAGGTACATGAACAGAGAGGCCCCTGAACAAGGTACGTGAACAGGAGAGGCCCCTGAACAAGGTACATGAACAGAGAGGCCCCTGAACAAGGTACATGAACAGAGGGGCCCCTGAACAAGGTACATGAACAGAGAGGCCCCTGAACAAGGTACATGAACAGAGAGGCCCCTGAACAAGGTACATGAACAGAGAGAGGCCCCTGAACAAGGTACATGAACAGAGAGATGGTTGTTTTGCTAGCTGGACTGATCTTACATGCTACCTTACCAGGAAATCGATTGTAATTTGTCAAGTTTAACAAATTGTGATTGGGGAAAAAAAGATGGAGGAATCAGATTGGAGTCAGAAACCTTCAGGTTACCAGACGACTGCTCTACCTCCTGAGCTACAGTACTGCTAGTGTATCAAATATATATAATATATATATAAATAAATAAATTGTATATATATAAACAGTGCACCAACACTGCACCATTTGCTAACAGATTAACTATTGTTGTTGTTGTTGTTGTTGTAGCAGCTTGTTGTATAGACTACTACTCCAAAGACACAGTAGCAGGGAAACAGAGCAAAATGTTTTACAAGCTACACCAGTTATCCGCATTGTTGTTTCTTATCAGTCTTTGGTGATGTAATTTATAGGCTTGCTGTGGCCTCAAGCCTTAAATCCCTGGACTCACTCTGCCCACTGGTGATAGATACAACACTCACTCACTGTGTCCTTTGTGAGAAGGTTGGTTGGTCCTCTCTGATGGAGAGGCACAACAAACACTGGTATTTGTTTATTTTGAAGGCCCTTACTGGTAAGCTACCTCCTTATACTACATCATTATTGGAATGGAATTTTGGAACCTATCAAACTCGTTCTAGTGACTGGCTGGTCCGGTCCCCAGAGTTTGCTCTGAACAGGGTAAATCGGCATTCTGCTATGAAGCCTCTAGCTCATGAGGAATGAACTCCAACAGTCCTTAAAGCTTGAGATTCCCCCCTCTGTTTTTTTTTGTATCCACTTGTCCCCCCTCTTTTTCAATTTTTTCCTCCCATCCCAATTTGTCGTGCCAATTCTTCCCTCCCCTGTCTTGAACGTTGCTCGCATATGCCCCCCACTGGTCGGTTGTAGGGAGGATAGAAGCCTTGCATCACATGTCCCCTCCGATACATGTGGAGGCAGCCTGTCACATCTTTTCACCTGCCAGCGTGGACTCTCATTGGCGAGGTGTAACGTGTGGGAGGCTCACACTACCCCCGCCATTTCCTGTCTCTGCTGTGCAGGTGTCCCCCAACCGACCTGTAGGAGTCGCTGTCCACAACGTCCAGATTACCACCCATCGACTTCCACCCGCTAACTCTGCCAATGAGTTAGTATGACGGCCGGCCCAAGCCGGAGGCAACGCCGACAGCCGGAGTCGAACCCGGTGTCTCTTGCGTTGGTGACGAGCGCAATGTCCGCTGCGCCACCCAGCCGCCCTTCTCCCCTCTGTTGTTTAAAACCTTGATCTCCAACCTTTGTCAATCAAGTTGTATGTGTGTTAATTAATTTGTTATCCTTGCTTTTTGCCTCGTCTTGTTGCCTTATTGTTATGATTTTATATGCTGTGTGATTGTATGTGCTTTTTGTGCTTATTTCTGTATCTACACTCGACGTGACTGTAAATGAGGGAAACCTCAGTTGCCTTTCAAGTTTAAATAAAGGTTTGAAAATGTCGGAGCTCATCAAATTAGAATGTTCCAATATGCTCACAATGATGCCATCTCTTGGGTTTTGTGTATCCATTTTCAATTCATTTTCAATTTTCAATAATATGAAATCACCATTCCAATGTTTATCTACAGTATGTGGCTTTACAACAATGCGGCGAACTGGTGTAGCTTGTAAAACATTTAGCTCTGCTTCCCTGCTTCTGTGTCTTTGGAGTAGTAGTCATGATACACAACAATAGTTAATCGGTTAGCAAATGGTCTAACCGATGATGCATTGTTTATAAACCTATGTATATATTTATATATTATATATATTTGATATACTAGCAGTAGCTCAGGAGGTAGTTTCAAGTTTCAAGTTTCTTTAATAGTTGTCATACAGAAGTACAGAATACTTTCATACAAAATGCTTCTTACTGTTACGCTCCAGAGACTGTGCTAGACAAGATAGTATCAAATAACATAGTATAGCATGTAATTTAGAAGAAGAAAATGAGGTCACAGTGTTCGGTATAGACATATGTACAATGTTCTGAGTTACCATATAATATACAATACTATGCAGTGTACTAATGTACAGTACTATATAGTGCAAAGCAGAAATGGGATGAGGTACAATTTAGGTACAATTTACAGTAAGGTGTACGAGTTGTAGTGCAATCCTTCATCAATAAATATAAAGTGTGGGGAGTGGGTGCTACAGTGTGTTTGTTTAAAGTGGGTGTGTGCTATAAAGTGTGTGGAGTGGGTGCTACAGTGTGTTTGTTTAAAGTGAGTGTGTGCGTGTGGATGTGTGTGCTATGTGCGTTTGGTGGTTGTTGTTGTGTAGTGTTCATTGTTCGTTTAGCAGCCTGATGGCCTGGGGATAGAAGCTTCTTCTGAGTCTTTCTGTGCTCGCCTTGAGACTCCGGTATCGCTTGCCTGACCGCAGCAGTTCAAAGAGGCAGTTGTTCGGGTGACTGGAGTCTTTAATGATTCTCTTAGCCTTGCCCTTGCAACGCTTGTTGTAAATGTTCTGGAGGGTGGGGAGCCCCCCTCCAATTGTGCGTTCGGCTGAACGTGTCACTCTTTGTAGTCTGCTTCGGTCTTGTGCAGTGCTATTCCCAAACCAGGAGGTGATGTTGCCGGTCAAGATGCTCTCTATTGTACATGAGTAGAAGTTCTTAAGGATCTTCTGACTGACTTGGAACTTCCTTAGGCGCCTGAGGAAGTAGAGGCGTTGTCGTGCCTTCTTCACAACACTGTCAATGTGTGTGGTCCATGTCAAGTCCTCTGATATGTAGGCTCCGAGGTACTTAAAGCTGTTGACTCTCTCAACCGGTGCCCCGTCGATGCTGAGGGGGCTGTAGTCCTTGACCCCCGACCTCCTGAAGTCCACAATCATCTCCTTTGTTTTGCTGACGTTCAGGGAGAGGCTGTTTTCCTGGCACCATCCCGCCAGGACCTTGACCTCTTCCAGGTAGGCCCTCTCGTCGTTGGCAGAGATCAGGCCCACCACCACTGTGTCGTCAGCAAATTTGATGATTGTATTGCTACTCCGCTGAGCCACACAGTCGTGTGTGTACAGGGAGTAGAGGAGGGGACTCAGAACACAGCCCTGGGGGGCCCCTATGTTGAGGGTGATGGATGAGGAGGTGCAGTTGCCTGCTCTCACCACCTGGGGTCTGCCAGTCAGGAAGTCCAAGACCCACTGGCAGAGGTCATAGTTCAAGCCCAGGTCCCTGAGCTTGGCTATGAGTATGGAGGGGACTATGGTATTGAATGCAGAGCAGTCGTCTGGTAATCTGAAGGTTTCTGATTTCCAAAGCTTGGTTATAGAGTTGAAGGGTGTATACTGTAGATCTAATTGTGGATATACATGTAGAGGCTTGGCTCCACATTATGTATAGAAAATGATGGCCTGCATAATGTGCTGCCTTGCATTTACAATGAAGCCAGGAGCATGTTCATTTTAAATACTCTTAAAGTAAAGAGAAGCTTCACATTCTAATTATTACTCAACTAACATCATTATTAATCCAACATAACTGCAGACCTATTAATGGGCTACCATCCGCCTAACGACGTTTGCTTGCGATTAAAATACAGCTCATCGTGAAGGTTTGAATGTTTAATCGTATGCAAATAAGTAAATCAAACAGTCTAAATGTGGTGCTAAAGCAATGTCCAAACATGAGACAATTCAAACTGATGTATAAGGAAATTATGTTCACAAGGTACAGGGATGAGGAAGGGACTTGATATTCACGGGTGTTTACATTTTTATTTTGTTTTCTATTTTGTTTTCTTTTATACATATATAGTTTTTGTTTTTTGTTTTGCATATATATATATTTTTTTTTCTTTTCTTTTTTATGTTTAAAATAGTACACTCATTTGAGTAGTGGAAAAGGGGTAGGATTAAATAAGTGTATACTTCTTCCTACTCCTTTTCGAACATGTAAATTGAGTTGTTTTGCTTTTTGTTATTGTTTGTTGTATTCATTGCATGTTCGAAATAAAGACTTCAAATCAAAATCAAATCAAACGAATGGATGAACAACGAAAGGGAGATAATTCATATTGTCTGCATATCAACCCATAGGGCCATTTGCTGTATTTAAGCTCTTCGAAGAATGTATTCACTCTTGACAGGGTCATAGCCCTTGGAGGCCATGGTAGCCGGCACATGTCCGTATGTCTGTGGATAATTGTCAGCCATCAAGTTCAAGTTCAAGTTCAAGTTATTTATTTGTCAAATACACAACAATACAGGGGCATTGCAGGTGATGACATTTTTGTGTTTCGAGCTCAGACTCAACAGTGCACAATTAAGTAAGGGATAATGTAACGCTACGAGGTCATTGTCGCAAAATAATTGACCGACACGGAGTTTAGAACGTCAGTGAAGGTCAATTATTTTGCGACAATGACCGAGTATAGGCTATACATTATCCCGCTTATTACATGGCTAACTTACTAACAATATACCTAATTCATCGACAAGACGAGATCAAATGCAGACGCAGTTGTTCTGTGGCTCTGTCAGCCCAAATAAAGTGATTATTATTATCGGCAGCCGGCAGGTCTGTGGTCTGATTGCATGACTGAGTGCAGCTGTGCATATGCTGAGCAGCACTGATACAGTGTGTGTAGTGGGCTTGATTGGTCCAGCTGCGCACAGCGGCCATTATTGTTCGGCAGAGGTCCGTTATCGAGTAATATCGGACCTCCGACGAGCGCTATTGACCAATCACAAGCAAGCATTTCGGCGAATGTGAAAACGCCATGTAATAAGAAACAACAATGAATACAAGAATGGTAACAATAAGTAGTAGTAGTATGATAATATAAAATATGAAATGAGGTAATATAAATTTATAATATAAATATAAAATAGTCAGTTATTTACAGAAAGTGTCTTGCGTGTAGTGTATGTGCATGTTAAGGTGCAGTGCAGGGTGCATGTGTGTTTGTGTGTGTCCAATAATAATAAGTAGTAGTAAGATCAAATAAAATATAAAATGAGGTAAGATTAAATAAAATAGTAAATCTTTACAGAAAGTGCCTTGCGTAAGTGTATGTGCATATTAAGGTGCAGTGCATGTTGCTTGTCTGTGTGTGTGTGTGTGTTCAAGAGTTTTCTAAGAGGTGAACCCATTAGCTTGAATATCTGTGGAGGAAATGCTCCAATTATCCAGCTATTTTAGCCAATGGTCACTGTGTTTGAATGAATTTCCCCGTTGCATAAACAGCGGTTAAAAACACCATAAGCCAAATGATTGCCGCGGACTGAGCCGAAACAGCTGCTCCTGCGGGGTGACTTGGTGTCTGGCAGATGGCGGCGGTGCGCATGGCTGCCCTGACTCGATCTCTTTAATAATAATAATAATAATAACTTTGTTTTCTATAGCGCCTTTCATGAAACCCAAGATCGCTTTACATAGGGTGATAACTGTTATGGTTTGTAACCGACCCCAATCGCACAACACAAGACAGGTATGATGGTTTGCCAAGAAACAGATATTTATTTAGAACAGGGAAAAAGGGCACTGTCCCTTTAAGGGAGAAAACACAAAACACTGGAATAACACAAGAGGGGAAGGTAAAGTGCCTTTAAGAGGCGGGCAGGAAAAGGGAACACTATGGGAAGGTAAGGGAACGCCTAAGGGAAGGTTAAGGGAACGCCTAGGGAACAGAGGAACTAGAGACTAGGAGAACTAGGGAAAGAGGACTAGGGACTAGGAGAACTAGAGAAAGAGGACTAGGGACTAGGTGGAACTAGAAGGGGAGAACTTGGGACAGAGGGGACTGAGGCCCGCGGAGGCGGGCTGGGGAACAGGGAGGAACTGGGGACAGAGAACCGCGGAGGCGGGCTGGGGACAGGGAGGAACTGGGGACTGGTGGGAAAACATCTGGGCCGCTCTGCAGAACAGAGGAGAGGGTTAATATTCAAAGGGAACAAACAGAGCAGATGCAGAACAGTCCAAATAACAAAGTAACAAAGTAAATACTATCTTCGTGTGAACAAACACACAGTGGGAGATGAAATGTCCAAAATAATATCCACGAGAGAACAAAACAGAGTGGGAGATGAAATGTCCAAACTAATAACTAAGTGAGAACTAAAGGAGGCAATACGCTGGGGAACAGCAGCGGGACGAGGGCAAGGGGCATTACGCTGAGTGAGTGACATCACAATCAAAACTCACCCAGGCGTATGCGTAAAGGTACAGGGACAGCTGCGGGAACGGGGGCAAAAAGCATTACGCTGAGTGAGTGACATCACAATCAAAACTCACCCAGGCGTATGCGTAAAGGTACAGGGACAGCAGCGGGAACGGGGGCAAAAAAGCATTATGCTGAGTGAGTGACATCACAATCAAAACTCACCCAGGCGTATGCGTAAAGGTACAGGGACAGCAGCGGGAACGGGGGGGCAAGGGCACTACGCTGGGTGAGTGACATCACAATCAAAACTCACCCAGGCGTATGCGTAATGGAACAGGGACAGCAACGGGGCGAGGGCATCGCCACCGGGTGGCTGGCTGTCCGAGCCGAGGAACAGAGCGCTGGAACAGCGGCGGTGGCGAGGGCGTCGTCCACCGGGTAGCCGCTGTCGGAGCCGAGGAACAGAGTGCTGGAACAGCGACGGTGGCGAGGATGTCGTCCACCGGGTAGCCGCTGTCGGAGCCGAGGAACAGAGTGCGCGCCACACCTTGGTGTGCGCGTCGGAACAGTGGCGGTGGCGAGGATGTCGTCCACCGGGTAGCCGCTGTCGGAGCCGAGGAACAGAGTGCGCGCCACACCTTGGTGTGCGCGTCGGAACAGTGGCGGTGGCGAGGATGTCGTCCACCGGGTAGCCACTGACGGAGCCGAGGAACAGAGTGCGCGCCACACCTTGGTGTGCGCGTCGGAACAGTGGCGGTGGCGAGGATGTCGTCCACCGGGTAGCCACTGACGGAGCCGAGGAACAGAGTGCGCGCCACACCTTGGTGTGCGCGTCGGAACAGTGAGACGCCTCGGGGTGCGTCTGCGAGGAGGAGTGTGCCAAGCACGAAGGTCTGGAAGATGCGCGTCGGCGCGCTGAGGTCTGGAGAGCGTGCCAAGCTCGAAGGTCTGGAAGATGCGCGTCTGTGCGCTGGTACGGAGGAGCGTGCCAAGCTGGAAGGTCTGGAAGATGCGCGTCAGTGCGCTGGTACGGAGGAGCGTGCCAAGCTCGAAGGTCTGGAAGATGCGCGTCTGTGCGCTGGTACGGAGGAGCGTGCCAAGCTCGAAGGTCTGAAGTGGAACACTGGAATACCTCCCGTAGAGGATTAGAGAGCGCAGTACAGTGTCTCCCTCCAGGCAAACGGCGGCAGGTGGCGAAGGCTAGAGCGCATCTGGCGCGCTGGTCTGGAGTGGTACACTGGAATACCTCCCGTAGAGAATTAGAGAGCGCAGTACAATGTCTCCCTCCAGGCAAACGGCGACAGGTGGCCAAAGCCCTTGAAGATGCGCGTTGCGCGCTGGTGACTGGAGAGCGTGCCAAGCTCGAGGGTCCGGGAGATGCGCGTTGGTCTAGATGTGCGTCAGGACGAACAGCTGCGCTGGGGTCTGCAGTGGAGCGCTGGGGTGCCTCCCGTGGAAGTTACAGAGAGCGCAGAACAGTCTCCTCCACAGGCTACGGCGACAGCAGACGAAGGCTGGAGCAAACATCTCAAGGCTGGAGAGATCCATCTTACAGCATTGGTAGACCAGAGGATCTCCCGAAAAAGTCTAGATGTTAGAGAATATGACTCAGCATGAATACAACACGACCCCACGCCAAAACGAGGGGAAGCGCCCTGGTATTTAAAGCCCACAGGGGGACTAATTAGCCTGCCACCACAGGTGCGAGAGATAATAGAATATCAAACAGGTGTGGCCACTAAGGGTAAGGAACGAGAGGGTGGGGGCTAGAGAGAGTGAGTAGGGAATTCCTAACAGTAGGCTTAAAGAAGACAGAGAAAAGGTAGTGAGCAGCGGGCAAAACCTCACAGTACCCCCCCCTCAACGGGAGCCACCCGGCGACCCAAAACAAATACAGACAGAGTGGCAGGGGGCAAAACAAGAGGTACTGGCCAAGCCAGCAGGGGAAGCCACCACAAGAGTGGGGCTAGCAAAAGAAACAGGGTCGCCGAGGGGTAACTAGGGTAGCAGAGGGGCAACTGGTCTAGAGGAACTGGGTCTAGAGAACTAGTCTAGCGAACTGGGCAAGAGAACTGGTCTAGAGAACTGGTTTAGGGAACTGGTCTAGAGAACTGGTCTAGAGGAACTGGTCTAGAGGAACTGAGGGGCAAGCAGGGTAGCTAAGGGGTAACCATGGAAGCACCGGGAAAAGGCAGCTGCCAGGGCACTGATAGCTACAGGGCCTATGCTAGCTGTACTGCTACATCAACATAGAGGCTGCGCTAGCTGCCGGAGCTAGGCTGGCAGACAGGGCTGGACCAGCATGAGAGCACAAGCTAGCTGGAAGGACAGTCCTAGCTGTGTGAGAAAAACTGACCTTGCTAGCTGAAAGGGCAGTCCTAGCAGTGGGATAAACTACACAAAAAAGTGGAGGCCATGCAGAGGGACCGGGTTAGCTGCTTGGGCCTGGCTAGCTACAGGGCCTATGCCAGCTGCAAGGCTGCATTAACATAGAGGCTGTGCTAACAGCCGGGGCCAAGCTAGCAGACCGGGGCCATGCAGAGGGAAAACTGGGTTAGCCGCCAGGGCATGGCTAGCTACAGGGCCTATGCCAGCAGCAAGGGCTGCATAAACATAGAGGCTGTGCTAGCAGCCGGGGCTAAGCTAGCAGACAGGGGCTCTGCTGAGGGACTGGGTTAGCTGCCAGGGCATGGCTAGCTACAGGGGGGTCAAACAGGGCAAAACGGGAAGCAAACAGGGGAGCTAACCGGGGAGACTAACAAGCTAAACAGGGGAGTAACAGGCTAACAAGGGAGCTAAACAGGACTAACAGGGGAGCTAGAGGGGAGACTAACAAGCCAACAGGGGAGCTAACAGGGCTAACAGGGGAGCTAGAGGGAACAAGAAAAAAAAAAGGCAAACTCAACATACACCGTCTGTGCTGGCTGGGGTCGTCGATTTGGTGGGGTCGTACTGTTATGGTTTGTAACCGACCCCAATCGCACAACACAAGACAGGTATGATGGTTTGCCAAGAAACAGATATTTATTTAGAACAGGGAAAAAGGGCACTGTCCCTTTAAGGGAGAAAACACAAAACACTGGAATAACACAAGAGGGGAAGGTAAAGTGCCTTTAAGAGGCGGGCAGGAAAAGGGAACACTATGGGAAGGTAAGGGAACGCCTAAGGGAAGGTTAAGGGAACGCCTAGGGAACAGAGGAACTAGAGACTAGGAGAACTAGGGAAAGAGGACTAGGGACTAGGAGAACTAGAGAAAGAGGACTAGGGACTAGGTGGAACTAGAAGGGGAGAACTTGGGACAGAGGGGACTGAGGCCCGCGGAGGCGGGCTGGGGAACAGGGAGGAACTGGGGACAGAGAACCGCGGAGGCGGGCTGGGGACAGGGAGGAACTGGGGACTGGTGGGAAAACATCTGGGCCGCTCTGCAGAACAGAGGAGAGGGTTAATATTCAAAGGGAACAAACAGAGCAGATGCAGAACAGTCCAAATAACAAAGTAACAAAGTAAATACTATCTTCGTGTGAACAAACACACAGTGGGAGATGAAATGTCCAAAATAATATCCACGAGAGAACAAAACAGAGTGGGAGATGAAATGTCCAAACTAATAACTAAGTGAGAACTAAAGGAGGCAATACGCTGGGGAACAGCAGCGGGACGAGGGCAAGGGGCATTACGCTGAGTGAGTGACATCACAATCAAAACTCACCCAGGCGTATGCGTAAAGGTACAGGGACAGCTGCGGGAACGGGGGCAAAAAGCATTACGCTGAGTGAGTGACATCACAATCAAAACTCACCCAGGCGTATGCGTAAAGGTACAGGGACAGCAGCGGGAACGGGGGCAAAAAAGCATTATGCTGAGTGAGTGACATCACAATCAAAACTCACCCAGGCGTATGCGTAAAGGTACAGGGACAGCAGCGGGAACGGGGGGGCAAGGGCACTACGCTGGGTGAGTGACATCACAATCAAAACTCACCCAGGCGTATGCGTAATGGAACAGGGACAGCAACGGGGCGAGGGCATCGCCACCGGGTGGCTGGCTGTCCGAGCCGAGGAACAGAGCGCTGGAACAGCGGCGGTGGCGAGGGCGTCGTCCACCGGGTAGCCGCTGTCGGAGCCGAGGAACAGAGTGCTGGAACAGCGACGGTGGCGAGGATGTCGTCCACCGGGTAGCCGCTGTCGGAGCCGAGGAACAGAGTGCGCGCCACACCTTGGTGTGCGCGTCGGAACAGTGGCGGTGGCGAGGATGTCGTCCACCGGGTAGCCGCTGTCGGAGCCGAGGAACAGAGTGCGCGCCACACCTTGGTGTGCGCGTCGGAACAGTGGCGGTGGCGAGGATGTCGTCCACCGGGTAGCCACTGACGGAGCCGAGGAACAGAGTGCGCGCCACACCTTGGTGTGCGCGTCGGAACAGTGGCGGTGGCGAGGATGTCGTCCACCGGGTAGCCACTGACGGAGCCGAGGAACAGAGTGCGCGCCACACCTTGGTGTGCGCGTCGGAACAGTGAGACGCCTCGGGGTGCGTCTGCGAGGAGGAGTGTGCCAAGCACGAAGGTCTGGAAGATGCGCGTCGGCGCGCTGAGGTCTGGAGAGCGTGCCAAGCTCGAAGGTCTGGAAGATGCGCGTCTGTGCGCTGGTACGGAGGAGCGTGCCAAGCTCGAAGGTCTGGAAGATGCGCGTCAGTGCGCTGGTACGGAGGAGCGTGCCAAGCTCGAAGGTCTGGAAGATGCGCGTCTGTGCGCTGGTACGGAGGAGCGTGCCAAGCTCGAAGGTCTGAAGTGGAACACTGGAATACCTCCCGTAGAGGATTAGAGAGCGCAGTACAGTGTCTCCCTCCAGGCAAACGGCGGCAGGTGGCGAAGGCTAGAGCGCATCTGGCGCGCTGGTCTGGAGTGGTACACTGGAATACCTCCCGTAGAGAATTAGAGAGCGCAGTACAATGTCTCCCTCCAGGCAAACGGCGACAGGTGGCCAAAGCCCTTGAAGATGCGCGTTGCGCGCTGGTGACTGGAGAGCGTGCCAAGCTCGAGGGTCCGGGAGATGCGCGTTGGTCTAGATGTGCGTCAGGACGAACAGCTGCGCTGGGGTCTGCAGTGGAGCGCTGGGGTGCCTCCCGTGGAAGTTACAGAGAGCGCAGAACAGTCTCCTCCACAGGCTACGGCGACAGCAGACGAAGGCTGGAGCAAACATCTCAAGGCTGGAGAGATCCATCTTACAGCATTGGTAGACCAGAGGATCTCCCGAAAAAGTCTAGATGTTAGAGAATATGACTCAGCATGAATACAACACGACCCCACGCCAAAACGAGGGGAAGCGCCCTGGTATTTAAAGCCCACAGGGGGACTAATTAGCCTGCCACCACAGGTGCGAGAGATAATAGAATATCAAACAGGTGTGGCCACTAAGGGTAAGGAACGAGAGGGTGGGGGCTAGAGAGAGTGAGTAGGGAATTCCTAACAGTAGGCTTAAAGAAGACAGAGAAAAGGTAGTGAGCAGCGGGCAAAACCTCACAATAACAACAATAACAAACATGGTAGACAGACATACAACATTAAATGTAGGAAGTTAGCGCCGCGGTCAAAGGCCATGTTGAAGAGGTGAGTTTTAAGTATTTTTTTAAGCAGTCCAGAGTTGGGGAGTTACAGAGTTCTGCAGGAAGGGAGTTCGAGAGGGTGGGAGCTGCCACGCTGAAAACTCTGTCCACAAAGGTCCGCAGTCTGGTTTGGGGAATGGAGAGCTGACCAGTGTCCAAGGATCGCAGGGACCGTGACTGAGTGTGGGGGTGGAGGAGGCCAGTGAGGTACTGAGGTGCCAGAGCGTGGAGGGACTTGTAAGTGATGAAGAGGGTTTTGTAGGTGATGTGGGATTTGATTTGAATAACTTTGGTATTGTTTTCACCTCCAACGTAGCCTGCTGCATTAGATACGACAGAGACTCAGTACTGAATAGCGATGGGCATTGATTTTAGAATATTCTAATAGTCGTTAAATGATCAAAAATCAAATAGTTTAATGCGAATATCGTTTTGTCTAAAAAGATATATTTTTACCGGCATCTACACTGTGTTGTGTATATTAAGACAGGACCATATTAACTGGTACACCACTGAACTGCATGCTGGATACAGCTCACTAGTTAGCCAGGTAGCATAACAGTCTGTTAACAGCTTGGAGAACAGAAAAGAAAGATGAAGAAAGAGAGACTGAAGATATATGGTAGCAACGTTTTGTATGTTTGCCAGGTTGTTTCACTAAGTTCACACATTTCAAGCATCAACTATGTAACTTTCAGACTGAATGCTATTGTTCCCTGAAAGACTGTCCGCTAGCGTTAGCTGTTAGCACTGTCAGCCAGCTAGCTCACTTGTTGGATTATCTCACGTTCGCTATTAAATAAAAACAAGGCCATACATTAACATGGAAGATCAGACATTTCAAGCATCAACGATGTAACTTTCGGAATGAATTGTTCCTGGAAATAACGTTAGCCTGCTGCGACTCACTGTCTAGTTGTTAGCTATGATAGCAGCCAGCTAACACACTTGTTTGATTATGTCATATTTACTATTGAAATCAAAATGATATGTTAATGTGTGTGTGGGTTGCGGGTTGGGGGTTAAATTATTATTCAAATAGTCCCCAGTGTCTATCGAATAGAACTTTTGTTAGTTTTGCCCATCCCTACTACTGAACATGAGGGAATCGACGATCACTTTCTCCATGAAGACCCACCGTTTATCCAAGCCGGAGCGGTTGCCAGCCATGCTAGCACAAAAATGGAGCAAGTGCAAACGGAGACGAGGAAAGAGAGCCAGTATGCTCAATAGACTATGCCAACAAGCAGACCACCCCCCTCTTCCTGGTACCTGCCAGCGAGTAATCCCTGGAAACCCCTGGAGGGAAATAACTTTCATGTGAGGATTCCGTTTGTTGATTATAGCTGGATTTTGGACTTTCTGCCAGGTGGTGAGGATGGGAGCCAGCCCTTCAAAGCAGGAGCCACAGGCTGTGTCCTGAGCCCCCTCCTCTACCCACTGTACACCCACAGTTGTATAGCCGCGCACAGCTCCGACACTGATGATTCAGTTTGCCGATGACACAACAGCAATAGGCTTAATCACGAACAGTGATGAAATGGCCTACAGGGAAGAGATTGATACACATTATACAACGGCATGCAAATTTCTCGATTCTGATTGGCTGAAACAGTCATTTTACACGTGTTTATTCTTCACAATTCCACGCTGCTGGCCCAGGACCCGCCCACAACCGAATCACATCACATCACTCCGCCGGATCACAAGATGCCGGACAATAATTTAACAAATGGATATGTTGATAACGACTAAACGACTAAATATCAAGCGATTCTGTCACAGCGAATGTCTTAGTCCTTTAAACAATGTTGGATGATTTAATTGATGGGTCTTGAATCATTGTGTAACAAAATGACGCTGGCTCAGTCTCCACCCACCCCAAGCACACACACACACACACACACACACACACACACACACACACACACACACACACACACACACACACACACACACACACACACACACACACACACACACACACACACACACACACACACACACACACACACACACACACACACACACACACACACACACACACACACACACACACACACACACACACACACACACACACACACTCCTGTCTGCAACGCGGGGGATAGTCAGACTGAGAGAGAGCTGGGTGCTGCGCTGTTCTAAGTGAGCATGGCCTATTGAGTTGATTGATTGATTGCTAATTTTATTACTGTACGCTTGGTTTCCAACTGGTTAAGTGTATGCCCTCTACAGTAGGTTTAAAAAAATAAATAAAAAAATAGGGCGAAGAAAACTTTTTTTTCCTATAGGGCAAAGAAAACTTTTTAATTTGTTTGACCTACTTTCTATAGAAGCATCTAATAATGAAGTTCTATAGAAAGTAGGTCTGCATCCCCTTAACAATTGTGTGTATTGAGCCGTACTGTATTGTACCCATTCTGCATCTGGTAATAAAATGTTCAATCAATCATTCCAATAATACACAGTTGGATGTGTTAGTTGGTTGGATGCACTTCAAGCTGCTTCCACATGGAGGCAACTTGTCTTTTTTGTAGTTGTGGGAACTACTTTTTCTGGCGGATGGTTTTTTCAATAAATCTTCGATTAATGTGTGTTTATTGTATAGCAATAAGGTTGGATGAATGTGGCAGTTGTATAAAAGCATTACACCACTTGCAGTCGTGATTTGTGAACAATAAACCATGCCTAGGGGGGTCTAACGACCACCCCTAGGCATGGTTTATTGTTCACAAACCACTCCTGCGCGTGATGTAATGCTTAATTAACACAGTGGTGTCAGGTGAACAACCTCGCTCTCTTTCAATGTTGACAAGACCAACAAGCTGGTTGTGGACTACAGGACAGAGGGAGAAAGGCTGGACTCCATCAACATCCACAGGTCTGCTGTGGAGAGAGTCAGCAGCCTCTAGTTCCTCTGTGTTCACATCAACATCAACAGGTCTGCTGTGGAGAGAGTCAGCAGCCTCTAGTTCCTCTGTGTTCACATCAACATCAACAGGTCTGCTGTGGAGAGAGTCAGCAGCCTCTAGTTCCTCTGTGTTCACATCAACAGGTCTTCTGTGGAGAGAGTCAGCAGCCTCTAGTTCCTCTGTGTTCACATCAACAGGTTTGCTGTGGAGAGAGTTAGCAACTTCAAGTTCCTCTGTGTTCACATCACAGAGGACCTCACCTGGGACATACAGTACACACCAGACATCACATAGGACCTCACCTGGGACGTACAGTACACACCAGACATCACAGAGGACCTCACCTGGGACGTACAGTACACACCAGACATCACAGAGGACCTCACCTGGGACGTACAGTACACACCAGACATCACAGAGGACCTCACCTGGAACATACAGTACACACCAGACATCACAGAGGACCTCACCTGGAACATACAGTACACACCAGACATCACAGAGGACCTCACCTGGGACGTACAGTACACACCAGACATCACAGAGGACCTCACCTGGGATGTACAGTACACACCAGACATCACAGAGGACCTCACCTGGGACGTACAGTACACACCAGACATCACAGAGGACCTCACCTGGGATGCGAACACCGGACATCACAGAGGACCAAAACACATGCATGCTAGGTTTCCTGACATTGCCCCTGACCGAGGTCCTGGCCTTCCGACTGGAGTCTGTCCCTGGGGCTCCGCACCACAAACACACGTGCACATCTACTGCACACATACTGCACTTTACACTCACTATATCCACACCATTATAACTGGACTATATTTCTGTATTATATTTACGCAGTATTATATACCATATTATATTTTTAATGCCACATCAACATAATTTTTACGCTACTATTTTATGCTACTTCTAAAAAGCTTCTACTTTTTATTTTTCATAAGCTAAGATAAGATATTCCTTTATTTAAATGCGGGAATCATCGCAGCATGGGGAGGGGGGTGGGGAGGTACAGGTATGGGCAGGGTAATAGAAGAAAAACATGAATATAGGCGATAAAATTGAATCTGAATATAAAGATGTGAGCGAAAATAAACAGTGTAGACTATCAAACTAAATCTGAATATAAAAATATGAGAAAAAATTAACAAAGGTGCAGATGAGGGTCTGTATGCCCTATCGGTTATAATATATGTGAAAATAAAATAAATAGAGGCAATAGATACAAAAAGAAAAGAAGAACTCTTTCTACTTCCATTGCTGCCGTCGGGTCGAGGAACCAAGACAAGAAGAATTCCACTCTCCTGTGTTTGTTCATGAAGACGTGATAAGAAAACTCTGTATGAAAAAAGCTTTTCAACAATATCCTCTAAATTAATCTAGAGAAACGTATACTCTGGGTCAACCGCTGATGGATCTATTGTATCACCCTGTTGCACCGTACGGCGGTCAGATAATATAGTGTCTTGGCTCGTCGCTGGACCGTGATAACCGTTCCCTCTCTCCAGGAGCATAAAAAGCCTTGATGGATCACCGTAACCGTCCGGCAGATGGAAAGTAGGCCAGCCGGCCAAAGTGGCGCATAAAGAAAGTGAAGATAATGTGGGAGGAAACGATGACTGGTAAAATAAATGAAAGGAGACAGAGGGATGGTAGAAGCATCTGCCCGTTTGCACTTCCGAGGAAAACGTGTCCATACGCCGCCAATTGAGCATCGCCCGGTCTTTCGCTGTCGTGGAAACTGGAAAAGTACTGTACTGTTCTGTAGCCAAAGCATAACGTCATATATATTATCGTACATATATACAAGATGCTTTCACCCAAAGTACTGTAGTGTTCTGTAGCCAAAGGATAACATCATATATATTACCGTACATATATACAAGATGCTTTCACCCAAAGTACTGTACTGTTCTGTAGCCAGAGCATAACGTCATATATATTACCGTACATATATACAAGATGCTTTCACCCAAAGTACTGTAGTGTTCTGTAGCCAAAGGATAACATCATATATATTACCGTACATATATACAAGATGCTTTCACCCAAAGTACTGTAGTGTTCTGTAGCCAAAGCATAACTTCATATATATTACCGTACATATATATACAAGATGCTTTCACCCAAAGAACTGTACTGTTCTGTAGCCAGAACATAACATCATATATATTATTTACTATACTAAAATACTACTACTACTACTACTACTACTACTACTACTACTACTACTACTACTACTACTACTACTACTACTACTACTACTACTACTACTACTACTACTACTACTACTACTACTACTGCTACTACTACTACTACTACTACTACTACTACTACTACTACTACTACTACTACTACTACTACTACTACTACTACTACTACTACTACTAATAATACAATACTACTACTACTACTACTACTACTACTACTACTACTACTACTACTACTACTACTACTACTACTACTACTACTACTAATAATACAATACTACTACTACTACTACTACTACTACTACTACTACTACTACTACTACTACTACTACTACTACTACTACTACTACTACTACTACTACTACTACTACTACTACTACTACTACTACTACTAATAATAATAATAATAATAATGAACTTTATTTGTATAGCACCTTCCATACAGAATTGCAGCCCAAAATGCTTGACAGCAGTAAAGCTGTTTAAAATAGTAAAAGTAGTACAGAGAAGGGAGGTACATGTATAGACCACCTCAACACACAGAGCAGGGGGGGGGGGGATACAGTTTATGAATGTTGATTAGCTACAACCACTTACGTCAAGGCTCTAATCAACATTCATTAATTGTATCCCCCCGCGCTCCCCCCCCCCCCCCTCACGAGCTCCATGTAATGCGGAAGTGGCAGTGGTCTATATGCAGGATAATAAAAGAAAGACGTAAATATGGGCAATAAAAAATAAAATGTAATCTGAATATAAAAATATGAGAAAGATAAACAGTGTAAACAAAGGTGAAGATAAGGGTATGTAGTATGCCCTATTGGTTATAATTAACGTTACAATAAATATAGGCAATAAAAGATCATTGAATCTTAATCTATACTATGTATATACATGTATACTGTATTATCCTACGGAGGTTTATTCTTCCTCAAATGTAGCAAAGTAAAAGTGAAACGGACACCCAACCTGTTGCCAGCCTCTCCCCCTGCCTCTGCTGAGAGAACCACATTTGAATAATCCATACATTTCCCTCGGGGGGGCGTGACGGTGCCGTGCTGGCGCTCGCTGCACGGAGAGAGCGGGCGGCTGGTGAAAAGAGGCTCTTTGATGTCGGCTGCATCTGTACTCGCTGGGATCATACAGTTTTTTTTAATGAATAACAAACATCGTGCTCGAAAACATCATCACAGCCTGCTATTGTTTTGTATTACCGGTAAGATACACTCGGTGTGTTAATTGGTGTTTGCGTGTGTGTGTGTGTGTTTGTGTGTGTATCTCTGTCCTCAGCCAATCTCCCACAACAAGGCCTAGTCAAGTCAAGTCAAGTCAAGAGTTTTATTTATCATGGCATACAAGTATACAATGAAATGCGGGGGGTCTTGCCCGCAACGATTGTGCATAATACAATAATAATAATATAATAAGAATCCAATAGAACGACATTGTGCAATAATACAAGTAATCAAAGTAGGGAATATCGGTATATGTACATGTGTTTTTACAGAGCATGGTAGGACATGCTAGGTCCTGTGATAGTGCAATACACTTCTACGGATGAGGCACTGGGTCTTTATGTACACTGCTATACAATGCTATATTATACAATCTCAAGCTATACTATTCTTAAAGTGACCTTTCCTTTTGTATAAGTGTGAGCGTGTGCAGCATGAGTGTGTGTGTGCTCATGTTAAAGTGGCTGCTAGTGTGTGAGCGTGTACAGTGTGTGTGTTGTGTGTGTGCTCATGTGTGCTTGTGTGTGGAGAGTTCAGTGTTCAAGGCTCTGATGGCCTGGGGGAAGAAGCTGAGCCGAAGTCTCTCTGTCCTAGTTGCTGGTGTTCGCAGGCGTTTGCCTGACCGCAGCAGCTTGAACAGGCTGTTGTTGGGGTGGTGAGGGTCTTTCATTATCCTGCAGGCTCTGGATTTGCACCTCTTGTTATATAGGACCTGCAGGGGTGCAATACCCGTGGTACGCTCGGCTGAGCGTACCACTCTCTGTAGGGCCTTCTTGTCCTGTGCCGTGCTGTTTCCATACCAGGCAGTGATGTTTCCAGTCAAGATGCTCTCTACAGCTCCGGAGTAGAAGGACTGGAGTATCTTCCCAGATACTCTGAACTTCCTTAACTGTCTCAGGTGGTAGAGGCGCTCCTTCGCCTTTTTTACGACTGAGTCTATGTGTGTTGTCCATGTCAGATCCTCTGAGATGTGGACCCCCAGGTACTTGAAGCCGCTCACCCTGTCCACGGTAGCCCCGTTTATCCTCAGTGGTGTGTGTGTCCCCTGCTGTCTTCTCCTAAAATCCACGATCAGCTCCTTGGTTTTACCAATGTTCAGGAGCAGGCTGTTGTCCTGGCACCAGCGTTCCAGTACCTCAACCTCCTCCCGGTAGGCCTTCTCGTCGTTGTCCAAGATCAACCCCACCACCACTGTGTCGTCCGCAAACTTCACTATGGAGTTGGAGCTGAACTTGGCCACACAGTCATGTGTGTATAGTGAGTACAGCAGGGGGCTCAGAACACAGCCCTGGGGGGACCCGATGCTCAGGGTGATGGTGTTGGAGGTCTGACCCCCCACCCTGACCGCCTGGGGCCTTTCACTCAGAAAGTCCAGTATCCAGGCGCTCAGAGCGGAGCTCAGACCCAGCTCGATCAGCTTGTCCGCCAGTCTAGTGGGGACTATGGTGTTGAACGCTGAGCTGTAGTCAATGAACAACAGTCTCACATAGCCCCCCTTCTGGCGGTCTAGGTGAGAGAGGGTGCTGTGCAGTACTTGGGAGACCGCATCATCAGTGGACCTGTTTGGCCTGTATGCAAATTGCATAGGGTCCATATCACTGGGGAGGGAGGCACAAATGTGATCCTTAACCAGCCTCTCAAAACATTTCATGGCCACAGAGGTGAGTGCCACCGGTCTGTAGTCATTAGACCTATCGGTTTAATATAATTGTTGTGCACATTTAATAATTAAAACTATTATGAACAAGTATTTTCCTATTTCTTATATATTTTTTTATATTACTTATGTATATTTGTATTGCTTTCTTCACCACGTTTCTACTGTGTTTTATTATAGTGTCATTTATATGTACAGCACTTTGATGCAACTACAGTTGTTTTAAATGTGCTTTGGAAATAAAACATACTTTCTAACTCAGTTACTGGGCTAAGCAAGTGCGCCTGTGATTGAGTGAAACATCACACGTCAGCTAGGCTGTAGATGAAAACGTGGATCAGGACATGGAGTTTGAAAATGGAAATGAAAAATTGAAAATGGAGGACCCTTATGAAAACAAGACGAAAGTATTTTTCTGGTCTGCATCCTCTTAGCAGTTGTTAGTATTGAGCTGTACTGTATTGTACTCATTCTGCAATCTGTTAATAAAGTTTTCAATCAGTCAATATCCCGGGACGTCACCGCAGGAAGTGGAACCGGTGTGAGATGGACACTGTGGCGTTTATCTGATAATATCCAATAATGAAAGGTAGAAAACATCTTTCAAAAGTGAATCAAGCAATATAGTTAATAACAGGAAAAGAATATGTTGCAAGAAAAAAGGTACATTGCAACGGGCAGAATATACTTCCTACAGTCTGCCCAGAACAGAGAAACTGAGCAACTTAAATATTGTCACCGGGCAGTGACAATAGTGTCAGCATGATAGATAGATAGATAGATAGATAGATAGATAGATAGATTCAGACAACTTTATTGATCCCGCGTGGGGCAATTCATATTTGTAGCTTCACGAGTAACAAAAACAATAGATGCTCGCAGGTTCTATTGAAGATCCGACAACAGACAGAGAACAAAATATTACTATAAAGGCAAAACTCCCAGCAAACCACACACAGTAATTAGCGACAACAATCAGCGCTAATGACAGAGAACAGGGTGAAGTACGACAGACAGACAGACAGGACAGGACAGGACAGGACAGGACAGGACAGGACAGGACAGGACAGGACAGGACAGGACAGGACAGGACAGGACAGGACAGGACAGGACAGGACAGGACAGGACAGGACAGGACAGGACAGGACAGGACAGGACAGACAGACAGACAGGCAGGCAGACAGGACAGACAGGCAGGCAGGCAGGCAGGCAGGCAGGCAGGCAGGCAGGCAGGCAGGCAGGCAGGCAGGCAGGCAGGCAGGCAGGCAGGCAGGCAGGCAGGCAGGCAGGCAGGCAGGCAGGCAGGCAGGCAGGCAGGCAGGCAGGCAGGCAGGCAGGCAGATCTGACCCACTCATATCCAATTCCTGGAGGGGGGTCATGTGGTGGAACCAACTCCCGACCATAGTCTGGACAACTGAAACCTGCCATTGACTAAAAACACACCTCTTCAAACAATATCTGAAATAATATCTATTATGTACCTAATACTATGCTACTATTCTTATACTACTATCTATCTTGCTAATATGTCTCTATACTACTATGCACTCAGAGTGAAACACTCGAGCTCGACACTATTTGATGAACAACGCCACTGACCCGTAGCTGCCAGAGAGGTACCTCTCTCTTGGTGACATGTTGTTCACAATCTGTAAGTCGCTTTGGATAAAAGCGTCAGCTGAATTACTAAATTGTAAATTGATTTGTTTATTACTGTGGATGAAACAAAATAGGGAATAGACCGCGATGTCACAAAGAGAGGCACTGAAGTTGTTTTTCATACATACTAACTAGACTTTCAGATACCCCAGACATACTAAATAATAACATCTGTTTAGCCAGGCATATACATATAGGGATATAGGGTTAGTAATTACATTTAAATTGTAATTATCATTAAAACAGTGTTTGATTACAGCGCTTTGAAAAACTCAGGGTAAATGTCCGGACTGTTGAGCAACAGGCTCCCAGACGCGGGTGCAGCGTTTTGCAATGGAAAAATGGCAGAACACAGACAGAGCTCTGTATGAAGATATCTTGATAAAAGATTCTGGTTCATCTTCTCTTTTCTACCTAAGGTTTAACATCAAATATGTTTCTGACAACATTTGTAATGGTATGATTGCTTTGCTATTGCTGGATCTTGAGTCATGTTTGATCTGCAACGTTTGGTCTGAGCGTTTGATCTGGATTTGGCTGAACAGTACAGGCTCGTGTAGCGCTGTTAGATGGAGCGTGAGCGGCTTTCTTGTTACAGGCACAGAATCCCATTGAGAACAGGACTGAAACAGAGAGGTATAGAGGCGGCATCATCTGAGTGGTTGCTTTCAGCAAAACACTTCAAAGACATGTTTAGAGGACCTCAAAGATATATTAACTTGTTGAAAATGAGTGTGTGTGTGTGTGTGCGTGCGTGCGTGCGTGCGTGCGTGCGTGCGTGCGTGCGTGCGTGTGTGTGTGTGTGAATGCATGTATGTGAATCAGAGAATAATAATAATACTAATGTAACAACAGCAATAATTATAATAATCATAATAATTTATGCAAACCGTTTTTAATATAAAACGTGGTGAAATGATTTCAGTGTATCAACCTTTAAAAAAAGAAGAAGAAATTAGCATATTTTAACAACACCATGATAATACATGGTCACTATAATCGTGATGTGAAACGTTCATACCATTACATCTCGTGACCGGGAAAACTATGTTTTTTTTTAATACTTTTTTTTATCATTATTATTATTTGAATGTTTAAGAACATATTTACTGTAACAGCTAACAGTTATAGTGTCTCTAAATAGTAAACGGCAGTGTGTGACACCTAGTACCTGTGTTAAAAATGCAGGCAAACTTTAGATGGGATTTTCTCTGTTTTTCTCTGCTCTGAGACTTGAGGTTTTAACTAGATTCTTCTTCAAATATTTTCAAGTACTTTCATAATCTGTAAAAATCTGAAAAATGACTGAGACTTGTGTCACAAACTACTGGGCTTGGTCAGTTATAACTGATGTCTCTCTTAATTTCCTAATTAGAAGAGGAAGTCTTTCTGTGAGGATAGTTGATAAAAGTAGTAGGCTGGCGGCATATAGATACAATAGAGAAAACGGCAGCAAAAGAGTGGATACATGTCAAACTGTGAGGTGAATTTGAATTGACCATCTTTACCCTCAGACACAAGCTTTATAATCAAAAGTTAACTTGAAGAGGTTATGCTCTCAAAAATGTTACATCATCAACGGCAGGGTTACACCTTTATGTCATCGAACCATCTCTCCTTATACATCTTTATATATATCTTGTTTTGTGGCACGTAGGGCCTATGGATAGTTTAACTGGGAGGGCTTTAGGACCCTGGGGAAGCAGGGACGCTATTAAGGAGAGACACAGGTATTGACGCCTTCTTTTTGCTGGTGTGTTTGGTCACTCCCTGGAGAGAGAGAGATCTAGAAGCTGGTGTGTTTGGTCCCTGGAGAGAGAGAGCTAGAAGCTGGTGTGTTTGGTCCCTGGAGAGAGAGAGCTCTAGAAGCTGGTGTGTTTGGTCCCTGGAGAGAGAGAGCTAGAAGCTGGTGTGTTTGGTCCCTGGAGAGAGAGAGCTCTAGAAGCTGGTGTGTTTGGTCCCTGGAGAGAGAGAGCTCTATGTGTTTGGTCCCTGGCGAGAGAGAGCTAGAAGCTGGTGTGTTTGGTCCCTGGAGAGAGAGAGCTAGAAGCTGGTGTGTTTGGTCCCTGGAGAGAGAGAGCTCTAGAAGCTGGGGTGTTTGGTCCCTGGAGAGAGAGCTCTGGAAGCTGGTGTGTTTGGTCACTCCCTGGAGAGAGAGAGCTAGAAGCTGGGGTGTTTGGTCACTCCCTGGAGAGAGAGAGCTCTAGAAGCTGGTGTGTTTGGTCACTCCCTGGAGAGAGAGAGCTTTGGAAGCTGGTGTGTTTGTTCACTCCCTGGAGAGAGAGAGCTCTAGAAGCTGGTGTGTTTAGTCCCTGGAGAGAGAGAGCTCTAGAAGCTGGTGTGTTTGGTCCCTGGAGAGAGAGCTCTGGAAGCTGGTGTGTTTGGTCCCTGGAGAGAGAGCTCTGGAAGCTGGTGTGTTTAGTCCCTGGAGAGAGAGAGCTCTGGAAGGTGGTGTGTTTAGTCCCTGGAGAGAGAGAGCTCTGGAAGCTGGTGTGTTTGGTCACTCCTTGGAGAGAGAGAGCTCTAGAAGCTGGTGTGTTTAGTCCCTGGAGAGAGAGAGCTCTGGGAGGTGGTGTGTTTAGTCCCTGGAGAGAGAGAGCTCTGGAAGGTGGTGTGTTTAGTCCCTGGAGAGAGAGCTCTGGAAGCTGGTGTGTTTGGTCACTCCTTGGAGAGAGAGAGCTCTAGAAGCTGGGGTGTTTGGTCCCTGGAGAGAGAGAGCTCTAGAAGCTGGTGTGTTTAGTCCCTGGAGAGAGAGAGCTCTAGAAGCTGGTGTGTTTAGTCCCTGGAGAGAGAGAGCTCTAGAAGCTGCTGTGTTTAGTCACTGGAAAGAGAGCTCTGGAAGCTGGTGTGTTTGGTCACTCCCTGGAGAGAGAGAGCTCTAGAAGCTGGTGTGTCTGGTCCCTGGAGAGAGAGCTCTGGAATCTGCTGTGTTTGGTCCTTGGAGAGAGAGAGCTCTAGAAGCTGGTGTGTTTAGTCCCTGGAGAGAGAGAGCTCTGGAAGCTGGTGTGTCTGGTCCTTGGAGAGAGAGCTTTGAAAGCTGGTGTGTCTGGTCCCTGGAGAGAGAGCTCTGGACGCTGGTGTGTCTGGTCCCTGGAGAGAGAGCTCTGGAAGCTGGGGTGTTTGGTCCCTGGAGAGAGAGCTCTGGAAGCTGGTGTGTTTAGTCCCTGGAGAGAGAGCTCTGGAAGCTGCTGTGTTTGGTCCCTGGAGAGAGAGCTCTGGAAGCTGGTGTGTTTGGTCCTTGGAGAGAGAGCTCTGGAAGCTGGGGTGTCTGTTCCTTGGAGAGAGAGCTCTGGACGTTGGTGTGTCTGGTCCCTGGAGAGAGAGCTCTGGAAGCTGGTGTGTTTTGTGTTTTGAAAGCCATTCTTGCACTTCAGGATCTAGTATAATTTATGCCAAACACTTCAATCAACTTCAAGCATGTTTAAGCTTCGTCTTCTATCAAACCCTCCAGGACCCTACATCATACAAAGACACTAGAATACACACTTTTATTACCTGTTGGAATGCCCCATTGGAGCCTTCATCATTTTAGCTGGGGGAATTATACAATGTCGTGGAATATATTATCATGTCATTATAAACAGCTTGACTGGTTCACTCTGACCAGCTATGTAATGTGCTCAGATACTGGCAGACAGTACTGTCCCTTTAATGTGGGGAGAGGATGACTTTTGACCTAATCTTTTTCTCTCCTAGCAAGGATTGTTTAGCATTCCACATAACAAACAACACCGCCTAGCCAAGGCTGGTTCTCCTTTGGGCAGACTTTGTTTACTTGTCTGGGTGTCTATGGACGTCATTTCAATTGTGTATTTAATATACGTGTGACTAGAGCTCCTGGTAATTTTATGGCCAGATGCTACTGTGTGAACATGTTGTCTCTGACTGTAAACTGAACTTTCATTGTGGCCACGGTGAAATAAACCTTTCTCTTATTAATAATGACTCAGAATGATTAATGTAAACGGCTCATCGTTTTGTCCTTTAATATTTCCCATTACAGATGGCGACGAGAGATGTTTATGGGATTTTTTAAACTAGTTTTATTTTATTTTTAAACCGATGGGTGTCGAGGTCGGCCGCCAAACGGACTCTGCAGAGAGGATGAATCCTGGGATTCCAGGGGAGCGGACAAAACGATGAGCCGTTTGCAGTCACGTGTTTTCTGCTGTTAATCTGTTTTCGCTCTACTGAAAGAGTTTTGTGAGAATGTTTGTTTTGAATACGTTTGTATGGGAAATGCTCTTTTTGCAAGATACTCCTGTTTTTTTGTGATTCTATTTTTCAGCCTGGTGATTGGAGTAATATGTTTTCCGCCTGGACACTGTATTATGACCACCCAGACCTGGACACTGTATTCTGAATCCCGACTGACCAGAGACAGGGGGTTTTGCCAGAGACCACCTGTTTACCTGTCATCCGTCATCATTCATTGATATGTGGACTAATGTCTCCCTCTAGGGCAGGGGTGTCAAACTCATTTTCACAGAGGGCCACATCAGCATTATGGTTGCCATCAAAGGGCCAAAGACCGTATACATGTTAATGTAATGTAAAATAAATGTAGCTACTCATTTACATATTGTTAAACATGTTGTTTCTGTATTTATTACTTATTCAAGTTATACATATTGCATATGCATTTGCATAGATGTAAAAATATATATTAGCTTATGTTATTTTAACAAATAATTTTAGTTTATCAGAACCCCATATTACTCCATTAATCAATGATCAAACCATTCAAGTAAATAACAAAGAAGAAGATCATCAAATACAAGCTATGACATTAAGTTTGTTCAAAACCTTTTTGTCACATTCAAGAGGGGCAGAACTAACAACTGAGCTGCAAAGAACACGTGGGACAGATGTAGCAGATGTTACAAAAACAAATGGCTGCACACAACCTTGCAGATGCCATACATCCAACTAATGGAAGATAGTTTAATTAACTTTAATTAACAGATTGCAGAATCGGTACAGTACAGCTCAATACACACAATTGTTAAGGGGATGCAGACCAGAGAAAGACTTTCGACTTGTTTACATCAGGGTCCACCATTTTCAATTCGTAATGAAATTGCTATTATGTGTCTGCATGAACACACAACTGTAACTGTACTCAAAAATAACAAAATAAGGGTTGTCTCAGTTCACAACTATATTGGTCAAGTTTTGGGTGGGACTTGTTTGCGTCCCTACAGCTTCTTATTCAATTGAGCGAGATGCTCGGTTATGTCACACAGCCAGCTTGCATCTGACAGTTCAGACAATATTTCTTCAACCCTTTGTTACCTATTCCGCCTGGATCTTTTTTGTATTTTGGGAGGTGAAATTGTCAAAGAATGTCTGAGGAGTAAGTGCTTTTGGCTTTTTTCCTTTGTTACTTCATCAATACCTCAGATGTTCAACATACATGTATGTGTAAGAATGTGTAATAACTAAGGCTGTCAAAGTTAAAGCTTTATTAACGCATTAACCCACAATTATTTTAACGCCGCTATTTTTTAACCCAAGATTAATGTTTAAAAAAACCTTTTATTATTATTATTTTTTTTACCAGAGCTCTTGGGGGGCCACATCAAATGACGTGGCGGGCCATGTTTGGCCCGCGGGCCATGAGTTTGACACCTATGCTCTAGGGGTTGGTTGATGTAATAAAGTTATTCAGTGAAGTTGTGTTTTTTGCCGTTTGATGTTGGAGACAGTAATCTACCCGTATTATAGGTTAAAGTCTTGTTTTTGGCCTTTTTTTTAGGGTTAATGGCGTTGATTGATGGTATGGAATGATAATATTTTTAGTTGTCATTATGTGGTGATAATGATTTGTGATTATTATCAAAGGGGGGAGTTGTCGTGGAATATATCAATATTATTCAGCTTTACAAATACAACAGGATACAGGCAAAACAAGGCACAAAAAAAAATACAAAACACAGCAGGAGCTGTAGGTGTGTGAATGCTGGATCCTATGCATTGTGTTTGAGAATTCAGCTATTACCATGTTGGCAGGTTCCTTTCGCCTGTGGCTTTATTATCTATGTTCTCAAAAAGCATTTTCATTGAGGATAGTCTTTTTATGTGCATTTATGCAAATTAATGTCTGTAAGGGAGAGAGAGAGGCTGATTAAGAGGTAAAGTGCCAGACAGCACAGCAAAACACACCCAACATATTATGTGCACACTTCGTGTACACCTCGTAGCTCCCCCCCCCCCCAAAATCCAATTACAGCTCCTCCCAGGCAGCGTGTCAAAGTGTCCTTGAGCAAGACACTTACACACCCCTAACTGCTGCCGATGAGCACGGTCGGCACGGTCGCCTCGGCCGTCGGTGTGTGTGAATGTGTGGGTGAATGGGTGAATGTGAGGCATAAATTGTAAAGTGCTTTGCATAAGAGTGCTATACTGTATATAAATGCAGTCCAGTTACCATAGAGCGGGGTCACTGACTGCGAGCAGCGCGCATACACACACGCACACGCACACACACAAACGTTCAACATTCCCTTCTGTTATTGTACAGAGACCGTCAAAACCACCCCCCCCCCATTATTAATTTCCTTAACCTTAACCGTCAGTAGCACAACCAAGGGTGCACACCTGGGAGTGTTACATTCATTATCATACATACATTCATTCATATTATCGTATACATTCATACATATATTTATTATATCGTGGTTGTGGGTTTTATTAGTGTTGCTATTTGCTTGGTTTAGGTTAATGAGAACATTTGTATATAGTGTGTAGGAAATTGTTAATGAATTGATGTGTAGCACCTGTGTAGGAAGTTAATTAATTATGTGTGGCACCTGTGTGAAGCCTGATGTGAGGCTATACCGGGTGTACATGAGGCCTGTTTTGGCCAAGCAGAGGAGTCTTCACCTGCGCAGTTACAAAGTAGGTAACATAGTGAAGCTCCGTAAGTGTTTTAGTTTGTTCTGTTTTAGTATTGTGAGTTATTGTGGAACTCATTGTATATTATAGGTATAGGGTATTTTTGTTTTGTTATGTCGCTTGTGTCAGTGTTTTGTAATGTCACCTCTGCGCCGTGGGAGGCCGGCGGCCGGCAAATAAAACGACACCAAGATACCTCTACCGACTATGCCATTGTTTCTGGGAGTTTTTTGAGGAGTCTAGAAAGAACCCCGCCACAGGATTAAGTAATCAGATTACAAAAAATTACTTTAATCAGCCCAGATTATATTTGGAAAATGTGTAATTAAATTAGAGTTACATCTGTCAAGGAAGCTTGATTATATTTTTTGATTACGTCTTAAACATGGCAACTTTTAACACAGTGGGGAGCTGGGGAAATGGGGAAGAAGGTGGATGGAGGGATGGAGGGTCTGGGAGTAGAGGGAGGGAGCAGGGTGGAGGGACAGGATAAATCAAAGTGTAACCTGTATTGTATTCCGTTTTGATTTGTAAGATGATGGTGTTGCAATAAAACAAACAAAAAAATCAATCATTGTTCATGGAATGCTCCGTGAAAAATGTTGAACCCCCACCACCCTCGACAGTGCTACAGGATGGTCTGGTTCCACTTCCTCGACATAGACCCCCGTGGTTCCAATCCACACCTCATCTTCCGACCCCCCCCCCCCCTTTCCACTCCAGCTAGTCTGAGAGCCATGAGCAGTGGCCTCAGCCTGTGGGGATCTCAGCCTGTGGGGATCTCAGCCTGTAGGGATCTCAGCCTGCACATCTCCAAAGCCTAAGCCTAGCCACAGAAGACAGGTACTTAAACACCCCAACCTGCCTTCCACTGTCGGACAAACGGCCTGTCAGGAGGCTTGGTGTAAGTGATGTAAATCAGACGATTCTCTCACCACCTTTTAATGTGAAGATAATTCACAGACAGGAAGACATTGTATAGTAGAGGCAACCACTAAGATACGCAAGATTCACATGGCTCACAGCATTGCAAATAAAGTCCAAGCTACTGTCACAGATAATGGTAGCAATTTAGTAAAATACTTCAAAGATTTCTCAACTGAAAGCGATGAAGACGATTATTTTCTTGTCAATGTACACAAGGCACTTGAAATTTGTCTTTTCGCTTATCCCTCCTATAGTTACACATACACACAGTCCTCATATCCCTCCTAGTTACACATACACACACAGTCCTCATATCCCTCCTAGTTACACATACACACACAGTCCTCATATCCCTCCTAGTTACACATACACACAGTCCTCATATCCCTCCTAGTTACATACACACACAGTCCTCATATCCCTCCTAGTTACACATACACACACAGTCCTCATATCCCTCCTAGTTACACATACACACACAGTCCTCATATCCCTTGTGGGATATTTGTAGATATCCTGATGAAGAATGTGCTCAGTCAACCGAGGCTTGGATAATAACAAAGGTTTATTAACCAAACAGATAGAATACATAGAGAGAATGGCTGAGGCTCTCGCCCCAGGTGATCAGCTGAAATTACCCAGGTAAGAACCTTGATTGTGGTCGGGAGGAGCCCTTTATAGTTCAACAAGGGGGGTGTGTGGTCCCATTTGATAGGTCAGATGGGGGGGAGGGGGTACAGGTTTGGGGACACAGGGGAGGGGGGTGATTCCACAGAGAGGGGGGGGCACAGGTAAGGGGGACATATTTACATGAGGACATATTATACCACAATACTCACTTTTCTTTCTTATAATGTGGGTGAGATTAATGTATAATATACCAGGATTGTTTGGAACAGGTAAAAGTGGGGACCGATGTAATCCATCGGTTATCAGATAATGAAAAAATAGAAAATAATTAAAATAATGAAAATGTTGGCCAATGTGTTCTGTTGGTTGGCCTAATAATTTAAACTAGTATTATTTATATACATGATTCATGACATGATCGACTGGACTGCGGTCTGTGTTATTTTGATATCAGAGATGTGGGAATAGATGTCACCCTTTTCTTTTATTAATCGCTCAAAATACCTATATCAATGAGTGGTCCTCATCTCTGATATCAAACAACAATTAACATAATCATTAGAAGCTATCGCTGTGCAAATATCTTGGCATACCTTCAGTCGTTCATGTCGTGACTCTGGGGAGCTAATGTGATCGTTGTGCATACAGGCATCGTAATAAACCAATTAAATACATGCTCTGTCTGTGTGGTCAGAGTGCACAGGGTGAAAAAACTAAATTGTGTTCATAATTATTAGGAATCGGATTTACACATAAGGCTAATGTGTACAAAAACATTTTAACAACCGTTAACCTGGTGGTTAATAAAACTAACATGATTGATTATGGGAAACTGTTCACAAATATATATATATATTTTTGCACATTTTGTGATGATTCTTGATGAAATTACTTAGGATCCAGTTGTATTTAATCTGAGTTTGAGTGTCACTTTCATCTGTGATTGCCTCAGCTTTGTTGGTCTTTACTTAGAATCAGGCAATTTTCTCCATTTCTTCTCTATAAATGAGGAGATAAAACGTCTTATGCATCGCTTCTGTATGTAATTCTAATGCATATACTATCAATGGTTCACCATACAGGTGCAAAACAACGTTACATGTCCTCTTCTATGAGAGAATAAAACAACTGATTCTTTCTTGTCTGACAATACAATTTTGTAACCTAAGTAATTCTAATGTGATGTAATGTGATCATGTGGTCACTTCTTCCTTCAGCAATACATTTTAGCTCATTATTACTAACCATTGTTAATGCTTTCTCATTGATTTCTTTTCATCACATCCCTAGTTCATCGTTTGGCAGATACATACAATTGTGTGAAAAGTTTCCTGCTTGTGAAGGTATTAATCTGAATGATGTTGCGTCGTTGTTGACAAGGTGTTCTCTGTCGGTCGTGTGGCAGGGCCAAACAGTAACACATAAAAATTAAATAAATACATACAATAGACATTACCTTAGTGGCTAATGTGTCAAAATAAAATTGAAAACCGTTAACCTAGTGGTTAATATAAAAGGTGATTATGATAATCGTTATGCATTGTTCTGTGGTGCATACTATCAATGGTCAAAACAAACTTGGTGTCTTGGAACAATCCAACTGGTTCTGCCCTGTTTAACAATACCATTTTGCAATGTGACTCTGTGATCATTTCTCATTGTCATTATAAAATTGGTTAATGCAATCTTACTGATTGTATTTCATCATATTCCTAGTCAATAATTTTCCAGATACATAATGAACTCTGTGAAACAGTTCTTGTTTGTGAATCTGACAGTTGCTGTGAAGTGTTGATCATCTGTTCTCGGTCTGTCGTGTGGCAGGGCCAATACATACATAACACTGTGGACAATGTGTGTTCAGAAGTATCTTGTTCCACAGGTCTCTGATGATGTCTCTTCTTGACGATGCAGTCGGGAACATTCACTGGTCGTCGTTCATTCAGAGGGGGCCTACAGGAGGTCGCCGTCCGCTCCCTGTGTACCTTGTCAAGGGTCACCGGTAGCAGTCAACTATAGTGGTCTTTTCCTGCAGCCTATGTTGTTCTCCACCACCATCACATGTCTGCCACTGTGCTCACGCTTGGCCCCTATCAGGCCTAGAGACATGGTGGTCAGGGCGTTCTTGAACGTGCTGTGTGGTGGTTGGTCCCCCCCGTTCCTTGTCATCGCGGTACTAGAGGGGCGAGGGGGCGGGCGTTTTTGAATGTGTTGTGCTGGTTTCGCTGTCCTCTCCTCGTCATTGCGGTACCACTTGATGGAGGGCGAGGGCCCGCCGGTGTAGTGGCTAGTCAGTAGGACGCTCTCTCTCACACGGATGACAATCTTGTCATGGGAATCCACCTTGATGGTCGGGGCTTTGGTTCCCATCTGCAGGTGATGGGTTTGGTCTGCAGTGCCGGGGTGGAGGCCGTCAAAGGTTGATCTCCTCTTCGTCAGTGTCTCCTTGGTCAGTCTCCTTCGTGGTCCTCTGCTCCACTTTCTTGGGGATGTCTGTGGGCTGGGTTGGATGGTTCTCCCACGGTTGTTGTCGTCGCCTCTGGTTGTGTCCGCAGCTCCTTGGCGGCGTCCCTGGTGGTTCTATGCTGTCGTGGGTCGCTCAGGTCACTGGGTTGTGTTCCTCTCTGTCTGGTCCTGCTGTCGTTCGTGGTTCAGGTCACGCGTCGTCTCACTCATCCTGTCCTCTCACCAATTCGTGATCTGAGGGTGATAAACACTGCCTTAGAAAACTCCTCACATAAATGATTCAACGCCTTTCTGCTAAAGAGGAAAATCATTTAGGGTTAATTCAATTTATTGTAAATAAAATCACTTAATTGAAAATAGGAAATGCAAGCCAATTGCATTAGCAGTGATTCCTTGTGTCAAGAAGGTCACATTCACTACAATCTTATCATTAGGCTTTAAATAAAATTAGTAAATGAATGGCCAAAGTCTTGAATCAGATAAAATAGTCTGTGGTGTTAAATTGAAGTTGATCTTACCTCAGGATGCGTACGATGGTGTGCTTCTTCAAGATACTTACCTCGCCATGACTTCTCGGTTGTTCTTCACATCTCAGTGTGGCTCATCATAGCATAGCATGGGGAAAAAACATAAAATCTAGGTAGCCAGTTAATTTTGCATGAAAAACCATCATTTGTTTTGTCATCTAACCCTAACTAACCTTACTGTCATGCATTTGTCCTAATAAACTAACCTACACTGTAGCACTCAACACTTTGATGACCATTGTTACTCAGCTGATAGAGGTGTGCCCTGCCTGATGTCCTGTCGTACAGAACCTGTGAGTCGCTTTGGATAAAAGTGTCAGCTAAATGATCAATGTTGTTGATATCTTGTACATTTAGATAATTGTGTTTCAATTTTGGTGGTTGATAATTTTGCAGTCATGGAAATGTATTAGTTGTTAAAAGAATAGTCTAAGGAATAGTCATGCATGTTATTGGTTATAAACAGAGAATAGAAGGAGGGGATTGTAAGTAGTTGTTTTCATCATTAATCTTTCATCTCGGGCACTTCTCTAATTCATGTGCCTCTTGAAAAGAGATGATGAAAACGACTGGTTAGTTATTGTTAGTATGGGAGTTAGGTAGATTTTCATAACTGCAAATTCATCACCGGTGTCTAATTCATGTTAATTAAGTGGTTCTCTGTTGCCATCCACCGCCAGGTGAGTTCATCAAGTCTGTGGTCACGAGTGTAGGCATTTGCATTGCTTTGTCTCCCAAGTGTAAATCTGCATCTAAAGCGATACTTCCTACTATACTAAGTGGAGATACTAAGTTGAGTCTCTATAGGTGTGGTCAGACTGGCTATTTGAATTGTCTTTCACTCCACATCGTCCTCAGCTGGTTTGAGTGTTCAAATGTAGATTACTTTGGGGTCTCAATTTAAATGATTGTAGCTGGTCTCACTTTGTGTCTTGTCTGTGTTCAGATGCAAATCACTGGAGTTTCAACTTTTGTGATACAATGTGTTTACACCCATTCTGCATCTTGACCCAGAGCCAGATCTCTTGGTTGTCTGTAAATACAAACACATGTTAATTTCCCACTCTTTTCTTTTATTCTGGGTGAATCCGGTGTAGTCATGCACTGTTTTGCATCTCGCCTCAGAGCCAGATCTGTAAATACAAACACATGTTAATTTTCCACTCTTTTCTAAGACCATCTGAGTGGGTTCTCCTTGATTGTCTGTGAGCTTAACAAAACATCAGCTATTTC
>NC_140171.1:14427771-14585271 GCF_963971535.1 Notolepis coatsorum
AATGGTATGATTGCTTTGCTATTGCTGGATCTTGAGTCATGTTTGATCTGCAACGTTTGGTCTGAGCGTTTGATCTGGATTTGGCTGAACGGTACAGGCTCGTGTAGCGCTGTTAGATGGAGCGTGAGCGGCTTTCTTGTTACAGGCACAGAATCCCATTGAGAACAGGACTGAAACAGAGAGGTATAGAGGCGGCATCATCTGAGTGAATTGCTTTCAGCAAAACACTTCAAAGACATGTTTAGAGGACCTCAAAGATATATTAACTTGTTGAAAATGAGTGTGTGTGTGTGTGTGTGTGTGTGTGTGTGTGTGTGTGTGTGTGTGTGTGTGTGTGTGTGTGTGTGTGTGTGTGTGTGTGTGTGTGTGTGTGTGTGTGTGTGTGTGTGTGTGTGTGTGTGTGTGTGTGTGTGTGTGTGTGTGTGTGTGTGTGTATGTGTGTGTGTGTGAATGAGAGAATAATAATAATACTAATGTAACAACAGCAATAATTATAATAATAATAATAATTTATGCAAACAGTTTTTAATATAAAATGATATAAAGTGAAATGATTTCAGTGTATCAACCTAAAAAATATATAGATATGTAGCATATTTTAACAACACCATGATAATACTGGTCACTATAATCGTGATGTGAAACTTTCATACCATTACATCTCGTGACCAGGAAAACTATGTATTTTTTTTATTAAATTTTTTTATCATTATTATTATTTGAATGTTTAAGAACATATTTACTGTAACAGCTAACAGTTATATAGTGTCTCTAAATAGTAAAAGGCAGTGTGTGACACCTAGTACCTGACTGCCAATGTGTTAAAAATGCAGGCAAACTTTAGATGGGATTTTCTCTGTTTTTCTCTGCTCTGAGACTTGAGGTTTAACTAGATTCTTCTTCAAAAAGTACTGTAAAAATCGAAAAAATGTCTGAGACTTGTGCCACAAACTACTGGGCTTGGTCAGTTATAACTGATGTCTCTCTTAATTTCCTAATAAGGAGAGGAAGTCTTTCTGTGAGGATAGTTGATCAAATTAGTAGGCTGGCGGCATATAGATACAATAGAGAAAACGGCAGCAAAAGAGTGGATAAATGTCAAACTGTGAGGTGAATTGACCATCTTTACCCTCAGACACAAGCTTTATAATCAAAAGCCAAATATAAACTTCAGCTTTTCAAGTTAACTTGAAGAGGTTATGCTCTCAAAAATGTTACATCATCAACGGCAGGGTTACACCTTTATGTCATCGGACCATCTCTCCTTAAACATATCTTTATATATATCTTGTTTTTGTGGCATGTATGGATAGTTTAATGGGAGGGCTTTAGGACCCTGGGGAAGCAGGGACGCTATTAAAGAGAGACACAGGTATTGACGCCTTCTTTTTGCTGGTGTGTTTGGTCACTCCCTGGAGAGAGAGAGCTCTAGAAGTTGGTGTGTTTGGTCCCTGGAGAGAGAGCTCTGGAAGCTGGTGTGTTTAGTCCCTGGAGAGAGAGCTCTGGAAGCTGGTGTGTTTGGTCCCTGGAGAGAGAGCTCTGGAAGCTGGTGTGTTTAGTCCCTGGAGAGAGAGCTCTGGAAGCTGGTGTGTTTAGTCCCTGGAGAGAGAGCTCTAGAAGCTGGTGTGTTTAGTCACTCCCTGGAGAGAGAGCTCTAGAAGCTGGTGTGTTTAGTCCCTGGAGAGAGAGCTCTGGAAGCTGGTGTGTCTGGTCCTTGGAGAGAGAGAGCTCTAGAAGCTGGGGTGTTTGGTCACTCCCTGGAGAGAGAGCTCTGGAAGCTGGTGTGTTTGGTCACTCCCTGGAGAGAGAGAGCTCTGGAAGGTGGTGTGTTTAGTCCCTGGAGAGAGAGCTCTAGAAGCTGGTGTGTTTAGTCCCTGGAGAGAGAGCTCTGGAAGCTGGTGTGTTTGGTCACTCCCTGGAGAGAGAGAGCTCTGGAAGGTGGTATGTTTAGTCCCTGGAGAGAGAGCTCTGGAAGCTGGTGTGTTTAGTCCCTGGAGAGAGAGCTCTAGAAGCTGGTGTGTTTAGTCCCTGGAGAGAGAGCTCTGGAAGCTGCTGTGTTTAGTCCTTGGAGAGAGAGCTCCGGAAGCTGGTGTGTCTGGTCCCTGGAGAGAGAGAGCTCTGGAAGCTGGTGTGTTTGGTCCTTGGAGAGAGAGCTCCGGAAGCTGGTGTGTCTGGTCCCTGGAGAGAGAGAGCTCTGGAAGCTGGTGTGTCTGGTCCTTGGAGAGAGAGCTCTGGAAGCTGGTGTGTCTGGTCCCTGGAGAGAGAGCTCTGGAAGGTGGTGTGTTTAGTCCCTGGAGAGAGAGCTCTAGAAGCTGGTGTGTTTAGTCCCTGGAGAGAGAGCTCTGGAAGGTGGTGTGTTTAGTCCCTGGAGAGAGAGCTCTAGAAGCTGGTGTGTTTAGTCCCTGGAGAGAGAGCTCTGGAAGCTGCTGTGTTTGGTCCTTGGAGAGAGAGAGCTCTGGAAGCTGGTGTGTCTGGTCCTTGGAGAGAGAGCTCTGGAAGCTGGTGTGTCTGGTCCCTGGAGAGAGAGCTCTGGAAGCTGGTGTGTCTGGTCCCTGGAGACTGTGAGAGAGAGCTCTGGAAGCTGATGTGTTTTGTGTTTTGAAAGCCATTCTTGCACTTCAGGATCTAGTATAATTTATGCCAAACACTTCAATCAACTTCAAGCATGTTTAAGCTTCGTCTTCTATCAAACCCTCCAGGACCCTAAATTACCTAATTTATGCAAATGACATGTCGTCAGCTTGTGACTGCAACTTGTTCCTGTTTGCGGACGACTCAGCCCCGCTGGTCTCTGACAAGAACAAGTTACAGGTTGAAAAAGCCCTCAGCTCGGAACTAGGCAAAATCTGCATATGGCTCGCCGACAACAAACTATCATTACACATGGGCAAAACAGAGTCCATTCTCTTCGGTTCAAATAACAAACTCAGCAAGACCGACGGCTTCTCGGTTACAGTGGGTGACAATATTGTCACAAGGAAAGATGAAATTACCTACCTGGGTTCCATCCTAGAGGCTAATCTTTCCTGTGACAAAATGGCATCCAATGTAATAAAAAAAGTCAACCAACGAACACGATTCTTGTACCGGATCTCCTCTCTGGTAAACAAGAATACCCTGAAGACTCTAGCAGGAGCACTCATTCAAGGGTACTACGACTATGCTTGCACCTCATGGTACCAAAGCACCTCAAAGGCACTAAAAAACAAATTACAAACATCTCAAAACAAGCTAGTCAGACTACTGCTTGACCTGACTCCTAGAACCCACCTCACCCCTGCCCACTTTGACAACCTAGGATGGCTTAGAGTAGACGACAGAGTACAGCAACTTGCAATGGGCCTGGTCTACAAGATACACTACGCGACCAAGGTACCCATGTACATGTCAAAATACTTCCCAAAGGTCAGTGAATACCACGATCACAACACCAGAGGGAGCTCCACAAATCATGTAAAACCCAGATTCGGCTGAAACAAGGGACTAAACACGTTTCGCAATTATGCCACATCAATGTGGAACGCCCTACCCAAAGCTGTAAAGGAATGTGAATCACTACCCACTTTCAAACACACTCTCAAAAAACACCTACGTGAGACTGCAATTCGAAACTGGCCCCTACAAATGTCCTAACCTAGTTGTACAGTAAATGACCAAGTAAGGCTTTGTCAGTATTCCAATGTACAGTGTAAAATGTGTGTGTGTCCCCTACCCAACCCCCCCCCCCCCACCTCCAATGTACAGCCCTTACCCACCCACCCACCCAACACCACCCCACCCACCCAACCTCCTACAATGTACAGTTCCTACGTCAATGTATACACTCTTTTTCTGGACACTTTTGTATCACAAACAGTACTGTATTTGCAAATCTGATATGTCATAAATCTATAGATGTAGCAGATGTCTATCTGTATGTCATGTATGTCATATATGTTATGATGAATTGAAAATGGGGGACCCTGATGTAAACAAGACGAAAGTCTTTCTCTGGTCTGCATCCCCTTAACAATTGTATGTATTGAGCTGTACTGTACTGTACTGTACTGTACCCATTCTGCAATCTGTTAATAAACTTTTCAATCAATCAATCAATCAAACCCTACATCATACAAAGACACTAGAATACACACTTTTATTACCTATTGGAATGCCCCATTCTTGCACTTCATTATTTTTGCTGGGGGAATTATACAATGTCGTGGAATATATTATCATGTCATTATAAACAGCTTGACTGGTTCAATATGACCAGCTATGTAATGTGCTCAGATACTGTCAGACACTACTGTCCCTTTAATGTGGGGAGAGGATGACTTTTGACCTAATCTTTTTCTCTCCTAGCAAGGATTGTTTAGCATTCCAGTTAAGAACATAACAAACAACACCTCCTAGCCAAGGCTGGTTCTCCTTTGGGCAGACTTTGTTTACCTGTCTGGGTGTCTAGTGGACGTCATTTCAATTGTGTATTTAATATACGTGTGACTAGAGCTCTTGGTCATTTTATGGCCAGATGCTACTGTGTGAACATGTTGTCTCTGACTGTAAACTGAACTTTCATTGTGGCCACGGTGAAATAAACCTTTCTATTATTAATAATGACTCAGAATGATTAATGTAAACGGCTCATCGTTTTGTCCTTTAATATTTCCCATTACAGATGGCGACGAGAGATGTTTATGGGATTTTTTAAACTAGTTTTATTTTATTTTTAAACCGATGGGTATCGAGGTTGGCCGCCAAACGGACTCTGCAGAGAGGTTGAATCCTGGGATTCCAGGGGAGCGGACAAAACGATGAGCCGTTTGCAGTCACGTGTTTTCTGCTGTTAATCTCTTTTCGCTCTACTGAAAGAGTTTTGTGAGAATGTTTGTTTTGAATAAGTTTGTATGGGAAATGCTCTTTTTGCGAGATACTCTCATGTTTTTTTTTGTGATTCTATTTTTCAGCCTGGTGATTGGAGTAATATGTTTTCCGCCTGGACACTGTATTATGACCACCCAGACCTGGACACTGTATTCTGAATCCCGACTGACCAGAGACAGGGGGTTTTGCCAGAGACCACCTGTTTACCGGTCATCCGTCATCATTCATTGATATGTGGACTAATGTCTCCCTCTAGGGGTTGGTTGATGTAATAAAGTTATTCAGTGAAGTTGTGTTTTTTGCCGTTTGATGTTGGAGACAGTAATCTACCCGTATTATAGGTTAAAGTCTTGTTTTTGGCCTTTTTTTTAGGGTTAATGGCGTTGATTGATGGTATGGAATGATAATATTTTTAGTTGTCATTATAATAATAATAATAATAATAATAATAATAATAATAATAATAATAATAATAATAATAATAATAATAATAATAATAATAATAATAATAATAATAATAATAATAATAATAATAGATTGGATTTTAAGAGAGAAGCGCCTTTCTCAGACTCAAGGACACTGTACAAGGAAAGGATGGAAAAAATAAGAAATAAAATTGAAAAAATATAATAAAATACATAAAAGATCTGTGTATAGTAACAACAAGAAAAAACAAATAAGATAAAAGAGATAAAAAAAAATTTAAAAGGAGGCAAGTTCTGTCCAATTGGATGAAGTGGTTGAAATTAACAAACAAACAAACAACAAAACAAAACAACGGAATCTGTGGCTTAAAAAAAGTCAGGGGTGGGCTACTTGGGAGCGGGGCCGTGTTGCGTGAAGGCAAGTGTGAACAGGTGGGTTTTTAGCTTGGTTTTGAAGAGGTTGATGGTGTCAGAGCCTCGGATGAGGGGGGAGAGGGAGTTCCACAGTCTGGGGGCAGCTGCAGCGAAAGCTCGGTCTCCCAGTGTGGAACGCCTGGTGCGGGGGATGGTGAGGAGGTCGGAGTTGGAGGATCGGAGGCCTCATGCTGGAGTGTAGGGGTGGAGTAGGTTGGTCAGGTAGGAAGGGGCCAACCCGTGCAGGGATTTGTAGGTGAGGAGGAGGATCTTGTAGGGGATTCGGTAGTTGATGGGGAGCCAGTGGAGTTTTTGCAGGGTGGGGGTGATGTGCTGCCAGGGTTTGGTGCGCGTGAGGACCCTCGCAGCAGAGTTTTGGACGTACTGTAAGCGATCCAGAACCTTCTTGGAGGCCCCAAGAAGGATTCCGTTACAGTAGTCGAGGCGGTGATAATGATTTGTGATTATTATCAAAGGGGGGAGTTGTCGTGGAATATATCAATATTATTCAGCTTTACAAATACAACAGGATACAGGCAAAACAAGGCACACAAAAAAAAATACAAAACACAGCAGGAGCTGTAGGTGTGTGAATGCTGGTTCCTATATGCATTGTGTTTGAGAATACAGCTATTACCATGTTGGCAGGTTCCTTTCGCCTGTGGCTTTATTATCTATGTTCTCAAAATGCATTTTCATTGAGGATAGTCTTTTTATGTGCATTTATGCAAATTAATGTCTGTAAGGGAGAGAGAGAGGCTGATTAAGAGGTAAAGTGCCAGACAGCACAGCAAAACACACCCAAAATATTATGTGCACACTTCGTGTATGTAGTAGAAAAGACTCACGCACATCCCAAATGTAGTCACGGGTGCTAGACTCGAATTAGATCTGTAATGTTTGTGGAAGAAAAGTCTGCACACCGTCTAGTGTTCCCAAGTTTTAATGTACTTGAACACAACGTTTCGGCCTGTGGCCTTTTTCAAGTGTCAACGACATGTGAAAAGGGGTGGGGTATATATACCTATACAAATTAAAGGTCAAGGTTGAGCCAGGTCAATCAATTAGCCTATAGGCTACACATTTACAGACCATATTGCAGCTCAAGTGCCTAGAACATATGGTACACTTCGTGTACACCTCGTAGCCCCCCCCCCCCCCCAAATCCAATTACAGCTCCTCCCAGGCAGCGTGTCAAAGTGTCCTTGAGCAAGACACTTACACACCCCTAACTGCTGCCAATGAGCACGGTCGCCTCGGCCGTCGGTGTGTGAATGTGTGGGTGAATGGGTGAATGTGGGGCATAAATTGTAAAGTGCTTTGCATAAAAGTGCAATGTTGTATATAAATGCAGTCCAGTTACCATAAAGCGGGGTCACTGACTGCGAGCAGCGCGCATACACACACGCACACACACGCACACACACACACACACACACACAAACGTTCACCATTCCCTTCTGTTATTGTACAGAGACCGTCAACCCCCCCCCATCATTAATTTCCTTTACCGTCAGTAGCACAACCAAGGGTGCACACCTGGGAGTGTTACATTCATTCATATTATCATACATACATTCATTCATATTATCATACATATATTTATTATATCGTGGTTGTGGGTTTTATTAGTGTTGCTATTTGCTTGGTTTAGGTTAATGAGAACATTTGTATATAGTGTGTAGGAAATTGTTAATGAATTGATGTGTAGCACCTGTGTAGGAAGTAAATTAATTATGTGTGGCACCTGTGTGAAGCCTGATGTGAGGCTATACCGGGTGTACATGAGGGCTGTTTTGGCCGAGCAGAGGAGTCTTCACCTGCGCAGTTACAAAGTAGGTAACATAGTGAAGCTCCGTAAGTGTTTTAGTTTGTTCTGTTTAGTATTGTGAGTTATTGTGGAACTCATTGTATATTATAGGTTGGTTAAGAAGGTGGATGGAGGAATGGAGGGTCTGGGAGTAGAGGGAGGGAGCAGGGTGGAGGGACAGGATAAATCAAAGTGTAACCTGTATTGTATTCCGTTTTGATTTGTAAGATGATGGTGTTGCAATAAAACAAACAAAAAAATCAATGATTGTTCATGGAATGCTCCGTGAAAAATGTTGAACCCCCACCACCCTCGACAGTGCTACAGGATGGTCTGGTTCCACTTCCTCGACATAGACCCCCGTGGTTCCAATCCACACCTCATCTTCCGACCCCCCCCCCCCCCCCCCCCTTTCCACTCCAGCTAGTCTGAGCAGTGGCCTCAGCCTGTGGGGATCTCAGCCTGTGGGGATCTCAGCCTGTGGGGATCTCAGCCTGTAGGGATCTCAGCCTGCACATCTCTAAAGCCTATACTAGCACAGAAAACAGGTACTTAAACACCCCAACCTGCCTTCCACTGTCGGACAAACGGCCTGTCAGGAGGCTTGGTGTAAGTGATGTAAATCAGACGACTCTCTCACCACCTTTTAATGTGAAGATAATTCACAGACAGGAAGACATTGTATAGTAGAGGCAACCACTAAGATACGCAAGATTCACATGGCTCACAGCATTGCAAATAAAGTCCAAGCTACTGTCACAGATAATGGTAGCAATTTAGTAAAAGACTTCAAAGACTTCTCAACTGAAAGCGATGAAGACGATTATTTTCTTGTCAATGTACACAAGGCACTTGAAATTTGTCTTTTCGCATATCCCTATAGTTACACATACACACACAGTCCTCATATCCCTCCTAGTTACACACACACACAGTCCTCATATCCCTCCTAGTTACACATACACACAGTCCTCATATCCCTCATAGTAACACATACACACACAGTCCTCATATCCCTCCTAGTTACACATACACACAGTTCTCATATCCCTCATAGTAACACATACACACAGTCCTCATATCCCTCATAGTAACACATACACACATTCCTCATATCCCTCATAGTTACACATACACACAGTCCTCATATCCCTCCTAGTTACACATACACACAGTCCTCATATCCCTCATAGTAACACATACACACAGTCCTCATATCCCTCATAGTAACACATACACACAGTCCTCATATCCCTCATAGTAACACATACACACAGTCCTCATATCCCTCATAGTAACACATACACACAGTCCTCATATCCCTCATAGTAACACATACACACAGTCCTCATATCCCTCATAGTAACACATACACACAGTCCCCCACACATATGCATATCATCAGAGAGGTCAGAGTGCAGTATAGAATAGAATAGAATAGAATAGAATAGAAATACTTTTATTATCCTGAGGGAGATTTGACACTGCAAATCGCTCAACATTAAACATTTAGACAGAACAGGTCACGAAATAAGAATAACAAAACAAATCAAATTGCCTAAGATAAGAATAGAATAATATAGAATAAAAATGGAATAAAATATACAGTAAATAAATACAGTAAAAATATACTGAAGTCTACAGTGGGTGTAATATTGCACAGTGCTGTTTCAAAAGTAAGAGTCCAGGAAGATGGTAACTGTCACTCTGTGCCCCTGTGGCAGTTTGAATGGGGTTCAGTGCCTTGCTCAAGGGCACTTAGGCAGAGATGATGGGCACTGTAGATGACCTGCAGCCACCCATCAGTCACCAGCTCACAGCTGGAACACACGCTCCTGTCGAGGCCGGGGAACGAACCTGCGACCTTGACGACGAGGCAGATGACCGAGGTGAATCCCAGGATGGGTGTGATTCTGAAGAGAGAGAGAGAGGGATCTCCATCTACCCCGCCACCACCAGAGACAATGAATCGAATCACACAATGAATCTAATCTTGTGAAAGCTTTGACATAGGGGCCCATTTCTTATGGACTAAGGCCCACCGATAATAACCATTGGCTGCTGAAGATGTTGAAACGTAGGGGAAAATGATTCATTGTTCCATTTAAGTGATGCACACAACTGGAGGCAAGTTTGTGTGACTGATGCTTTCCCATGAGATTGCCTCCTTGAAGGAATATGCTATAAGGTCTTCACCATCGATCGTCCTTGACCTTCTGCAAGGAGAAGAGAAACGCTTCTTTGGAACGCTGATGCCCATACTGAAGAAGAAGCCATGCGAGAAGAGAGGATGCGACGCACTTAGTCTCTGACGTTATTAGCGCCATCCTGACAGCAATAGACACTGGCTTTGCAGAGTTGGTCAACAGCCAGGATGCAAAGATTGTCCCACAGTTTTGTTTGTGGTGGCTGCTGGAAGAAGCTGAAAAAAAAGAAATGCATGCAATCTCGATGTTAGTGGCGACAGTGGCTGAGGAGGTAGAGTGTAATCGTAAGGATCCTGCGTCTCAGCCGCGAGCACGGCCCTCTTTATTACAAAGTCAAGTCAAGTAAAGTCAAGTAATTTATTTATATAGCACATTTAAAAGCACAAGAGCCAACCAAAGTGCTGTACAATCAAAGCTTAAAATCAATGTCCTAATATAAAATACACAAATACAAAAATACAAAAAGGCACAGCAGGACAAGACAGTACATTCAGAGAATAGGACAGTAGGACAACACACGGATAGGGGAACACAAAGTACAGTAGCACACAGGGGACAGAGGAGCATAAGAAGAGATACAAGAGGGAGGGGGCAGGATAAAATTACATGGGAGTGTGTGAGTTAGGGTGTGGGAGAATCAGGGTTTATTGAAGGCCAGGGAATAGAAGTGGGTTTTTAGATGGGCCTTAAATGTCTCCAGCGAGACAAAGGATCCAGATGTGTATATTTTTCCTGATTATACAGCGGAGGTGATGACCCAGCGCAGAGCCTTCAGTGATGTGATGAAGACCCTCCGAGAGGCAAATGTGAAATACAGCCTACGCTTCCCAGCCAAGTTGCGCGTCGAGCGCAACTCTACTGTCAAGATGTTTGTCACGCCGGAGGACGCTGTGCGCTTTTCCGAGACTCTCGACTGATGGACCTGGTCCCAAGCTGGCGGTCTCAAGCTGACTGTATAAGCTGATTTGTTGACTATTCAACATAAGACACGTGTGAACACTTTATTATTTTCATCCCCTGAGTTGTGGAGGGACAGCTGTCTAGGTATTGGTAACTATAACGTTAACCGGTGCAATGCGATGCCTATTCTTTTGCCCAGCTGTCTTCGTGAGTATGGGTTTTGCCGTTCAGTTTTGGTAAGCGGCGGTGGGAGGGTTTATTGTGTTGCCAGTCCTTATTGTTATATTTTTGTATCTGAAGTCTCTTTCAAGAAGGTGGATGATCAATGGATTAAAATCTACTTCATATACCATGCTGTTTGTATTAAGATTGTTATCACTTGGTCGTGATGACGCAAGGGGTTAATATAATGGGGGGGTGAGAAGCCTATTACGATGGTGTCATGGAACACTAAAGGATTGGGTAGTGCAGTTAAAAGGGGAAAAGTATTTGCTCATTTGAAAACATTGTCTGCAGATATTATATTTTTTTAAGAGACCCATATAGCTCCAACGGAGCAGAGGCGCCTGAGGAAGCACTGGGTGTCACAAGTGTACCAATCTGCTTTTTCTTCGAAAGCAAGAGGGGTTGCTATTTTATTTAGTAAATATGTCCCATTTCAAATGTCCACGGTAGTCTCCGACCCCGGAGGCAGATATGTCATGGTGTCTGGTAGCATTAATTCACTCCCAATAACATGCCTGAATATTTATGGTCCTAACATTGACGACCCAAGCTTTTTTCATTAAATATTTGACATAATCCCTGATGTGAATGCCACCAACTTGATTTTAGGTTGAGATTTTAATTGCTATCTAGATCACGCATGCAGACATGTAACACATATGATCAAATAGGACATAATAACAGTGATAGTGATATAAAATGGCATTGGTTGGAGCAATTCATATTATGAATCATACTTCAGTTAGCGTTTTATATGCCTAATGAGTTGCCAGAAGTTTCAAACATTTAAATTAGGTTTAATATTTGACTTAACTTTTTGCATGGATGAAAATGCATCAAGTTGGAGAGAAAAGTTCAGACATAGATCATAATTTGTCACAAGCCGTTAGCTTTCTATTGAGCTGCTTTTAAATCGCTCTCACGCACCACAAGTTAACGTATGAATTCACGTGCGTTTTAATCACCAGTAACTCCCACTTGTCTCTTCGCAATAAATCTTCCATCATCTGCAAGTTAACTTTTGAATTTACATGTCTTTTTAATCACCAAGATCCCCCGCCTGTGAGGCCCCCAGGGGCCAGATGGTGTCCCATGCAGGTTGGGCCCTGAAGAACACCGATCCTTCTCTATCTCACCCTCAGGGCCCTCTGTACCTCAATAATCCCTGAAAAAGAAAACAGCAGAGCTAAACTAACACAGGCCTGTAGGTCTAACATCTGTTCCTATGGAATGCTTCGAGAGACTAGTCCAAAACATCATCCTCCCACATGCCGTATCGCCCTTCTTGGATCCCCAACGATTTGCATATTAGTGCTGTCAGGCGATTCAAAAAAAGTATCTAATTAATTACAGGATTTGTAATTAATTAATCAAATTAATCGCATTTTAATCGCATAACCATTTTAGGCCTGATATTCTATATTCTATAATCATATTTCAAATTGCATGTGTCCGGATGGCAGAATTCAGTACTGTATCTACAAAAGCTTCTGTTTAAAAACTTTAAACATCTTCCATTTATTCATTTGCTTAGATTGCTCAGGTCTAGTCAATTTTAGCATGGTGTTATTCACAGTCAAAGATAAAAAAAAAAAAAAAAAAAAAAAAATTGAATTGTTATTCTCATTTGGTTCATTACAATTGACTCAAGCCTAGTAACAGACACAGTATTTCTGACACTGGGAATACATTCCCTGAGATCCATAGATGTCCCTAGAATCAGATACCAAGAACATGCAAATGCAAATAAACTGACAGCCCTACATATAAGCAAAGCAGAGGTAGGCTACAGATGATGGAGTGGCCTCTCTCCTGCACCGTCTTGCAACACCTGGACCCTCAGATGATGGAGTGGCCTCTCTCCTGCACCGTCTTGCAACACCTGGACCCTCAGATGATGGAGTGGCCTCTCTCCTGCACCGTCTTGCAACACCTGGACCCTCAGATGATGGAGTGGCCTCTCTCCTGCACCGTCTTGCAACACCTGGACCCTCCCGGCCCGGAGACTCGATGCCAGACTTATTTTCATTGATTTCAGCTCCGGCTTTAACACAGTCCAGTGCCACCAGACAATCAGGAAGCGACATCACCTTCGAGTCACTAATCCACTGGATCCATAACCTCCTCTCTCCAACGGACCACAGGCGGTTAGGCTCGACCGTCCACTGTCACCCACTATTATTCTAAACACTATAGTGATGCCAATTACGGCTCTTTTGGTTCCGGTCCTTTCCAAGAGCAGCTTGTCGTTCTTTTCTTTCAGGAGGCGGGTGGTTACTTGGTTTATCAGTCTTAAATCTGAATCTTTGGTTTATCCACGGAATAATCACTAGGATAATGATAGTATATGATTTTTGGATACGATTTAGATACTTAAAGCCCCAGGAAACAAAGCCTCAAATCGTTAGAATGTATGTATGATGGGGCGGTTAGGTGGCCGAGCGGAGATTGCGTTCGTCACCAACCCCGGAGCTGTGAGCTGGATTCACAGGCGAATCCAGCTCACAGCTCCGGGGTTGTCACCAGCTTGGCTGGCCGTCTGCACTAATACAATTGGCTGTATTAGAGGGTGGGAGAAGCTGGCGGGGTGGGTCCGGGTCGTTGTAAACAGCGACTCCTACAGTTCGGTCGGGGCGCCTGCTAAGCGCGGATAGGACTTGAGGGGGATAGTGTGATCCTCCCACACGCTACGCCCTCTCGATGAGAATCCGCGCTGCCAGGTGAAAAGAAGCGGTGATTGGCTGGACGTGTGTCGGAGGAAGCACGTGGTAGCCTCCACTCTCCCAGATGATCTGACTGTGGGGGGTAAGTGCGCAGCGACCAGGAAGGGACTGGGAATTGGCATACGACTAACATTGGGATGGGAGAAAATCGGAGGAAAAAATGGAGGGGGAAAAAGATCAATAAAAAAAAAAAAAAAATAATAATGTATGTATGATATCCAACATGAGTGTGATATTAAGCGTCCACCAAGTTTGAATGTAAATATAGGTCTCTATTAAAATCATTGCTAAACAAGCGTAGTGCTGAAAATATACACTTCCGACTGCTGTTTTGATAGGGTTAGGAGCACACACGGAGTAAGCTGCAGGTCATCATGAACGATGACATCCACCCTCTCCACCACACCCTGGCAGGACAGAGGAGCAGTCGCAGTGGACGGCTCGTATAGGGGGTCCTTTGTCTCCACAGCCATCAGACGGTTCAACACCATCTATCTATCTATCTATCTATCTATCTATCTATCTATCTATCTATCTATCTATCTATCTATCTATCTATCTATCTATCTATCTATCTATCTATCTATCTATCTATCTATCTATCTATCTATCTATCTATCTATCTATCTATCTATCTATCTATCTATCTATCTATCTATCTATCTATCTATCTATCTATCTACTATCTGTCTATCTGTCTATCTGTCTATCTGTCTATCTATCTATCTATCTATCTATCTATCTATCTATCTATCTATCTATCTATCTATCTATCTATGAATGAATGAATGAATGAATGAATGAATGAATGAATGAAAACTTTATTTAACAGATTGCAGAATGGGTACAATACAGTACGGCTCAATACATACAATTGTTAAGGGGATGCAGACCTGAGAAAGACGTTTGTCTTGTTTCCATCAGGGTCCCCCATTTTCAATTCATATAGACATTTATGACATACACAACATACATGACATTTATGGCATAGGGACATATAGGTATTTAGTACTGATACATTTGTGACATAGGCGGTATTCAAATATACAGTACTGTTACCCCTAGATCCTGACAGAGTATATACATATGATGGGGAGGGGACTGTACATTAGGAGGGGGTGGGTGGGTGGGAGGGAAATATACATACGGCGGGGAGGAGACTGTCTATTAGGAGGTGGTGGGGGTTTTGGGCATTTACGGTGGCCAGTTTCGAATTGCAGCCTCCCGTAGGTGCTCTTTAAGGGCGGTTTTGAATGTGGGCAGGGATTCACATTCCTTTACAGCTTTGGGTAGGGCGTTCCACATTGTTGTGGCATAATTGCGGAACGTGTTTAGTCCCTTGTTTGAGCCGAATCTGGGTTTAACATGATTTGTTGAGCTTCCTCTGGTGTAGTGGTTGTGGTATTCACTGACCTTTGGGAAGTATTTTGACATGTACATGGGCACCCCGGTCGTATAGTGTATCTTGTAGACCAGGCCCATTGCAAGTTGCTGTACTCTGTCGTCTACTCTAAGCCATCCTAGGTTGGCAAAGTGGGCAGGGGTGAGGTGGGTTCTGGGGTTCAGGTCAAGTAGTAGTCTGACCAGTTTGTTTTGTGATGTTTGTAATTTTGTTTTAAGCGCCTTTGAGGTGCTTTGGTACCATGAGGTGCACGCATAGTCATAGTACCCTTGAATGAGTGCTCCTGCCAGAGTCTTCAGGGTATTCTTGTTTACTAGAGAGGAGATCCGGTACAAGAATCTAGTTCGTTGGTTGACTTTTTTTATTACATTGGATGCCATTTTGTCACAGGAAAGATTTGCCTCTAGGATGGAACCCAGGTAGGTAATTTCGTCTTTCCTTGTGACAATATTGTCACCCACTGTAACTGAGAAACCGTCGGTCTTGCTGAGTTTGTTATTTGAACCGAAGAGAATGGACTCTGTTTTGCCCATGTGTAATGATAGTTTGTTATCAGCGAGCCATATGCAGATTTTGCCTAGTTCCGGGGTGAGGGTTTTTTCAACCTATCTATCTATCTATGGCACCTACTGTGGACAATTATTTCCTTCGGACGACAAGTAAACCAATCGATCTCATTCAGTTTCTCATCAGTGCAAACTGCTGCGTTCTGAATGGGAGAAACTACTGTAATAATAAAGAAAGATCATGGCCGACCCCTCCCACCCCGGACGCAGCCTCTTCACCCTGCTCCCCTCTGGGAGAAGGCTGAGGATCCCAAAGGCTGTGAAAGCTCGTCACAGACTGAGTTTCTTCCCCTCAGCTGCCGGGCTGATCAATGCCTCAGGACCCCCCCCCCCCCCCTCCGCTCCCAAGTGACACTGGCACAATGACACTGCACTGCATTGGTCTTTACTGGAACTCTGCACTTTACACTTTATATATATATGTATTTCAATTATTAATCCTCCACTGCACTGTTTTTGTCCTGTGTCTGTGTTGCTGTTACTGTGAAAAGAATTATGAAAAAATGCATACACTGTAATGCGGCAACAATTACTGTATGTGTTTTTACACAAATGGCTTAATAAAGGAATCTGAATCTGAATAAGGAGTTTACACGTGTGGCGACCAAGGCAGTTGTTGACTACACACGGTACTAGTTCCTTGTGAAAATCTGCCCAGGTTTGGTGACTTTAATGTAACCTGGAGCTCTTCACACAGGCAGGGTGGACACCTCCTGAATACACACACACACACACAGGCACGTGCACACATAGAGCCCAAGGGGTTCTATGTGTGCACCTGGCCACCTGCCCTTTTGAGCCTCATAAAAAAGTGCCCTTTAAAGTTTTTATTTTTATTTTATTATATTTTTCTTTTTTTACCGTTGCGCATAGACGGCCCTTCCAACTGAACATTTTCAGGATAGAATAAAAAATATTAGGTAAAGAGAGAGAGATGCCCCGTATTGCATTGCGTATTCACGCGCGCTGCACGCTCGGTACTAACACACCACACACATGTACATGTACATGTACAGTGTCCTTGTCAGCCTTTGAGCAGTGCTGTGCACGTCCCTGTGCACGTCCCTGCACACACCCTACCAACCAGAGGAACGGGGAAGATCCATCCGACCAGCGTCCCTGATGACTTCCTGTTGAATGTCGAGCAGCGCTGAGGGACTGTGTGGCCTATACCGGCTCACTGTGGACTCTTTACGCAGTCGTGTGACATCATAGAGATGTGAGAACAGATCCCCCCCACAGACGCGGTTCGACCCGGCCCGCTCTAACGAGAAGGAGGAGGAGGAAGCCTGGTGGGCCGATGAAACAGGCCTCTCTCCCTGTGGAACAGCCAGCCAAGAGGAAAGGGCACATCAAAGAACAGTCAGCCAAGAGGAAAGGGCATCAAAGACACATGCATGTGCAGCATGTTCGTACTGTGCCGTCCGGGCTTCTTACCTCATAACCAACCTCTCTCTCTCTCTCTCTCTCTCTCACTCTCTCTCTCTCTCTCTCTCTCTCTCTCTCTCTCTCTCTCTCTCTCTCTCTCTCTCTCTCTCTCTCTCTCTCTCTATCTCTCTCTCTCTCTCTCTCTCTCTCTCTCTCTCTCTCTCCTATGGGCCGTTCTCACCCAAAGCAGCAAAGTCTAGCGGCACAGCGGCATTCAATTAACCCTTTCACTGCCGCACTACCAAACGGTTAACCATTTCACTGCGACGATACACAGAAGGTTAACCCTTTCACTGCCACACAACAGAAGGTTAACCCTTTAACCGGGTTAAGGGCCACTCTGACCGCCTCCAGCCTAGTCTAGCGGCGTGGCTGCATTCAATTAATTTCCAATGTAGAGGAGCGTATACCTCGCATGTACCCCGTGGCCACCTTCGCTCCTCTACATCAGAGATTAATTGAAAGCAGCCACGTTGCTACATTTACATTTTGTCATTTAGTCATTTAGCTGACGCTTTTATCTAAAGCGACTTACAAGTTCTGTACGACGAGTCATCAGGAAGGGCACAACTCTCTATCAGCTGAGTAACAATGTTAGATTTTAGATAATGTTTGAAGAAGTGCGTCTTTAGTCGACGGCGAAAGATTGGACAGGTTTTGGCTGTCCTACCTGTGGTGGGCAGTTCGTTCCAACATTGTGGGGCAAGGACTGAGTGTATGCGGCTTCTCCTTGATGACCCTCCCGGAGCTCGGATAGGAGTGGCTCTGAGACGGACAGAAGATGCAGAGCGTAGGGGTCTTGAGGGAGTGTATTTAGAGACCATTGACCGGAGGTAGGCGGGAGCGGTTCCCTTTGCCGCACGGTATGCTAGGTCGAGGGCCTTGAAGCGGATTCGTGCGGCAATGGGGAGCCAGTGCAGGTCCGAAGTGGAGGACTTTTTTGGAGGGTCGTCGGAACCAGCCTTTACTTTCCGATGTGCGGTACCTGGTGCGGTACCTGATGCGTGCCCTGCGGCTGCATACGCTCCTCTACATAGGAAATGCATTGAATGCAGCCGCACTGATAAACTTGGCTGCTTCGGGTGGGAACAGCCCATTGCTCGCACGCACGCACGCACGCACGCACACACACACACACACACACACACACACACACACACACACACACACACACACACACACACACACACACACACACACACACACACACACACAGGCAGGGATTTACATTGATGTGGAAACTGAAGATGTTAATTAATGTGCACTGTCCCTGGGTAATATATTTATTTTTAAATAAACTTAAAACGTAATCAATAGCATGCTTGCCCCCCAAAAACACACATACCTTAAGTAAGTCGTATTGCAAAGCTTGCAAAGAGATGTGAAGAGATAGTTTGACTCACCCCATATTTGCATATGGCCAGGAAATATTGTTTCTGTGGGTTTGGCGGAACTCATAATAGTCATTATTATGTCTCTACTACTGTGCACTCAACACTGTAGCACCCAAGTCTCAACACTGTTTGAAGAGTTGTACCCTTCCTGCTGACCTGTTGTACAGAACTTATAAGTAGCTTTGGATAAAAGCGGGTCACCCCAGACAGACACACACACTGTCCTAGAGACCTGGAGGCGTGTATATTTTCCCTAACGGAGTTGCACTTCCGCGTTCGGTTTGCGCGATCTGATTGGCCACTGACGTACGCTCTCTCTATGCCCAAACAGCGCGTTACGCTAGTTCTGCTAACAGCCTGCAGCCTGCTAAGTTTTCATCTCTCTATATTAACGTGATTCCATCAACACAACCTAACTGTTCAAAACACGACAAGACAGTTTGCATCACTTCCCACGGTTCTCGGCACTTATTCTACCGGTAGTGCGGTAGTTGTTGCCACGGTATTGGGTCTTTGGGTGAATACTTCATTGGAGGGGAAGAAGAACACTGATAGCCCCAGACCACCGCCCCGCGAGCCCCAGACCACCGCCCCGCGAGCCCCAGGCCACCGTCCCGCAAGCCCCAGACCACCACCCCGTGAGCCCCAGGCCACCGTCCCGCGAGACCACGGGACGAGACCAGGTAGAATTTTAGGCGCAAGGGAAACAAGTCTCGCGGGGCGGTGGTCTGGGGCTCGCGGGACGGTGGCCTGGGGCTCGCGGGACGGTGGTCTGGGGCTCGCGGGACGGTGGTCTGGGGCTCGCGGGACGGTGGTCTGGGGCTCGCGGGACGGTGGCCTGGGGCTCGCGGGACGGTGGCCTGGGGCTCGCGGGACGGTCCACACACCGCTATCAGGTAGAATAAGTGCAGAGAACCGTGGGAAGTGATGCAAACTGTCTTGTCGTGTTTTGAACATTTTTTTTTAACAATATATTTATTGGGTTTTAGTTTGCAAATTACAACATGTATATCAGCAGAGCAGTATTCAGCAAACATTTTCACCCCGTTCTCCCTCCCCTAACCCCACCCCACAAAATAATAATTAACTTCAAAAACAGGTTCACATAGGAAGGATACAGATTTAAATAAAAAATAAACATAAATAAATAATAATACAACCAAAATGTTTTACACATTAAGTAAAGGGTGTTTCTTGTCGTTTTTACACAATGATAAGAGTTGTCCCACAGTACTCCCCCTAATCCCGTTCTTGTTGAAGCAAGTTCCCAACATTCGTATTATGCTTTAAGAAGTACACAAATGGTCCCCAGGCATTATCAAAAATGTTTTGTTTACGTCTAACAATATACACCATCTTTTCCATTGACATATTTGAAGCCATTTCTTTAATCCACATACCAATTCTTGGTCCATCAACATTTTTCCAATTAAGAGCTATTACACGTTTTGCTTGTAATATGCACATATCTATAAATCTAAACTCTTTGCGTTGTAGATGTGGGGTGGTAGGATATAAACCAAGAATAAAAAGCTTGGGATTCAATGGCAACTTCTTTGATAAGATTTGATCGATCAGATCAATAACATCTTGCCAGAAGGTTTTCACTTTCACACATTCCCATATGCAGTGGAACAGTGTCCCCCTTTCCTCACTACACTTAATAATGTTTTGAACATTTATCTTGTGTTGATGGAATCACGTTAATATAGAGAGATGGAAACAATACGTTATTTCGATTGATATGAATTGGATAATGCTAGCAGGCTGCAGGCTGTTAGCAGAACTAGCGTAACACGCTGTTTGGGCGTAGAGAGAGCGTACGTCAGTGGCCAATCAGATCGCGCAAACCGAACGCGGAAGTGCAACTCCGTTGGGGAAAATATACACGTGACCTGGAGATATGAGCTTGAGAGACGACGCACAACACTAACCTCGACTCCCCCCTGAACCATCGTATTAGTGAGTACGTGATTGTTCTACAAAAGACTAAGGAACATGGAGTTCATGGCTTTCGACGCGGCGGACCGGTTGATGTGCTGGAAAATGCTAACACGAGGAATATTCCGCACGGGCTCTTTGATTACTGTCTTTTTCCGTGGTGTGGTCCCAGAGTTGTGGAAATACGAGATGATTAATCACAGCCCCGGGACACACACACCACGAAGAAATCCGTTTGAAGTAGCTGGGAATGACTTTGACCTCTGCTATGTGTTTACACGCTGTTTTTGTTGTGTGCTGTTTAATCACATCTCTGAGTGGGGAGACGGTTGTCTGGGACACATTGCCACCTTAACCACAATTATACACTCGAGGAAAAAGCTGAAGAAGCCTATTTTATTTCCTGCTGATATCATCGTCTTTCGAAAGCCTCTCTCGCTCGTGAGTTAGTAATACCACAGTGAAGATTCAGATACATATTATTGAAGAATCTAGCCAGCCAGTCAATGGCAACTTACCAGGAGAGAAATTCTGCTCCCAATGTTAACTCTATAAACCTGTAACTGTAACACAGGCGATGCGACCCACATTACTGTCTTTCGGAGGGTGGTTCTATTGTAAAGCAAGAGTGAAGATAGAGGTATCACTTGAAAGTGTAGCCATTGAAGAATCCATATATACCAACCCTTACATGCTACTGTTGTAGCAGGAAATCAATGATCATTTGCTCCAAATTAAAAACCACTGATTAGAAAATAATCAGTACAGTCATTTACCATTTATTTTCCTATAGTGTATAATTATAGGACTGTGAAGCTATGCATCCCCCAACCTGTATCGCCCCCCCCCCCCCCCATGCTGCTTTGACACCTGAATTTCCCCAAGGGGATCAATAAAGGATTATCTTATCTTACCACAGAGTCACTTGACCTCTCAACTCAAGATATCTGAATGCAATTAGGCTCATTGGATCCACAATGGTCTCACCTGTGAGAAAACATGAATGAATGAATGAATGAATGAATGAATGAATGAATGAATGAATGAATGAATGAATGAATGAATGAATGAATGAATGAATGAATGAATGAATGAATGAATGAATTAAAACTTTATTTAACAGATTGCAGAATGGGTACAATACAGTACGGCTCAATACACACAATTGTTAAGGGGATGCAGACCAGAGAAAGACGTTTGTCTTGTTTACATCAGGGTCCCCCATTTTCAATTCATAGTGACATTTATGACATACACAACATACATGACATCATGACATTTATGGTATAGGGACATACATGACATACAGGTATATAGTACTGTTACATTTGTGACATATACGATATGCAAATATACAGTACTGTTACCCAGAGATCCTAACAGAAAATATAGACATATGATGGGGAGGAGACTGTACATTAGGAGGGGGTGGGTGGGCGGGAGAAAATATATACATATGGTGGGGAGGAGACTGTCTATTAGGAGGGGGGGGGGGGGTTGGACATTTACGGTGGCCAGTTTTGAATTGCAGCCTTCCGTAGGTGCTCTTTAAGAGCGGTTTTGAATGTGGGTAGGGATTCACATTTTTTTTACATGCCGATACTCTGAACTTCCTTAACTGTCTCAGGTGATAGAGGCTCTGTTTCGCCTATCCTTATGGCCAAAATCATGCAATTGTGTACACATTATTTTGAATTATGTTTTGCCTATTTTTTGCATCATTGAAATTGTAAAGCTTGTAAAGTATTTCGTACCACTTAATGTAAAAAATAAAATACCAACTACCCGTTTGGAGATGACAATAACATGACAACCACCGTGTGACTAGATGTCTGAGTCATTCGATTGGTGGAGCTAGTCTTTACTTTTCTATTTTGCCAGAACAAAAATCAATATTGATATAGAATAAAATCAACAGTATACAGCAGCTAGTTCCCGTCAAGTAATTTGACTGGACTATAGAGTCATTCCATGAACGGTGATATTCAGTATAACAGCATTGGAACTTTTAACTATTTGCATCACTCCGCCACACAGGTGTTTCACCCGGGATTCTGGGAAGCCATTTCTCCAAAAAGTTGCACATGTCAAGGAGATCAATTATCCTCAAGTTGTTGTCAAGTCAAGTCAAGTCAAGTCAGTTTTATTTGTATCGCACATTTACAAATGACTAAAAGCCAAACCAAAGTGCTTCACATGATAAAAACACATCGAATGCAAAGAAAATATTACAGAAAAAGGTATTGTACAGTACATTTAAGAAAGCAAGGGCAACGTGCAATATAAAAGAGACAAGAAAATTGGATAAAAGGTCCAGAGTGACAGCGGACGTCACAGAGTGTTGCGTCTTGCTCCATCAAGATTCAAGATTCAAGAGGTTTATTTGTCACATACATACCAGGGCATACACTGAAATGCGGGTGGTCATGCCCGCATCGATTGTGCAATAATACTAATAATAAAATAGACAAATAAGGTAATAAGAAGACATAAGATCTGCATGATAAAAATAGACATGCTAAATTCTTGAGAAGGCACTGGGTCCTATGTACAGTACACAACAATATACCGTTTTAACTCTGTCATTATGCTATACTTACTATATTCTAAACTATACTATACAAGAACCACATCGGTTATTTCCTTAAAGTGACCTTTTATATTCCTCATTCCTTTAAAGTGACCTTTCCATTTTGTTTAAAGTGACATTTTGTTTAAAGCGATTGTATAAAGCCATTGCAGCATGTGTGTTGTGTGTACTGTGTATGTGTATGCTCATGTGTGTAGCCGGTGTGATCTTAACTGCGTTGTGTTTTTGTTGATTCGACCCCTGTTAAGGGATCGCCCTGAGTGGGAGTTGAACCCCGATCTCCCGCGTCGCGGGCGGCATCACAGACCACTATACCAAGAGGTGAATCCACCTCTTGCTTCCGGGTCTGGATGCCTCTGGGGAGTGAGTTTACTTGCAGTACCGCTTACCATCCACAGCCACTGAACTACTTGTACCATCGTGACTGTGGATATACTGCGGTACCTCCGTTACATGTGTACTTGTGTGTGGAGAGTTCAGTGTTCAGTGTTCTGATGGCCTGGGGGAAGAAGCTGAGCCATAGTATCTCTGTTCTTGTTGCGTGTGTGCTTGAACAGGCTGTTGTTGGGGTGGTGGGGGTCTTTCATTATTCTGCAGGCTCTGGATTTGCACCTCCTGTTATACAGTATAAGTCCTGCAGGGGTGGTAGTGCAATACCCGTACTACGCTCTGCTGAGCGCACCACTCTCTGGAGTGCCTTCCTGTCCTGTGCCGTGCTGTTTCCAAACCAGGCAGTGATGTTTCCAGTCAGAATGCTCTCTACAGCCCCGGAATAGAAGGAGTGGAGTATCTTCCCCGATACTCTGAACTTCCTTAACTGTCTCAGGTGATAGAGGCGCTGTTTCGCCTATCCTTTTGGTCTAAAAGTTTATGGCTAATTTTCTCCACTTTTCCCTCAAGTTGTTCCTCTTCTGCCTGTGCAATTTTTTCTTCCGCCTACTCAATCGGTCTTGAATGTGTCACCATCTCTACTTTGATGCCCTTTATTGCATCCAACATGTCGGCATATTGTCACTAGTTGAGGGTCCGTTAGCTTTAGCATTAGCTGCATTCGGTTCCTCTTTAGTGTCCTTGCTAACATCTCCCAATCATGGCTCTGTTAGCCATCTCCTCTTGCATCGTTGTTTTAGATGGCTTCAACTTTTGGTGGCATCTTTTGAGCAAACCTTTTCAAAACCTAAAGAAGTGTAATTGTTTTTTTTTCAGTATTTTTCAGAAAGTTAGTAGCAAGCCAAGTTTCTGCGACTTGTCAGTGCTCCGCCATAACCGGAAGTCCCCACAGGTGTTCTATTATTAATAACTGTTCATTTGACATCATGTTAACTCTATAAACCTGTAACTGTAACACAGGCGATGCGACCCACATTACTGTCTTTCGGAGGGTGGTTCTATTGTAAAGCAAGAGTGAAGATAGAGGTATCACTTGAAAGTGTAGCCATTGAAGAATCCATATATACCAACCCTTACATGCTACTGTTGTAGCAGGAAATCAATGATCATTTGCTCCAAATTAAAAACCACTGATTAGAAAATAATCAGTACAGTCATTTACCATTTATTTTCCTATAGTGTATAATTATAGGACTGTGAAGCTATGCATCCCCCAACCTGTATCGCCCCCCCCCCCCCCCCATGCTGCTTTGACACCTGAATTTCCCCAAGGGGATCAATAAAGGATTATCTTATCTTACCACAGAGTCACTTGACCTCTCAACTCAAGATATCTGAATGCAATTAGGCTCATTGGATCCACAATGGTCTCACCTGTGAGAAAACATGAATGAATGAATGAATGAATGAATGAATGAATGAATGAATGAATGAATGAATGAATGAATGAATGAATGAATGAATGAATGAATGAATGAATGAATGAATGAATGAATGAATGAATGAATTAAAACTTTATTTAACAGATTGCAGAATGGGTACAATACAGTACGGCTCAATACACACAATTGTTAAGGGGATGCAGACCAGAGAAAGACGTTTGTCTTGTTTACATCAGGGTCCCCCATTTTCAATTCATAGTGACATTTATGACATACACAACATACATGACATCATGACATTTATGGTATAGGGACATACATGACATACAGGTATATAGTACTGTTACATTTGTGACATATACGATATGCAAATATACAGTACTGTTACCCAGAGATCCTAACAGAAAATATAGACATATGATGGGGAGGAGACTGTACATTAGGAGGGGGTGGGTGGGCGGGAGAAAATATATACATATGGTGGGGAGGAGACTGTCTATTAGGAGGGGGGGGGGGGTTGGACATTTACGGTGGCCAGTTTTGAATTGCAGCCTTCCGTAGGTGCTCTTTAAGAGCGGTTTTGAATGTGGGTAGGGATTCACATTTTTTTTACATGCCGATACTCTGAACTTCCTTAACTGTCTCAGGTGATAGAGGCTCTGTTTCGCCTATCCTTATGGCCAAAATCATGCAATTGTGTACACATTATTTTGAATTATGTTTTGCCTATTTTTTGCATCATTGAAATTGTAAAGCTTGTAAAGTATTTCGTACCACTTAATGTAAAAAATAAAATACCAACTACCCGTTTGGAGATGACAATAACATGACAACCACCGTGTGACTAGATGTCTGAGTCATTCGATTGGTGGAGCTAGTCTTTACTTTTCTATTTTGCCAGAACAAAAATCAATATTGATATAGAATAAAATCAACAGTATACAGCAGCTAGTTCCCGTCAAGTAATTTGACTGGACTATAGAGTCATTCCATGAACGGTGATATTCAGTATAACAGCATTGGAACTTTTAACTATTTGCATCACTCCGCCACACAGGTGTTTCACCCGGGATTCTGGGAAGCCATTTCTCCAAAAAGTTGCACATGTCAAGGAGATCAATTATCCTCAAGTTGTTGTCAAGTCAAGTCAAGTCAAGTCAGTTTTATTTGTATCGCACATTTACAAATGACTAAAAGCCAAACCAAAGTGCTTCACATGATAAAAACACATCGAATGCAAAGAAAATATTACAGAAAAAGGTATTGTACAGTACATTTAAGAAAGCAAGGGCAACGTGCAATATAAAAGAGACAAGAAAATTGGATAAAAGGTCCAGAGTGACAGCGGACGTCACAGAGTGTTGCGTCTTGCTCCATCAAGATTCAAGATTCAAGAGGTTTATTTGTCACATACATACCAGGGCATACACTGAAATGCGGGTGGTCATGCCCGCATCGATTGTGCAATAATACTAATAATAAAATAGACAAATAAGGTAATAAGAAGACATAAGATCTGCATGATAAAAATAGACATGCTAAATTCTTGAGAAGGCACTGGGTCCTATGTACAGTACACAACAATATACCGTTTTAACTCTGTCATTATGCTATACTTACTATATTCTAAACTATACTATACAAGAACCACATCGGTTATTTCCTTAAAGTGACCTTTTATATTCCTCATTCCTTTAAAGTGACCTTTCCATTTTGTTTAAAGTGACATTTTGTTTAAAGCGATTGTATAAAGCCATTGCAGCATGTGTGTTGTGTGTACTGTGTATGTGTATGCTCATGTGTGTAGCCGGTGTGATCTTAACTGCGTTGTGTTTTTGTTGATTCAACCCCTGTTAAGGGATCGCCCTGAGTGGGAGTTGAACCCCGATCTCCCGCGTCGCGGGCGGCATCACAGACCACTATACCAAGAGGTGAATCCACCTCTTGCTTCCGGGTCTGGATGCCTCTGGGGAGTGAGTTTACTTGCAGTACCGCTTACCATCCACAGCCACTGAACTACTTGTACCATCGTGACTGTGGATATACTGCGGTACCTCCGTTACATGTGTACTTGTGTGTGGAGAGTTCAGTGTTCAGTGTTCTGATGGCCTGGGGGAAGAAGCTGAGCCATAGTATCTCTGTTCTTGTTGCGTGTGTGCTTGAACAGGCTGTTGTTGGGGTGGTGGGGGTCTTTCATTATTCTGCAGGCTCTGGATTTGCACCTCCTGTTATACAGTATAAGTCCTGCAGGGGTGGTAGTGCAATACCCGTACTACGCTCTGCTGAGCGCACCACTCTCTGGAGTGCCTTCCTGTCCTGTGCCGTGCTGTTTCCAAACCAGGCAGTGATGTTTCCAGTCAGAATGCTCTCTACAGCCCCGGAATAGAAGGAGTGGAGTATCTTCCCCGATACTCTGAACTTCCTTAACTGTCTCAGGTGATAGAGGCGCTGTTTCGCCTATCCTTTTGGTCTAAAAGTTTATGGCTAATTTTCTCCACTTTTCCCTCAAGTTGTTCCTCTTCTGCCTGTGCAATTTTTTCTTCCGCCTACTCAATCGGTCTTGAATGTGTCACCATCTCTACTTTGATGCCCTTTATTGCATCCAACATGTCGGCATATTGTCACTAGTTGAGGGTCCGTTAGCTTTAGCATTAGCTGCATTCGGTTCCTCTTTAGTGTCCTTGCTAACATCTCCCAATCATGGCTCTGTTAGCCATCTCCTCTTGCATCGTTGTTTTAGATGGCTTCAACTTTTGGTGGCATCTTTTGAGCAAACCTTTTCAAAACCTAAAGAAGTGTAATTGTTTTTTTTTCAGTATTTTTCAGAAAGTTAGTAGCAAGCCAAGTTTCTGCGACTTGTCAGTGCTCCGCCATAACCGGAAGTCCCCACAGGTGTTCTATTATTAATAACTGTTCATTTGACATCGGTGTGCTCCGCCCCTCCCCCCTCAAGCCCACACAGTAGTTTCAGCTCCTGTTGAGAGGATGGAGCCATGCCGCGTTTCTACAGTTATTTTGAAACGTCTTTGGTAACTTGCAGAAGATGACAGAAAGGCAGAAGAAAGATACAACTAATTGAGTAGCAAGCTGTGCAGGAAATTATTTGTCTTCAGGTTGCCTGGCAACGGTCCAAGTTCAAGAGTGCAGTTGTGGAACTATTTGTTGGCAGAGCTAAATAAATTATTAAATTAACATCACAATCTGTTGTCACTTATTACTGTTAACTAATAAATGATTAAATAAACAAACAAATCATAATCTGTTGTCGATTATTACTGTTAACTAATAAATGGTGATTGTAGAACTGTTTCATAAAAGCAATAACACACTCGAGGTTGTGCTGTTATACTGATATCAGCATGGCTGTGATTCTCTTCAGCACTCTGAGGCCTGCAGCCTCGTGTACCTACGACCGAATCACAGCTGTGCTGATATTCACTATAACAGCACTGGGACTTTTAACTATAGGCCTATGTATCACTCCACTATTAGTATTATTTTTATATTTCTAAACAAAACATACATACATTTATGAAATAATAAAAATATAATTAAATATAAAATAGTATAAAAAATTAAATAGACAAAACAAATCGCCTCCCCCAAAGCAACAAACCTCAACAGACAATGTGATGTTGCTTAATTGACACATTGCTTGTGTAACAAAGGCCACAACTCCGGTGGACTATCATCTTTTAGGCCCCGTTTAGACGAGCGTTTTGTGAACAGAAACCGCAAAAGTCATCTTGCGGTTTCACTTTTAATTTTACGTTTAGACGAGCGTTTTGGGATGGAATTCTGCGTGCAGACGACGCTGTAACGACTCGAGACGACGGAGCCCCACTGTCACACGATTGGCGCATATGTCACATGACGTGCTGTGAAGACCCGCCCTACTCTGCCTCTGATTCGCAGACTGTGGATGGGGAATGTGATTGCACCAAAGCAGAGTCACTCACAGACAGTGGGTCCACTCACGCCGCGGGACAGATTCTTGTGTATTTAACCCTTTCACTGCCACACGACAGCCGGTTGTGTGATAGTAAAGGGTTAACCTTCTGTCGTGTGGCAGTGAAAGGGTTAAAAGTACTGCCAATGTAGCCTTCAGGTGATCTCCGTTGATATAAGTCAGACATACTTGCTTTGTTTACGTCTCGGCTACTGGCGCATACCTGCTACCTGTGACGTAAGCAGTACGCGCGACCAGAGCCGTGACAACCCTTTCGTCATCGTTTTATCAGATTTATACGTTTTAACAGTTTAGACGAGAGCGCAAAGCTTTTGCGTTTCTAGGAATTCCACCCTGGAAGGTAGTCTCACTTTTTTGCGGTTTCACCCCGTAAAAACGCTGTTTCCGTATAAACGAAAGGCACATCCGAAAAAATATTTTTGCGGATTCACCTGTTAGCGTTTCCGTCTAAACGGGGCCTTAATCTCTCTGCTACAGTGTGTATGGATCAACAAGTTGGTTTTAATCAATTCGTGACTATAACATCTTGATAAATGACGTCTGTTTTCTACATTATTGTTTAGGTTTAAGTTTAGGTTTACTGCATTTGTTCAACATAAAACAACATAAAACATTTTACAAATGTAAATGCACCCAATTTGAGCCAAAAGGCTAATTTCCATTGGCAGTCCCCCCCTGCCAGAAGGTATAGACTAAAATCCTGTGTGAAAAAAGGGTTAGCAATAAAAATAGAATAAAATCAAGATAAATAACATTAGAATAAAAACACAACAAAAAGCACATATAACATATGATAGGGATACAGGGATACAGGGCACAATACAGTCATGGACACAAGGACAGACATGACATATTAGAAGACCCAGGCATAGACAAACGCACCATATCCACACAAACACACACACACACACACACACACACACACACACACACACACACACACACACACACACACACACACACACACACACACACACACACACACACACACACACACACACACACACACACACACACACACACACACACACACACACACACACACACCACACACACACACACACACACACCTCAGTGTTGACAGTGCTGGTTTTCAATGAGCCATTCCTTAACCCTGCACTTGAATGAGTGATATGACGTGGACACTCTAATTGTACATTCTACATTACTACAGTATTGTAAGATGACATTTAGCTCGTATTACAATTCAATGGTCAGCTCTGATGGAGGATGAGGACTAAGCCAAGCATTGTCTGATGTCCCTGTGGTTGCTGCTACTGTACTGTACGTCAAGGACAGCATGGCGAGGAGAAATAATACATAATAAAATAATAGCTTGGATTTATATATAGAAGATCAAAGACGCAAAGCAGCAAAAGAAGACACACAAGATGTATTATTATATAGTTCATATTATGCAAAATAAATTATAATAACAATAAAGGACAGGGACTAGAGGCCGTAGGCCTTAATTAACAGGCGTGTTTTCAGGGCCGTCTTCAAGGATGCGGCAGAGAGGATCTCAGCTGGGAGAGAGTTCCAGAGGGTGGGGGGGGGGGGGCACACTGAAGGCTCTGTCCCCAAAGGTCTGTAACAGCGCTGCCAGGATCCTGATGAGAGTCCGTAAACACGAGCACATAACCCCTGTAACTGAGGGGTACAATTCCCTGACTGTATTACTAGATATGATACTTACTACCACTACCTTTGTACTTAATATTCGGCCACCCAGTACACGGCATAAATATATTATCATGAACACTCTCACGTAGATGAAACGGATCCAACACAAATGTACGAATTAGAAACAGGTCTTTATTTCTACACAGCGATGGTGTGTAGAATAAGCACTTAATCACTTAATTACATTTATGAATTGAAATAGTATGCACTTTTATGGCAAGGAGTATTCGTCGGTATATCAATAGAGAATGTCCAATCTCTGAAGGCGCAGGTGGTAAATATACGACCTGGAATAGTTAAGGAATAACAGCAATGATACTTTAATGATTATACTAGATACACTAGAGGGGGTTAATCCGGTCGCTTGTAAGCCGACAGGAGTAGGAGGGGGGGGGGGGGTAGAATCCGGCTGCCTCGTCCGGCCAAGGGTATCCCAGGTGAACCCACTGTAGTGCCGTTCAATGCGCCGGCGATCCTTGGACCACAGATGAAAGCAGGTGGACTCTTTGTGGGCCGGCTCTCTCCGGTCCACGGGGGAGAGACGTGAAGCGACCTCGTCTTGCAGAGCGTCTCCTCACCTTGCGTCCTCTCCAGGGGGGGGGGTTCCAACACACGGCAGTGTCGGGGGTCTTTATCCATGGAATAATCAAAGTATCCAAAGCATAATCCGTGCCTGGGAAGGCGGGCTGTCGTCGGTAGAATAATCCGGTATACAGGTCCACTCGCTCGTCGGCTCTGGGGCTCCTTGGGTGCAGCTTCACATAGGGTCAACCACCCTGGGTAAGCAGCCAGTTCTCTGCCCGAGACGATGGGGTACTGACTACGGTAGTATTCTCACCGCACGAAGCACTATATATTAACAGACTATTATTAGCTTAATAGACTACGTCCAACTCGACGATATAGTGCCAAATATGACTATTCAAATATTAATATACACGATGTCTCAATACCGATGGTAGGCGAACTTGGCCTTACTCCCACACGTGGCGTTGCGGGGAGGCTTTACGTCTGTGACTCTATTGGAGGGTAAGAAACTGGACTGAAAAGAAAGTCCTACTTTAGTAGCGCAGTATATATACGCACTATGAACAAATAGTCCCATTAGTGGTGCGGTAGCCAAATTCCTACGCGGAACTAGGACTTGTTCGTACATGTCGAGCGGTACGTTTGAACTGGGTCCGAGGGGTATGGCAGCCTGGCACCAAGGTCTCGACCAATAGTAGAATGGAGACTATTATGGGATGTTCAGTAGGCTAGAATGGATATTCAATGCATATTGTACAAGGAATATACAAGGGATATCAGGGAATATTAGAGAATATACAAATACAATTAAATATATATAAATAAATATATATATTCGGTTTAATCTGGCCCTTCACAACAGCCACCCCCTGAATAGGTCCCAGACCTAATCAGTTAAACAGAGACAGATTAATCGCGTTGTCTATTTACACATAAGGGTTTGCTGTAGGGGTCAGTCAACTTCACAAAGTCATAGGGTTGTAGGGTCATGGTCATCATCGATTGTGTCTGGGAGTCGAGGCAGTTCTATGAGCCGTGCCACGGGACGGGTGTAAGTGCGACCCTGGACGAGCACTTCAGCTGCTCGGACCTTGCCGTCGGCACCGGTGATCACTTTGCTTACGCGGCCGGCCGGCCACATAGCTCTGGGCAGTGATTGATCAATAATCATGACGACTGTTCCTTCTGTCAAATTGTCTCTCTCCTTTACCCACTTCTGGCGGGTCTGTAGAGACGGTAGGTAGTGCAGTAGGAAACTGTTCCAAAACTTGTCGGCTAATACTTGGCTGTACCTCCACATTCGTCGGCCGTTCGCTTCTTCAGGCCGGTACATTGTCTGTGGTAATGCAGGATCTAGCCGCCCCATCAGGAGTGTGTTGGGGTCTCTGCGTAGGCGACCACCCACTCTGATGAGGGTATGAGCGTCGCTCTCGGGGGCCAGATGAATTAATCTGCTGTCGGATGGGACGGGCTTTCCTCCCTGTAGACAGGCCAATTCATCGGGGAACGAGTCTCTCTGGGCTCGCTGCAGTAGAAGCAATTCTGCTTCCTCGTAGTTAGCTGCTGACATATCAGCGGGGGACTTGCACTCCGGGTGGTACCGCAGGAATGTTCTTTGTTGTGCACTCTCTATGGACGTGCAATCGTCTATGTTAGGGTCGGTGGAGGCTACGGTGCTCAATCCACAGAACACAGACTTCTTAATTTCCACCTCCTCTGGACTTGCTTCCCTCGGGATAGGCATGGGCCACTGTCCTTCCGGGAGTCTTAGGAATGCGGGGCCGTCACTGTAGACATTGCGACGGGTGAGGTCATCCAGGGGCATCCCCCGGGTGATGACGTCAGCTGGGTTCTGTTTTGTATCACTGTAGCGCCACTCTGTTTCTCCGGTTAACTCTTCGGTTAAGTCTTGAATCTCGGTGACTCTGACTCCCACGAAGACTTTGTACTTGCATGAGTCCGATTTGATCCAGGCGAGTACCGTCGTGGAATCTGACCACAGGATTGTCCTAGACACCGGTATGGTGAGCTCACGTTGGATGAGCGTGGCTAGGTGCGCTCCGGCTAGGGCTGCGCAGAGCTCTAGACGTGGGATAGATTGTTGCTTGCGTGGGGCTATTCTCGAGCGGGCGAGGACAAATGCTGTGTAGATCTCTCCCCCCTGGTCTTGGGCCCGCAAGTAGGCTACTGATCCGTATGCGACCTCTGAGGCGTCACTGAAGACGTGTAAGTCCATTTTACATGTCTCTGGCCTCACCGTGGGTGGGAAGTAGCTTCGGCGCATATTAACGCCTGGGAGTGAGTGGAGCTCCATCTCCCACTCTCTCCAGGTGGATGTAAGGTGTGCAGGAATGGGGTCGTCCCAGCCCTGGTCCTTGTCCCACAATGCTCGTACAATAATTTTTGCCCTGGTGGTGTACGGTAGAATACATCCTAGCGGGTCATATTGTCGGGCGAGTGTTGTGTACACACTCCGTCTGGTGGTCGGCGCCGCCGCCGGCCTTCCCTGCTCCGTAGTCAGGGGCTTGTGTCTGTAGTGAAGCGAATCTGTTTTGAATCGCCACACCAATCCCAGGGTCATCTCCTGGGCTTCTCCCGGGATTGTAGCCATCCAGGTCTCGCTGCTGGCTGCCTTGTCCTCGGAGGGGAGGCTGCGCAGTACTTGCGGATCGCTGCTGGCCCACTGCCTGAGATCAAAGCCGCCTTTGATCAATGAGGCGCGGAGTTTAATCAGGAGAGCCTCGGCTTCTTCCTGGGTTGAAAGGCTTTGTAGACAGTTGTCTAGGTAGAAGCTGTTCTTTACGCTGTGTCGGACCTCTTCGTCCGCTGCTGGGTCCTCTGCTACATGTTTCTGTAGTGCAAATGTCGCACAGCAGGGGCTGCACGTCGTTCCGAAGGGGAGGACTTCCCATTGGTAGATGGCTGGGTGCTCATCTCCTGGCTTCTCTCTCCATAGGAACCGTAACAGGGGCTTGTCCGCCTCTACTAATCTCACCTGCAGGAACATTCCTTTAATGTCCCCGCTGATGGCCACCTTTTCCTGGCGGAAGCGGAGTAGAACGCCGAGTAGGGAGGGGCCGAGTGTGGGACCGGGCAGTAACTCTTTATTCAGATTTTGGGATCCGATCTGGTAGCTGCAGTTAAATACTATGCGGTCTTTACCGTTGTGATGGACCTTGTGGTGGGGCACGTACCACGATTCAGTGGTCTGGTCAGCCTCTTTAATGTCCATCTTTGTGACGTGTCCCGCTGTGATGAGCTTCTCAATCTCAGCGCGGTATACACTCTCTTGGGCGGGGTTCTTGGCTAAGAGCCGCTCCGTGTTCAGCAGGTACCGTTCTGTGGCGTCTGTCTTGGCGTGGAAAGTAGGCATTCCTTCTCGCCGCAGGAGTGGCGTGGCGTATCTCAACACGCCGTTGACCGGGACTCTCTTGGTCCCTGTCTCGAGGAGGTGAATTGCGTAAATGTCATCTTTAGAGCGAATGTCTTTCTTTCCGTTCTTAAAGGGCATTTGTTCCAAGGTCCATAGCCGCTCTACGTGTTGCAGGAGTGCGGTTTCTCCCTCTGTGACTCGGGAGTGGAGACATCTAGTGGCTGTACTTCGGTTGAGAGATTTGGCGAGCGGGCCTTGGAGAGTCCATCCCAAACGGGTCTCGACTGCTGCAGGGCAGCCTCGGGGTCCGGTATGAACCCGGTCTATCGGGACAATGAGGTCTGCATGGTCGGAGCCTATCAACAGGGTCGGCATAGCATTGTCTATGAGCGGGATCGGTAACTTGCGCAGATGTGCATATTTCTCCATCAGCTTGGCGACGGGGTATGTGTACCGCGACAGTCCTATTTCTTGGCTGGTGAAAGCGTCTGCAATCTGGTACCGTCGCTCAGGCTGGCCGCTTGCTGCGATAGAGAATGAGACATTCTCGCCCTTTATCGTCTTCAAATCTCGTCTTATTGTCCGAATTGTCATTTGGGTTTCGCTTCCCCGCAGCCCTAGCTGGGCCGCAGCGGAGGCGAGCAGCAGGGTCTTCTCTGACCCGTCATCGAGGACGGCGTAAGTGTCCAGGACTTTATTCTGGTAGCTTAGTGTCACACGCACTACTTTTAGGAGTACTCGGGCTCCACTGCTGCTGGCGGGATCGATGTACATGACGCTCGCTTTGCGGCTGGATGGTGCAGGTGAAGGGCGCCGTCTGTTACTGTCGTGAAGTATGTCCAGATGGGCTCCATCGCACTTGGTGCACCTTTTCTTTAAGCGGCATTCGGCTGCCATGTGTGAGCGCGCACATCGAAAACAGCGCTTGTTGGACTTTATCCATTGACCTGCTTCCTCCGCGTTCAGCTTGGGGAAGGAGTCACATTGCGCTAGCCAGTGTTCTTTCTCACAGTAGGGGCACACTATCTTCCACTTCTCCGTTCTGGAGGGGGTACTGTGGCTCCTGCTGCTCGGTACTGACTCCGATTGGTGCATCACAGTCACCGATCTTCTTCCATCATTTAGTCGTCTGGTTCCTTCTCTGGAGCCAGGGGTGCTCCGTCCGAATGTATCTAGCCGTAGGCTGCTGTCTTCTCTCGCCAGGAAGTCTGCTAGATCGAGGAGGTTCGGTTCGGGGCCATTCGGGTCTCTGTGGTCCCTCTGCCGCCTAAAGCGCTCCTGACGAGCGGGCGGCAGCTTCTCCAGGATCCTTTCCACATTTGAGTTGGCATAAAGTTCATGCCTCCCCTTCTCTCTTTGCGCTCCCAACATCCCTACCAGGGACTGCACTCTGATGGACAGGTCGTCCAGTGCTCGATTGTCTATTGCTGGGGGTAAGCGGTCGATGTGTCGGATCTCCTGGATCACGTAATCCCATATGCGCCCATACCTCTGGTCCAATGCTACCAGCGCTGCTGTGTATGGGGTGGTGGAAGTCGCGTAGGCGAGCGCTATATTATGTGCGCGGGGTACCTTTAAGTGCTTCAGTAGGATGGCGTATTTGTGGCGTTCATCCAATACATCCACCAACATGGTCTCCAGACACATGCGGAGTTCTGTATACTGGGCCCGGTTCTCTTGGGTGAAGTCGGGTACCATAGGCGTGCCAATGTATGACGCTGACTGTGGATACATCGGCGAGCGTTGGGGGAGAGGCCTCCTAGGCGAGTCTCCTCCCGCTCCTTGGTATGGGCTGGTACCGGCAGTGTACCATGGCCCGCTTGTCCAGGTGCTGTTCCTCGGTGCGGGTCGTGCGTCGTGCTCACCCGTGTATAGAGTCGGGGGTCTGTAGCGCAGCTCCGCGGGAGTATAGCCTGGGCTGTACCGGACCTCCTGGTCCGGTAGAGCAGGGGTTCCCAAACTTTTCAGGCCGGGGCCCAGAAAATAAGGCGTCAGAGAGCCGCGGCCCAATGCACATCGTCTGGCTTTTTTTTTTTTTTGCCAGGTGACCGATTTTTTAAGCCAAATATCACTTCAATCCTATTAAGTTAGTTCAAGTTAGTTATTCATTTATATGTGCTATTTATGAGAGGGCTAACTTGTTGCAAAATAATAATGATAATTATAATAGCCTCATTAAAATACTATTGTTGCTTCGGTTGTTTTCAGCGTTTTATGTGCATAATCTGTTATTTAGTTTGAAATGTTCGTTGAAATAAGTCGATTTTTCGTTTTTGTTTATTTATTAAGTTAATATAAAACCATATAGTCACATTTTAGAATACAATAGAAAATAATTTTAGAATACAACTAGAAACACTGTCCTGGCCTGCTTCTAAGTTCAGTGGCCTGACAAAAAAAATAAAAATAAAAAAATAAAAAATAAAAAAATAAAAAAATAAAAAATAAAAAAATTTTTTTTTTTTTTTTTTTTAATCATCTCGCGGCCCACCCGTGGCTGCTCGCGGCCCACCTTTGGGTCGCGACCCCGACTTTGGGAACCACTGCGGTAGAGTACTGTGCTGTCTTCGGGCGTGGTTCTCCTCCTCTTCCTCTTCGTCTTCAGTTAGGTCATCCAGTGCTTGTAGTCTCTGGTTTAGCCTCTCCACAGGATATGCTGCTCCTTCCCGGTTGCTAGGTCTCGCTTGGACCGGTGGGGGGAGGTGGTCTGTGGGGGGTATAGACCTCGTCTGTTGGTCAAGTTCAGGGTTGTTTACTCGGCTAGGGGATGCCGCCCTGGAGGTGTGTCTAGACGAGTTCCTGGAGCCTCTGGCGGAGGGAGAGGGTGTTGTCCGTCTGATCAGCTGTTCTATTAGTTGCGACTGCTGTCTGTCGCGCGCTGCGTCCCGTTGAGCACCGGCTCGTTCTCGGGCCACATTCTCTTCCATCTGAATGCGTCTTATTTCTAGACGTATCTGCTCGTGTTCGCTTCGCTGCTGGATCTGCAGTCGGTCGCGTTCAGCAGCGGCGTTCAGGCTGATGAGAAGGGCCTGCTGTAGGGTCCTCTCTGCCTCTGGAGAAGGCGGTTGTATAGGGGAGCCTTCCCTCGGGGTACTCCTTGCGGAGCCTTGGAGCTCTATCTCCACGGTGCTCTCCCCGTCTTCTTCCGTGCCGAGTTCTCTCTCGGTAGCGTTGTATTCCTCCCGGGACTCATCGGGGACTACTTCTTCAGTACTGGCGGGGTGTGAAGTCATGTCTGGTTCCCACTGGTCCCCACCGTGAACTTGGTCAGTTACATTAGAGCCCGTAGGGGCCTCTATGGTCGGGGTAGTCTGGGCGTTGGGGTTAGACATACTTTTACTTTCTAGTTTTACCGCGCTTACTGTTAGTAGAAGACTAGGTTGTTGACTGACAGCGTAAGCCTCTAAGTACTGAGGGAGCCGTCGTTCGCGCTGCGGGCGTTGGTTAGGAGGATCGTTTCGTGGAGTGTTCATCATAGGCCATTTCAATATTAATAACACTATATTAATATTACACTAATTACCCTCCGGCTCGAAGGACCAATTGTAACTGAGGGGTACAATTCCCTGACTGTATTACTAGATATGATACTTACTACCACTACCTTTGTACTTAATATTCGGCCACCCAGTACACGGCATAAATATATTATCATGAACACTCTCACGTAGATGAAACGGATCCAACACAAATGTACGAATTAGAAACAGGTCTTTATTTCTACACAGCGATGGTGTGTAGAATAAGCACTTAATCACTTAATTACATTTATGAATTGAAATAGTATGCACTTTTATGGCAAGGAGTATTCGTCGGTATATCAATAGAGAATGTCCAATCTCTGAAGGCGCAGGTGGTAAATATACGACCTGGAATAGTTAAGGAATAACAGCAATGATACTTTAATGATTATACTAGATACACTAGAGGGGGTTAATCCGGTCGCTTGTAAGCCGACAGGAGTAGGAGGGGGGGGGGGTAGAATCCGGCTGCCTCGTCCGGCCAAGGGTATCCCAGGTGAACCCACTGTAGTGCCGTTCAATGCGCCGGCAATCCTTGGACCACAGATGAAAGCAGGTGGACTCTTTGTGGGCCGGCTCTCTCCGGTCCACGGGGGAGAGACGTGAAGCGACCTCGTCTTGCAGAGCGTCTCCTCACCTTGCGTCCTCTCCAGGGGGGGGGGTTCCAACACACGGCAGTGTCGGGGGTCTTTATCCATGGAATAATCAAAGTATCCAAAGCATAATCCGTGCCTGGGAAGGCGGGCTGTCGTCGGTAGAATAATCCGGTATACAGGTCCACTCGCTCGTCGGCTCTGGGGCTCCTTGGGTGCAGCTTCACATAGGGTCAACCACCCTGGGTAAGCAGCCAGTTCTCTGCCCGAGACGATGGGGTACTGACTACGGTAGTATTCTCACCGCACGAAGCACTATATATTAACAGACTATTATTAGCTTAATAGACTACGTCCAACTCGACGATATAGTGCCAAATATGACTATTCAAATATTAATATACACGATGTCTCAATACCGATGGTAGGCGAACTTGGCCTTACTCCCACACGTGGCGTCGCGGGGAGGCTTTACGTCTGTGACTCTATTGGAGGGTAAGAAACTGGACTGAAAAGAAAGTCCTACTTTAGTAGCGCAGTATATATACGCACTATGAACAAATAGTCCCATTAGTGGTGCGGTAGCCAAATTCCTACGCGGAACTAGGACTTGTTCGTACATGTCGAGCGGTACGTTTGAACTGGGTCCGAGGGGTATGGCAGCCTGGCACCAAGGTCTCGACCAATAGTAGAATGGAGACTATTATGGGATGTTCAGTAGGCTAGAATGGATATTCAATGCATATTGTACAAGGAATATACAAGGGATATCAGGGAATATTAGAGAATATACAAATACAATTAAATATATATATATAAATAAATATATATATTCGGTTTAATCTGGCCCTTCACAACAACCCCCATCCTCCACTCACTACATTGCCCCCCCCCCCCGTCTCATCCCGGATCAACTACAACATCCTGATGCTCACCCATAACTGCATAAAGGGACACGCACCCCTCTACCTTCAGGAACTCATCACTCCACAATCCTCCACCCGCACCCTCAGATCTGCAGGTAGCCTGCTCCTTCGGGTCCCCAGTACCCGGCTCTGCACCATGGGTGAGCGAGCCTTCTGCTCGGCTGCACCACGTCTGTGGAACAGCCTCCCCAATCCAGTTGAGGGCACCACAGAGCTGGACTCTTTTAAAGCAGGCCTGAAAACTGAAATCTGTTTCAAAAGGCCTTTGATTGTTAGCTTTAAAAAAAAAATTATTTCTTTCTTGTGCTGTTGTCTTTAATTTTATGTTTATACTATGTTTTTAACTATGTTCTATTTTTATTTTATTTCTATTCTGTATTTTATTTTTTATTAATAATTATTATATTTTTAACTATGTTTTAACCCTGTAGCACAGTGGTCACCAACCTTTTTAAGCCCAAGATCACTTTTATTTTTTTTGGTGAAGGCAAGATCTACCTATTGAAGCGTTGAGAGAAAAAGACAGCCAAGATTGTACTTTAAACTAAATTACTTTTATTTGCCTGTATTCTAATTACATGCAATGCTTTGGTCCAACATTAAAACGTCAAAGTAGAACTATTATGCACTTTATCAGTCAGTGCTAAGTGCAGTCATCTTATGCAGCATCACTTTTCACATCAAAACAAAAGTAGAACTGTAATGTGGACTTTCTCATATTATTAACATTGACAAACATATTTACAATTAGCATTTTATAAAGTAGAACTAATATGTGTACTTTCTCAGTCAGTGCTAAGTGCAGTCAGTGCTAAGTGCAGTCAGTGCTAAGTGCAGTCAGTGCTAAGTGCAGTCAGTGCTAAGTGCAGCATCACTTTTCACATCAAAACAAAAGTAGAACTGTAATGTGTACTTTCTCAGTCAGTGCTAAGTGCAGTCAGTGCTAAGTGCAGTCAGTGCTAAGTGCAGTCAGTGCTAAGTGCAGTCAGTGCTAAGTGCAGCATCACTTTTCACATCAAAACAAAAGTAGAACTGTAATGTGTACTTTCTCAGTCAGTGCTAAGTGCAGTCAGTGCTAAGTGCAGTCAGTGCTAAGTGCAGTCAGTGCTAAGTGCAGTCAGTGCTAAGTGCAGTCAGTGCTAAGTGCAGCATCACTTTTCACATCAAAACAAAAGTAGAACTGTAATGTGGACTCTCAGGGTAAGATCTAAAAAAAAAAGAAAAAAAAGAAATTGAATTTTAAATTTTCATGGAAAGATCTACAGGGACAGTCTCAAAGATCGACCAGTCGATCAAGATCGACGGGTTGGTGACCACTGCTGTAGCACTTTGGGATCCTAGTGAATGAAAAGTGCAATACAAATACAATTTATTATTATTATTATTATTATTATTATTATTATTATTATTATTATTATTATTATTATTATTATTATTATTATTATTATTATTATTATTATTATTATTATTATTATTATTATTATTATTATTATTATTATTATTATTATTAATTATTATTATTATTATTATTATTATTATTATTATTATTATTATTATTATTATTGTAGGCAGGTGGGAGGGATGGAGAGCAGATATGTGTCTGAGGATCACAGCCTCCAGGAGGAGGTGTAGGAGTGGAGGAGGTCAGATAGGTACTGGGGGCATGGAGGAGGTGTAGGGGTGGAGGAGGTCAGATAGGTACTGGGGGGCATGGAGGAGGTGTAGGGGTGGAGGAGGTCAGATAGGTACTGGGGGGCATGGAGGAGGTGTAGGGGTGTAGGAGGTCAGATAGGTACTGGGGGGCATGGAGGAGGTGTAGGGGTGGAGGAGGTCAGATAGGTACTGGGGGCATGGAGGAGGTGTAGGGGTGGAGGAGGTCAGATAGGTACTGGGGGCATGGAGGAGGTGTAGGGGTGGAGGAGGTCAGATAGGTACTGGGGGGCATGGAGGAGGTGTAGGGGGGGAGGAGGTCAGATAGGTACTGGGGGGCATGGTGGAGGTGTAGGGGTGGAGGAGGTCAGATAGGTACTGGGGGGCATGGAGGAGGTGTAGGGGTGGAGGAGGTCAGATAGGTACTGGGGGGCATGGAGGGGGTGTAGGGGTGTAGGAGGTCAGATAGGTACTGGGGGGCATGGTGGAGGGGTGGAGGAGGTCAGATAGGTACTGGGGGACATGGAGGAGGTGTAGGGGGGAGGAGGTCAGATAGGTACTGGGGGGCATGGAGGAGGTATGGGTGGAGGAGGTCAGATAGGTACTGGGGGGCATGGAGGGGGTGTAGGGGTGTAGGAGGTCAGATAGGTACTGGGGGGTTTATAGGTGGAGGAGGTATCTCCAGTATCTGACCTCCTCCTTTTATTTGGTTGAATCAACTACATATAACTTGAGTGAACTACATAGGAGTTGTATCAGCTACATAGGAATGATGTAAACGTTTTATTTAATATACTGTACAATCACCTAGCTATTAGTCGGGACAACTTGTGGTTTGTCACAGTGCAGGAGGAATGTTGCCATCGTCAACAGCGCTACTGTACATGACAGTGGTTGAAGAGAATGTACAAAGGCAATATAAAATATAAATGTTTAAGAGACTAAAATCTCTATATACAATTTGAAATCCTATTGCTGCCACTATTGTTCTGTCAGTTGTTGTTGTTCAGTTCAGTTGTTGCTCTGTATGTATGTCCTGCCTTTTTAATAATGTTCCTTTGTGTTTTATTTTTATTTATTAAATTTTTATCCCCCATCCCCTTTCCCCCTAGGGGGCTTTTTACCCCCAAATAGGCCGTTATTGAAAATAAGAACTTGTTCTTAATTAACCTGCCTATACAAATAAAGGTTTGATGATATGATGATGAAATCAAGGTGAGAGATAAAAGAGGTCGGACGGTACCTCCTTATGGGGAAGCCAAATGGAGCATGTTTGTGGTGAGACACATACTGAGTGCAGGTAGAGAACGCTTCCATTACAGTCAATGAAAGCAACATCGATCATGAAAGCCTCACAGACCTGCTTGGGCTTCCCACAATTTATCTCTATTTTTGTGAGTGCTTTATTTATATTTAATTTTTTTTTAAGTCAAGTTAAAAATACATTGAAATGGTTTGAAAAGAGTATTCAAATGTATTTAAAATGAATATGCTCCTGGCTTCATTGAGGAGAGGCAATGCAAGGTACTGTAGCACAGTATCTACATTATGCATGCCAACAATGTTTTCACATAATAAGGAGCCAAGTTTCTATATCGACAATCGATATAGTTTTTATTCATGTTTATGACCTTTAAAACCTTCTAACAGAATGAAATGTTCTAACTTCAAGGTTTTCTGTATTTTACTCCATTTATATGGGCATAATATTTTCTTTATACATGTGTGCAGAGTACCGTAGCGCTGTGTTTAGAGTAAAAGCAATCAGAGCAGAGATAATAGTAAGCAGACCCTTATAGATGAATAAAATGTCCCTTCTGTTAGTTAACTCATTCACGGCCAGCCATTTTATCCATCCTTGTACTCAATGGGCCACACTTTAAAATATAGGGATTTTCACTGTGCGTCACAGTGTTTGCAGGGCTATATCTATATTCTATATTAAAGCTATGGAGACAATACTATGGCTCATTTGACAGTAACTATCCCTCGTCCAACATGTAAACAATTATGATTTTTTTTCATGTATACATTTGGGTGTTAGACCGTGGTGAATATTGTATAGTTTCTGTGAGGATTGGTTCATTCCCCGCCACAGGCTTCTTAAGGTACTGTGATGATTGGTCCGTTCCCCGCCACACGCTCCGCTCCTTTAAGGTACTGTGTTGATTGGTGCATTCCCCGCCACACGCTCCGCTCCTTTAAGGTGCTGTGTTGATTGGTGCATTCCCCGCCACACGCTTTTGGAGCAAGTATCAATTCCAGCGCGCACCTGTCATAGTTTTTGATTAGCGCCCCAGAGGCTTTTTATACTGGGACTTCCCTTCAATCGATGTCGGGTCGTTTTGAATACTTCTGTTTCTGCCTGTTGTTCCCCGTTGCTGTGCCTCGTCTACTCTCCCTCCAGGACATCTGTGGATTGCCGCTGGTGAAGACCTTGTCCCCCGTTTTGAGCTGCGCCTCGTTTACCCGCTTTACTCTTGCGCTTTGGTGAGTTTGGACCATCTCTCTCTCTCTTTCCCACCTCGAGTTGAAGCTGGGAGTATCTGCAGAGCCGCTTCAGCGTCAATACCGTTTCCCCACCTCGAACACCAAGAGGATCTGCAGAGCCGCAGATAACTCTGCTGAAGGCAGTCTCCCTTTGTTTCAAGATTGTTACTTGCTCCTTTTTGACTCTGAAAATAAATACGCCCTAGTATTTGGCTAACTCTGAACTACCTGTCTGTGCCGTGCGTTTGAGGTCGGTTTCAAACCCTAACAGTTTCAGAGTGATCCTGGCTAATTCCTGGTAACTGCGTTATGGAGCGATATGTGAATTTTGCTGAAGGCGTTCGCGTTGCATGCCTGGACGCGTTACTATTTCCAAATCAAAGGTATATAATAGGTATTATGTTTCATCATGAATGCATCAAAAAGGGGGGGGGGGGTCATTTTTTGATGCTCTAATCACCAGCAACGGCATTCGTTTTGAATACTACACATACGTTGATCGGCTTGATCGATATGAAATCATTGTAGGAGGTGTACATTTACTTTGACTAAATGTAAAAGTAAATGTACCTGAAGAATACATAGAATACAAGGTTATTATCGTCTTTAGCCGTTATCAACCATTATTTCATGTTATATCAATTAATATTTGTGTCCATAATACATTATTCACAATAATTTTCTTCCCTCAACCAGTCGTGTTATAGTTTATCGATTCCAAATAATATTTTGTGTTCAGACTACTTTATAAGAAGAGAGGGGCGACAGTGGAGGTAGAGCAGTCGTCCGGTAATTCGGAGGTTCCCGGTTCGATTCCCGCTTCCCTTGCCCCCCGGTATACCTAGCTGACCTTCTCCATCCCTACATCCCACCCCGGAGGCTGCGGTCCTCTGACTCTGGTCTCCTCTCCATCCCCACCACCAACCTGCGCACTGTCGGTCCCAGAGCCTTCTCTGTTGCCGCACCCACCCTCTGGAACTCCCTCCCTCCAAACATCCACAATGGTAAATGGTAAATGGCTGCTTTTTTATATAGCGCTTTTATCCAAAGCGCTTTACAATCTGTTACTCACATTTTACCCATTCACTCACACATTCAATAATAACAATAATACACTTTATTTGTATAATACCTTTCATAATTGCAGCCCAATGTGCTTCACAGCAGTAATGTAGACAAAATAATTAGCATAAAATGTACATTAAAACTTCCCAAAAATGTTCAATAGATTTCTGACATTAAAATATATTAAGATGATTGTAATAGATGTCTGGCAATTGGCTATACCCCCTTGTTCCTGGGACACTCACTCCTCTACCATGACTGTCTCTCACACCTGTCCCCCAGTAACACATCACCCCCCTACCATGAGTGTCTGTTCCCCAAGTAAAACATCACTCCTCTAAACACAATAAATGTATCATCTGTAAAAAATGTATCACTGTGTTTTTACTGTGAGTGAAATTGATTACAGAAACTGGATTATAACTAACTGTCATGGCTAATCTGTAATGTGATTACTGTGTTTTTAGATGCAAAGGACCCCGCCCTAACCCACCCCGCTCGCTCAACCATGCATCCAGTCATTCACTCAAACGTTGCCCCTAGTGGCAACCAACAGGCATGGCTTCTTGTGTAAGACCATGTCTATGCTTGAGTGTCGTTGTTACCAGTGTTGCATTCCTCATATCCAGGCATGCAGTCGAGCACAAATGCGGTTAAACGCTGTTTAGGTATAGGTCACTGAGGCAGAAGTGCGCGCGGATGTGCACGTGCGCACAAAAAAAGCGTTCACAATTGTCACTGGACTCGTCGCGCCGGCCGGCACTTATCACCTAGACTTTGCATAATAATAGGATACCGATAGGCGATAGCATAACAACGGACTCCTCTCCTCCACTACCGCCTCTCCACCAGCGTCAATGAGTCCTCGGAGCAGCCGCTCAGCTCCGGCGGGGGGTCGCTGAAGGAAACTGTCCTTCGTTTCTGTAAACTAACTCTAAGTTACATTGTTAATTTAGTTTGTATTTACTTTTCTAGTTTAAGTTAATTCAATTAAAGAAATTGTAACTACAATTACATTTAAAACATTTATGCATAATAATCATCTGTTGTGTGCGCATTGTGCGCAACCGAGGGAACATGTATGCGTGTGCGCACATGCGCGTTTGGGCATTTCCCATATTACGACTGCACCACTGCTCATATCAACACTGATTGCACGCACGCTAATGACGCCACATGCACGCGCGCTCCCGCGCATGCGCATAAATGTTCCCTCGCTTAAGCACAGACTAAAGACAATGCCTAATTGCCTCTACGAATGGAATGTAACACATTTCATTCACAAGTTCTGTGTGAATGTATCTGAGAACGTATTTAACACACCTGACGACCGGCGCTATTGATATGCAAAGTAGCCCAGGTGGCGACTTATAGCGAGTTGGCGAGTGCAGCGCATTGCTGTGTGCACGCGCGTGCCGTGCAGCACATCCGTGCGTGTGCGTGCACATGCTTCTGCTCACAAAACTTTGGCTGCACTGCGTGCAAACTCCGTCCCATGAGGAATGCATCACTGCTTGTTACAGTACTAATGCATTACACATACTTTTTAGTAATCAGATATCATTAATCAGATTACATGTAAAACATCACTCCGGGTGGTGGGATGGAGGGAAGGGGGGGTGTTTATGTTCATTGTCTATAATCTTTTTTTTTATATAAACGTTTGTACATTTAAACATATATATATATATATACTGTACATATTCTGCAGAAACTGTAAGCTGCAAAAAAAAAAAAGCCAACCTGTCATATTCCCTGTAGGCTCAACCCAAAATATCCGTTATGGTGCCAGTCGCATTTTTTTTTTTTTCATTTTTTTGGTTTTGAGTGTAGTGATACTGACAGGTTCACTGACTGCAAAGAGAGGGAGAGAGGTAGAGATACAGAAAGAGAGAGAGAGACAGACAGAGAGATAAAGAAAGAGAGACAGATAGGGAGAGAGGTAGAGATACAGAAAGAGAGAGAGAGACATACAGACAGAGAAAGATAGGTAGAGATACAGAAAGAGAGAGAGAGAGAGAGAGAGAGAGAGAGAGAGAGAGAGAGAGAGAGAAAGACAAAGACAATGACAGACACAGAGAGAGAGAGAGAGAGAGAGAGAGAGAGAGAGAGAGAGAGAGAGAGAGAGAGAGAGAGAGAGAGAGAGAGAGAGAGAGAGGCTGGGATGAGGGGCAGACAGAGCAGAGCTCAAGAGTTAGCAGCATCAATGGGAAGTCACTGACACAAAGCGTATTATTAATTCATCTTAACGGCGGCCTATAGAGGTCAGGCCAACCGGGACATTTGGTTTCTACCAAAATAACAAGGGCAAGCTGTCAGTCAGGGCCGGGCAATGTGACATCTCGCCTAGTCCCACAGTCCGACACCACTCCAAACCTCTCTGCAACTAGTACAGTAGCTTTTCCAATCATCTACAGGGCGCCAATTTAAACATCAATGTCACTTTGCGACCAGTGGAGATCAATATCAAATCTGTGGCAAATTGTCAGCCAATTGGGGTCGAACATCTATAGACAAAAACGCTCCAGTTCTAAGTGCAAACAGCACTTTTCAGAACAAGACCCCGAGCCGAATAATCATTGCGGCGGAGTGAACCGAGACAGCAGCTGCTCCCCCCCAGTACCCGCTGTGACTTTTTCTGTGGGTTTGAGTCCTGGCTGCAGTGCGCACAGACGGGACGCGCGCACAGGACGCGCGGCACGCATGGGCGCGACGCTGGAGAAAGACTGGCTGCAGGCGACACAAGCGCTCGAACACACGAGGAGCGCAGACCTCCACACGACGACAGACGCGAGCGGATGTGGAATATAGGGGCTTTCTCCCCGCGCACGCACCCCCAAGAAATTATCCATCTTTTGACGGGAACGGAAAAGGAGGATTGTGAGTGAGTCGTGACTCGTGTGAGCTTTTAGGTTCTTCTCTCAAACAACTTTCCCCGCTGTGGCTTTTTTTTGGGCATCCTATCCAGGAGCTCTGCAAACGGCAAATTATCAAAGGTCAGTAATATCATTGTGTGAAATGTGTCTTTCAGAGTATAGAGGTGGCTTTTTCTGGCGGTGTTTATTACTGTATTGGATGTTCATTAATTAACAGACATTGGATTTATACAGCGCTTTTCTTGAACTCAAAGTTCCTTAAAATAATTATCACCTTTATTTTACCACTAGACAAGGACGGTGACATATAGGTTACCTGGTAATTTCTGGACAAACACTTGTCTTCTGACTCTATTCATGAAGCCGATGCTTGCAGATCGATTAAAGGTCGACTATTATAGATGATGAGCCTGTTCATTGACCTCAATTCTGAAATGCAATTTTACTACATAGTCTAATAATGTGTAAAAAAAAAATCCAAAATGACCCATATCCCTGCTATCTTGGTTCACAAATAATCTTTTAACATTGACCTAAACTCACGGAAAACAAAACACATCCTGCTTTTGTGAGACACCAAGTATATGTCCAGAATAATTTGACAGACGTATATAATATATATATGTGACTTTGATGTGTGGAAACCTGACGATGAGAGATCTTAAGACCCGGAAAAAATTACTTTGTAAAAGACCGGAAGGGTCGGTCGAAAACGTTGTATCCACTGCTATTATTTGGTCAATTAAAACACCTTGGAGCATCAAGTGAGTTGCGAGCCCCGCTTTGTTTTTATAGATCTTAAGACCCGGCCATTTAAATAATGTGACATTGTGGAACACATGAATAACTGAGCAGATGTTAAAGCGTTTTTTTTTTTTTTTTTTTATGCCTTCAATTCATTGTGGTTGTTTTCAGCAGCTTGCGTCCTTTGAAAGATGCAACGAGGGATGAACAGATTCTCATCTATCTCTGGTGTGTCTGCCTCTCTTCACAGGTCTCTCCCAGCAGCCTCCAATAATGGACTGAAGGTGTGAAGGAGAGAGAGAGAGAGAGAGAGGAGAGAGAGAGAGAGAGAGAGAGAGAGAGAGAGAGAGAGGAGAGAGAGAGAGAGAGAGAGAGAGAGAGAGAGAGAGAGAGAGAGAGAGAGAGAGAGAGAGAGAGAGAGAGAGAGAGAGAGAGAGAGAGAGAGAGAGAGGGATGAGGGGTACCTTCTCCCCGGAGGTGAGAAAGTCTATTTAAGGGGGCAGGTCGCCAATCCGTCAGCTCAGTATATGCGGTATATGACACACACACACACACACACACACACACACACACACACACACACACACACACACACACACACACACACACACACACACACACACACACACACACACACACACACCGTGGCTGACTCACAGGATGTGACCTGAGAAGAGACACCACGCAGTTGGCCGGCGGGAGCCACGATGTACGACTGCATCAAGGGGAGCGACCTGCGTAGATCCACCGAAACAACAGGTTATTGATTTTGGGGAATCCGTGTTTGGAATGTTAATCTCCCAGGACTGATAAGGGATTCTATTTGGACGTAAACACACATCCCCTCTAGAGCCCCCTGAGTGAGATTCCTATTTTCACCCCCCCCCCCTCCTTTTGATTTCCCAATCGAAATCTCCTGTGTGGTCCCTGCAGGCGAATGGAGTTTAATGAAGACAAGTGGGTTCCTGCTCCCGTCTGTCCTCGCCAAGCGGCGTTTTTGAACCCCGGTCTCTGAATTCCTGCGTGTGAGTGTGTGTGTGTGTGTGTGTCCCCCCCCCCCCCCCCCCCCCCCCGCGTCATGGAGTCGCCCCGGGGCCAGTGGCTAAACGGCGGAGGCTCCGCCCGGCCCAGCCTCTCCTCCCTGCTGCAGTACGAAGCCGGCGCTCCTCCCGCCGGGGGGGGCCTCCCCCATGAGGACACTCATCAATCACACCTACGGATTCTACAACTCCCTCCTCCTCCCCTCCCCCTCTCCTCCTCCTCTCTCTTCGCCCCCTCCCCCTCTTCTCCCCCACCACCACGACCCCCGACCGGCCCTTCACCTCCCTGCACCTGCAGCCGCCGGCCCCTCTCCATCCCTCCTCCCCCTCCTCCTCCCTCTCCTCCTCCTCCTCTCTCCCTCCCTCCTCCTCCTCCCTCTTCCCCCCGGGGCGGGGGGGGACCTGGGCGACCTGGTGTGGACACTGCACGAGCCGGGCACCATCGCGCTCACCGTCATGTACGTGGTGTCCTTCGCCGTGGGCTTCGTGGGCAACCTGACGTCGCTGCGCGTGCTCACCAACCCGCGGAGCCGGCGTGCGCTGGCGGGGGGCGGCGTGAGCGCCACGCGCAGCCTCCTGGTCAACCTGGCGGTGTGCGACCTGGCGGTGGTGTGCGTGTGCATGCCGGTGACGCTGGGCAGCCGCATCTACAGCGCCTGGGTCTACGGCGAGCTGCTGTGCCGCGCCGTGCCCTTCACCCAGGCGGTGTCGGTGTCGGCCAGCGTGCTGACCCTGACGGTGATCAGCGTGAACCGCTACTACAGCGTGCGCTCGCCGCTGCGCGCCCGCTCCATGTTCACCCGCCGGCGCCTCATGGCCACGGTGGCGGTGGTGTGGGTGGTGTCGTCGGCCATGTGCGCGCCGCTGGCCGTGATGAACCGGCGGCGCGAGTTCACCTTCGGCAGCTTCGCCATCCTGGTGTGTCAGGAGGAGTGGCCGCACCCGTGTCTCAAGCAGGGGTACGTGCTCGCACACACACATACACACACACACACACACATATAGATACACGTATAGATACACACACACATGCATACACATGCACACACACACACACACACACACACACATATACATATACACACACACACACACACACACACACGCACACACACACACACATGCACATATACATATACACGTGCACACACACACACACACACACACACACACACACACACACACACACACACACACACACACACATACACGCACATGCACACACACACACACACACACACACACACACACACACACACACACACACACACACACACACACACACACATATACATACACACACACACATACACATCTACATACACATGCACACAGACACACACATACACATGCACACACACACACATGCATATAATAATAATAATAATAATAATAATAATAATAATAATAATAATAATAATAATAATAATAATAATAATAATAATAATAATAATAATAATAATAAATTCAATTTGTACCGCACTTTATATTTGTGAAAATCTCAACGTGCTACAGGAGATAAAGGAATAAAACAACCAATGAAATGGAAGAACATACAAAAATTTGGGATGCTCGATATTGGCTTTTTTACCGATACCGATATACCGATATTGTCCAACTCTTAATTTCCGATACCGATACCAACCGATATCAACCGATACCGATATATGCAGGGTTTACCCCCCTCCAAAAAATGGAATAATTTCAGGTAATTAACATTATCTATCTCTTGTTGTGGAATTAACACAACATTATACATACTTTTGACAATAAATAAAATCTGAATTTGTTCTTACTTGCTTGCCTGTGTAAATAAAGGTTATAGAAATGTAAAAAAAAAAAAAAAAAAAAATATATATATATTGAAAACCGATAGGGCCTACCGATATTTTCCGATATCACATTTTAATGCATAATAATAATAATAATAATAATAATAATAATAATAATAATAATAATAATAATAATAATAATAATAATAATAATAATAATAATAATAATAATAAAATTAATAGAAGTAAAAATAAAAGTAAAAGAATAATTCAGGCAAATTCTTGTTAAAAATAAATGTTTTAGGCCTCTTTTAAAAACCTCAGCGGACTGTGGTGCTCTCAGATGGTCGGGGAGCCTAAATATTAAAGGCAACCAACTTGTGTCTAGCCACGCCCAACTTGCGTCTAGCCAATCCCCCCTTTTTTAACATCCAGAACTAGCTCAATTGGTAGCGCTGCCTTGCTGTTGGTGACAAGTTTGATTCCCTTCAATTCTTTTTTTTTTTTTTTTTTTAACATGCATTGTTTCGCCGGTTAAGTTTAGGCATGTTAACTTTAAGCATTGTTTCGGAGTTGGTTAAGGTTAAGGTTAGGCATTGTTTCGGAGTTGGTTAAGGTTAGAAGGGTTAAGTTTAGGCGCTGTTAAGGAGCTGGTTAAGGTTAGAGTTTGTCTTAGAGAATGGCAATATTCTTTCGGAGTTGGTTATGGTTAAGGTTAAGGTTAGGCATTGTTTTCGAGTTGGTTATGGTTAAGGTTAGGCATTGTTTCGGAGTTGGTTAAGGTTAGAAAAAATCTACCTGGCGCTGCTCTGATGGCTGCCTCTCTGATCGCTCCGACGAGACTGTGCTTTATTTTGTTAATTTTTATAGTATTAGGAGTTTTATTTGCACCAACTGTTGGTGCATTATATGTGTATGACCGTCAGTCAATCATTGACATTGGATTAAGAAAAACTTACCGATTGGATTACTCCCTGAATCAGCTTTCCGAACCGCAGCAATGGCCTTTGGAGATTCTCAAAACAATGGGACCAGATCCTGATCCCAGGAACAAAGGAATCACCAGGCGGCGAGGGAAGAGAGCTGGGATCCGTAACAGGCTGAGATCCAGACGACACCGTACACCACTTCCCAGTATATTGCTAGCCAATGTACAATCAATAGACAATAAACTGGATGACATCCGAGCAAGGATTCAATATCAAAGAGACGTTAGGGACTGCAACGTTCTCTGCTTCACCGAAACGTGGCTCACGCCGGAGGTTCCAGATCACGCGATTCAACCAGCGGATCATTTCTTTATCCATAGGAAAGATCGGACACAATCAGAGTCCGGTAAACAACGTGGTGGAGGTATTGCCTTCATGTTTAACAAAAATTGGAGTGATCCAACGAATGTGAAGGAATTATCCAATCACTGCTCCCCAGAACTGGAATATATAACCATCAAGTGTCGTCCTTTCTTCCTCCCGAGGGAGTTAACGGCGATCATCCTGGTCGGAGTGTATATTCCACCGCAAGCCAACAACAACGCCGCGCTCTCCAGACTACACGACGAGGTAAACAATATACAAACGACGAACGTTAACGCCGCCATTTTAGTACTGGGAGATTTCAATAGCGCCAATCTGAGAAAGGTATTGCCTGATTTCTACCAGCATGTGACTTGCAACACCAGAGGCGGTAACATCCTAGATCACTGTTACACGCAATTTAAAGGTGGCTACAAGGCTCATTCTGATAGTGGCTTTGGCAAGTCAGATCACGCATCCATTTTCCTTACACCCAAGTACAGACAAAGAATTAAAAGTACTCCCGTAGTCTCGCGAGAGGTGCAGAAATGGGATGTGACGTCAGAGGATACACTAGTGTCAGTGTTTCACAACACAGACTGGATTGTATTCCGCGACACAGATAACATTAATGCCTACACGGAGACAGTGCTGGACTATGTCTGTACTAGGGTGAAAGAAACAATCCCCACTACCAAAATGAAAGTTTACCCAAATCAAAAACCCTGGGTAGACAAATCCGTCCGTGAAGCTCTGAGAGAGCGCACCAAAGCATACAATGACGGCCTAGTGGCAGGCAACATGAACGACCACAAGGTGGCGCAACACAACGTAAGGAGGACAGTGACAGAGGCCAAACGACGCTACAGGGATAAAATTGAACTCCAGTTTGAACAAGCTGACTCTAGAGCTATGTGGCAGGGGCTCAAAACGATGACAGACTACAAAGGCGCCTCCCTCAAACTGAACAGTGACATCTCCTTAGCAAACGACCTCAATACCTTCTATGCGAGGTTTGATGCTGGTAATAACAACACCAGCTCACAAGCCTCGGCAATGGGGGGGGGGGGGTCGGCTGCTGATGGAGGCGCAGTGTTCAGGGTAACAGAGCATGAGGTGAGGCGGACCTTTAAAAAAGTGAATATCAGGAAGGCAGCAGGTCCGGACGGCATCCCCGGCCGCGTCCTAAAAGTCTGTGCCGACCAACTGGCCCCAGTATTCACTGACATATTTAACCTGTCCTTAGAACAGGCTGTCATCCCCACCTGCCTGAAGAAGTCCACTATTATCCCTGTACCCAAAAAATCCAAGCCTGCTTGCCTCAACGACTACCGCCCTGTAGCTCTCACCTCCATAGCCATGAAGTGCTTTGAGAAGCTAGTAAAGGGCTACATCTGCTCCTCCCTCCCCATCAACATGGACCCCCTGCAATTTGCATACCGCCCCAACAGGTCCACGGAGGACGCCATATCCCATGTGCTGCACACAGCAGCATCACACCTGGACAAGAGGCAGGGGAACTATGTGAGAATGCTATTCATCGACTACAGCTCGGCATTCAATACCATAGTCCCCTCCATACTCATAGCCAAGCTCAGGGACCTGGGCTTGGGCTATGACCTCTGCCAGTGGGTCTTGGACTTCCTGACTGGCAGACCCCAGGTGGTGAGAGCAGGCAACTGCACCTCCTCATCCATCACCCTCAACATAGGGGCCCCCCAGGGCTGTGTTCTGAGTCCCCTCCTCTACTCCCTGTACACACACGACTGTGTGGCTCAGCGGAGTAGCAATACAATCGTCAAATTTGCTGACGACACAGTGGTGGTGGGCCTGATCTCTGCCAACGACGAGAGGGCCTACCTGGAAGAGGTCAAGGTCCTGGCGGGATGGTGCCAGGAAAACAGCCTCTCCCTGAACGTCAGCAAAACAAAGGAGATGATTGTGGACTTCAGGAGGTCGGGGGTCAAGGACTACAGCCCCCTCAGCATCGACGGGGCACCGGTTGAGAGAGTCAACAGCTTCAAGTACCTCGGAGCCCACATATCCGAGGACTTGAAATGGACCATACACATTAACAGTGTGGTGAAGAAGGCACGACAACGCCTCTACTTCCTCAGGCGCCTAAGGAAGTTCCAAGTCAGCCAGAAGATCCTTAAGAACTTCTACTCATGTACAATAGAGAGCATCTTGACCGGCAACATCACCTCCTGGTTTGGGAATAGCACTGCAAAAGACCAAAGCAGACTACAAAGAGTGACACGTTCAGCCGAACGCACAATCGGAGGGGGGCTCCCCACCCTCCAGAACATTTACTACAAGCGTTGCAAGGGGAAGGCTAAGAGAATTATTAAGGACTCGAGCCACCCGAACAACTGCCTCTTTGAACTGCTGCCGTCAGGCAAGCGATACAGGAGTCTCAAGGCGAGCACAGAAAGACTCAGAAGTAGCTTCTATCCCCAGGCCATCAGGCTGCTAAACGAACAATGAATGAACACTACACAACAACAACCACCAAACACACATAGCACACACATCCACACGCACACACTCACTTTAAACAAACACACTGCAGCACCCACTACACACACTTTATAGCACACACCCACTTTAAACAAACACACTGTAGCACCCACTCCCCACACTTTATATTTATGGATGAAGGATTGCACTACAACTCGTACACCTTACTGTAAATTGTACCTAAAATTGTACCTCATCCCATTTCTGCTTTGCACTAGATAGTACTGTACATTAGTACACTGCATAGTTGTGTATTGTATATTATATGGTAACTCAGAACATTGTACATATGTCTATACCGAACAACTGTGACCTCATTTTCTTCTTCTAAATTCATGCTATATTATGTTATTATGTTATTTGATACTATCTTGTCTAGCACAGTCTCTGGAGCGTAACAGTAAGAAGCATTTTGTATGAAAGTATTCTGTACTTCTGTATGACAACTATTAAAGAACTTGAAAGAACTTGAACTTGAACTAGAAGGGTTAAGTTTAGGCGCTGTTAAGGAGCTGGTTAAGGTTAGAGTTTGTCTTAGAGAATGGCAATAGACAGCCTATTTCCGCGCTGCAGCGCGAGGCAATAGACAGCCTATTTCCGCGCTGCAGCTCTCTCGCGCTGCCGCGGTCACATGGGCGTAGTGGCCAATCAGAGAAACGCTAAACACAAGTTGGTTGCCTAAAATATTCACGCGGTCGGGGAGGGCATTCCACAGCCGAGGAGCAGCTGAGCAGAAGGCCCGGTCACCCCCATGGTGCAGAGGTGTGTCCTGTGTTTGGGTTGAAGTGTGTTTGAGTGTCCAGAGCGGAGGGAGAGGGTGGAGGTCGGGGGAGCGATGAGCTCCTTTAGATAAGAGGGGGCGTTGCTGTGGATGCACTCATGGGTGAGGAGGGATCCCTGGTATTCAATCCTGGAGGAGACAGGGAGCCAGTATACACACACATATACACACACACACACACACATACACACACACACACAGACACACACGCACGCATGCACACACATGCGCACACACACATATACACACACGCACATACACACACATATACACACACACGCACATTCACACACACATGCGCGCACACACATATACACACACACGCACATGCACACACACACACACACGCGCACATTTACACACACACATATACACACACACATATACACACACACACACACACACACATATACACACACACACACACACATATACACATTTACACACACAGTCTACCAGGGCTGTCATAGGTCCGTCCTGGTCCATTAGTCGAACAGTCAATTTAACAGTCGACCAAAAACTTTATTGTTTTTCTTTTTTTCTTCTTCTCATGCAGAATTAAAGGCGCTATAGATAAAATTCAGCCACTAGATGTCGCACAAGAGCACCAGCATGTCATTTATCCAATCTGGTGCATTCCACGTGGGGAAATGGGAAGTAGGGAGGGGATACGCAACATGTAAACAACAACATTCATTTTGGAATTATTGAAATTATTTAAAAAAAAATCGGAAAAAGCAATAGTTTATTCCGCAACTTTCCAAAAGCTCTGCGGATGTATTATTTAAACAATATATATATTCTTTCGACCTGTGACACTCACATGGGAGTCAAGTGCCTTTACCTGAAGACTACCAATACACTTTTCTGCCTCACCCAGAACCTAACCCTAACCTTAACCACACTGTTACCTTAAAACGAATCCTAACCTTAACCACACTGTTACCTTAAAATTAACCCTAACCTTAACCACACTGTTACCTTAAAATTAACCCTAACCTTAACCACACTGTTACCTTAAACTAACCATAACCTTAACGTTAACCCTAACCTTCTATCTTCTATCTTAACCATAACTGTTAAATGTTAAAAACTAGGGATGCTCGATATTGGCTTTTTTACCGATACCGATATACCGATATTGTCCAACTCTTAATTTCCGATACCGATATCAACCGATATCACATTTTAATGCCGATATCGGCCGATAATATCGGTAGGCCGATAATATCGGACATCATTTCTATAGAAAAGTAAAAAAATTTAAATAATTTTTATTTTTTTTGAAAACCGATACAGATATTTTCCGATATCACATTTTAATGCCGATTACCGGCCGATATTTGGCCCTTACACAGGCCAAGATACAAGGTTACAAAGGGTGCTCGATACCGCCATCTAGCTGGATGCAGCCGGTATTGCACTTTGGCGACCTCAGACTCATTCCCTATGGTAACACCAATGTCCCTGGATGAATAATGAATACAAATATCGAATAAAGGAATAAACTACCAAAACCAGAGAAATCTCGGGGTCTGGCGCCCAACACATGGTGAGGTTAACCCGACTTATCTTGGGTTTGGCCTCCATTGAGTAATAATAATAATAGCTTGGAATTATATAGCGCCTTTCCAGAAACCCAAGGACGCTTTAACCCTTTCACTGCCACGCTACCAAACGGTTAACCCTTTCATTGCGACAATACACAGAAGGTTAACCCTTTCACTGCCACACAACAGCCGACTAACCCTTTCACTGCCACATGACAGGTTAACCCTTTACTATCACACAACCGGGGTGAAAGGGTTAATGAGCCTGTCTAGCTCATTGGGTACACGGCACTAAAGGTGACCGCATTACGGGGGGGGGGGGTTCCATTCACACATAGTAAAGGGTTAACCTTCTGTTGTGTGGCAGTGAAATGGTTAAAAAGCAAAATGTAAAACAGTATCCATTATGATAATAAAGGACCGGGAGAGGCCGTGGGCCTTCGTGAACAAGTGGGCTTTCAGGGCCGTCTTGAAGGAGTCCAAGGATGTGACAGAGCGGATCTCAGCCATTAGATTATAGCCATTAGATCTCAGCCATTTCAGATTACATTACATTAGAATTGATAGTGGTTTTCTAATCCTGCAGGGGAAATTGCATCATCACAGCCGCATGAAAAGACATGAAACAAACTAGCTGTAGCAGCACTTAATCAAGAAGAAGAGGAAATGGAATACAATTCGTATAAAGAAGGAAGGGTAAAATAAACATTATACATGTACATAATATCCATGCAAATGGGATATTTATTAATAAGATGAGCCACACCCCGAGCAGACTAAGGTCTATAGTGTCCTGACTCCTGACCAACAGGGGACATGTTATACAGTCTGACGGCAGCTAGAAGACCTCCGGGAGCGCTCAGTGGTGCAATGTGGCAGTAATAATTATTATTATAATTCATTTTATTTGTATAGTGCTTCTCAGGGACCTGAAGCCACTGACAGTAGGCAAAAAAAAAAAAAAAAAAAGAAGGAACACGACGGGGGAAACAGGTAAAACAGCATGAGATACACAGAAACATAAAGCCACAGTAACAAACATCAACACAGGATGGAGGGGGGGGGGGTTAAGGTTGGGGAAGGTTGAATGGTTTTGAGGCAGGATTTGAAGGTGGAGAGTGTGGGCGAGTCTCTGATGGTCTGAGGGAGGGAGTTCCAGAGTCGAGGTGCAGTGCGTGAGAAGGCCCGATCGCGTGAATACTTTCGGCAACCAACATGCCCTTCCGCGTTGCTCTGATTGGCCAGCGATCGGCCAGCCCTCTACACTCGTTTTCCCCCTACGCCGGTAACGCGCGCATGCGCATTTCGTACTTGTCTCCCTGTGGGGAGGCGGGGGCCGCTGGTGTACAGCTGAGCTATGTCCGCGAGCTAGGCGCAAGCCAGAGTAAAACACAGTTTTCAATCAATCAATCAATCAATCAATCAATAATAACATTAACGAGACTCTCGTTGTGTCTATTCTTCTAACGCTACCTCTCATTGCTTTAACGTTACCTAGGCTCTCGTGTCTATCTGCTAACGTTAGCATTAGCATTAGGCTAACAAGCTGTAACGGCACCAGTCTCGCGTCTATCTGCTAATGTTAGCATTAGGTAATAACCGGTTTAAAATTAATGGTGATTACCTCACGTTGTGTCTATTCTACTAGCATTAACCATTAGTTACTAGTACAAACAATCAATAGCGAGTTATATTGATCACGCTATGTACGATAGCCATGCTAAAACGCTAGCACAACATTAGCACCTAACCTAACAACAAGCTTAACAAGTCAGCGATCTTTTTGTGAGACTAAACTCTCCGCTCGGTGGCAAATTGTGTTGATGTCGGTTTTGTTTCATCAATAAATGAGGCAGAATACACAGTGACTGTATCCTTTTTTGTTTATTGCACTTGTTCCTGCTGCAAATGAAATCCTATGCGATACATTAAAGATGGCGGCTTTCTGTTTTTGTGGAAAGCCTCTTCTGACCAATCAGTGGTCTGCAGTGTTTCACGTGACTTTTCTGGTACCACAACATGCCTTTCGCGTTGCTCTGATTGGCCAGCGATCGGCCAGCCCTCTACGCTCGTTTCCCCCCTACGCCGGTAATGCACGCATGCGCATTATCGCTGGCCAATCAGAGCAACGCGGAAGGGCATGTTGGTTGCCGAAAGTATTCACGCAGCCCGATCACCAAAGTCTTTGAGTTTGGATGACCGGACAGTGAGGGAAGCAGTGGAGGAGGACCGGAGGGAACGGGTGGGGCGGTAAGGAAGAAGGAGATCAGTCAGGTAGGGGGGGTATCAGAGTGTGGCTGAAGGTGGTCAGACTGTGGCTGAAGGTGGTCTTCTGCCTGGTCAGACTGTGGCGGAGCAACATGGTCCATGATTAACATTTAAGGTTTTCAGAAATGTTTGAGTCCCCCTGTTGAGGAACGAACCTGGGGCACTCACATGGGAGTCAAGTGCCTTTACCTCAAGACTACCAAGACACACTTTTCTGCCTCACCCAGAACCTAACCCTAACCTTAACCACACTGTTACCTTAAAATTAACCCTAACCTTAACCACACTGTTACCTTAAACTAACCATAACCTTAACGTTAACCCTAACCTTCTACCTTCTATCTTAAAGGGGAACTATCCTAACCTTAACCACACTGTTACCTTAAACTAACCATAACCTTAACGTTAACCCTAACCTTCTACCTTCTATCTTAAAGGGGAACTATCTTATAAATGACCTTTTCCAGTGTTTAGGGTCATTTTCTAGCTATGTGGACTTATAGTAATAGGATCTATGTCTCTAATTCTCGATTTGGCGCATTCTTCCAATTCTCATCTCACAATAATGTCCCTCCCTCAAGTGAGTCATCTGAAAATTAGCGTATTCGGGACGTCAGATGGTCCTCATTTGCATAATAACACCCGCCCCCCTCTAGCTGCCAGCCGAGCGAGAGCGAGCGAGAGAGAGAGATAGACCCACAGTGGTGGACTTCCTCAAACGGGAGAGGGAGAGGGAGACACGCAGAGTGTTTTTTTCTCTCTCTCTCTTCTCTCTCTCTCTCTCTCTCTCTCTCTCTCTCTCTCTCTCTCTCTCTCTCTCTACCAGTGCAGACTGTGGACTGACTGTCACTCAAAGTGCTTATGGGCGGAGCCAGGCCATAACAGCCTGAAATCCGGAGGCTGAAAAATTATGGTTTTTGTAACTGAGGGGTTACAAAACCCTGACTGTATTAAAGATTGTGATAGATTAAACCACTGCTAGTTATGTACTTTAATTACTGGCCAGACAGTACATCAAATATAGATGGTGAACACCCACAAGAACACGGCATTGACACAGAAATACTATTGGAGGGTAATTTATTATTATTAGGCAACGTTAGGTTACAGAATGAGAATTAGGGTCGCGCTTGTATGGCGAAGAATATACGTAAAGTCAGTCAAGAGCATAAGTCACTAAGAATAGCAGGAATCCTACGATGGGTCTAAGTTGACGCCACCTGTTGTATAGTAGCTATATAGGGCAACACTGGTACCGACTGGAGACAATGGGTTCCCTCCGGGGGTGTAAGGCCTGGAGGGTAGAGGAATGTTCGGGTACTCCGTCTGATTCAATGAGGAATAAAGAGACTCCAGGTACAGGAGTTGGTTCTCGTAAACTCCCTTGATCAGCAGCAAAAGCAATAATTGTAATCCAAAATGCCCGACAGCATTGATGACAGCTAGCCAGCCCCGTCCACGAGGCAGGCCCGAGTTGTAATCCTCACGAGGTTAAATCCCAAACGATAGTGGAAATCAACGATGCTCTTCTCCGGTGGTCACGTCCCAAATCAATATAATCCAACCAGTAATGGTTCTGCAATCGCCGACGCTGGTTCTCCTGTGCACTATACTTCACATTAAACTAGGTCGAACTTGACGTTACTTCACTAAACTCTGACACTTTTACTATTCTATTCGCACATGTTCTAAACGCACGGTTGCTCACTTCAATGTTACCGAACTTGTCACACTGCTGCTTTAGACGAACTGAATGAACTACTGCTGGGCACACCTGCGCCAGCATATATACTTAAGTGACAATCTAGTACCAAACCTCAGTTCTTGTCTGGTATCAATACACTGCCTCTGGGCATGTTCTGACATGCCTGAAACTCGCCCATTGCACCTGTCTGAGTGCGAGACTGCCTGGAGCCTTCGTCAGGGGGCATTATTCATAGGGAAAGTGAATGTTACTATGATTTACACGCATGCTTAAAGGGATATACCGTGTATATATAAATAATATACAAAGTATATAAAACAATAAATGCAGATTCTCAACTTTAATCTGGCCCTTCACAACAGCCGCCTCCTAATTAGTCCGCACCTAATTAGTTAAGGGAGACAGATTAATAGTCCAGTCAACTGCTCAATATCTGTTGTGAGGAGTAAGGCAATCTACAAAGTCAGTGGGTCATGATCGTCATCAGGGGAGTCAGGGAGCCTCGGCAACTCTATCAGCCTCGCCACGGGTCGGGTGTAAGTCCGCCCTTGGACAATAACTTCTGCCGCTCTGACCTTCCCGTCGGCACCAGTGATCACTTTGCTTACGCGGCCGGCCGGCCACATAGCTCGGGGTAGTGACTGGTCTATGATCATAACGACTGTGTCCACTTTTAAGTTGTCCCTGTCCTTGACCCGCTTCTGACGGGCTGGAAGGGATGGTAGGGAGCTTAGGAGGAAGCGGGCCTGAGACTGGTTGATCTGTGCTTGGCTGTGTCTCCACATCCTCCGTCTGTTCCTCTTGTTCGGTCTGTACCCCGTCTGAGGAGGGGCCGGTTCCGGCCGCACCATCAAGAAGTCGTTTGGGGTGCTGGGTTCGAGGTCAGCTACGTCGCTTGGAGCGCAGCTGAGGGGGGTGGAGTTCGGAACTCCCTCTTCTTGGGCCCACGGTTCTCTCACAGGCCCCTCGTCTAATGTCAATAGCCTCTCAACGGGCTGTACGAGAGAGTGGCCTGTGTCGCTCACCTTTGTGTGCAGGCAGCGTGTAGACGTGGGTTGACTGTCAAGTCCGTAGAGGGGGCCCTGGAGCGTCCACCCCAGTCGGGTCTGAACCGCGACTGGGCATCCTTTAGGTCCGATGTGGGCTGCCTCGATTGGGACAAGGAGGTCCGCGTGGTCGGAGCCTATGAGCAGGGTCGGTGTGGCGCCGTCGATGAGCGGTATAGGTAGTCTGCGTAGGTGCGCGTACTTCGCCATCAGCTGTGGGATGGGGTAGTTGTACCGTGACAGGCCTATGTTGTTGCTGGTGAAGGCGTTAGTGATGCTATACTGCTTCTCGGGCTGCTCGACCGCTGCTATCGTGAAGGAGACATTTTCACCCTTTATGGTCTTCCGGTCTCTTCTAATGGTACGGATTGTCATTGTTTCTTTGGCACCCCGCAGGCCCAACTGGGCTGCGGCGGAAGCAAGGAGGAGAGTCTTTTCAGACCCATCGTCTAGGACGGCGTAAGTGTCCAGGACCTTGTCCTCGTAACTCAGGAGCACTCTGACCACTTTGATGAGCACTCGGGGGCTCCCGCTATGCTTGGGGTCTATGTGGAGCACTCCTGTTGGTGGGTTGCCTTGTCGGGCTAGTCTTTTCTTGTGGGCCTCGCGCAGTGTATCGCAGCGAGCGTGGTCCTGTGTGTTCGTCCTACTCCACTGATCCATTTCGGCGGGGGTCAGTTTCTGGTAGGCTTCACACCGTGACATGGAGTGTCCGCTGCGGCAGTAAGTACACCAGGGGGGGGGGGCCATGGATCTTCTGTAGTGGTGCCGACTCGCGGTAGTCAGAGTAGCACCGTGACTCCCAGTGTCTGCTGTAGCAGTCAGGACACCAGGGGGGGGGTCCAGGACTGGTTTGTGGTGCCACCGCCTCGGCCTGGTACATCACCGTGACGGGCCCACTTTGGTTTCCTGGCGGACGCTTGTTGCTGTCGTGCAGGACCTCCAGGTGGGCGCCGTCGCACTTGCTGCATCTTTTCTTTAGGCGGCACTCAGCTGCCATATGGCTGCGCGCGCAGCGGAAGCAGCGGCGGTTCGCTTTGATCCACTGACTCACCTCGTCAGCGGTCAGCCTCTTGAAGGTGTCACATTGAGACAGCCAATGTTCATTTTCACAGTACTGACAGACAGCCTTCCACTTCTCCTTGACGTGGGTGTTGTGGCTCGTCTGCCATGGCTCAACCTCGGCTTGGTGCATAACTGTCACGGACCGGCGGTTGTCATTGAACCTCCGCGGTCCATCTCTAGGGCTAGAGTCACTCCACACAAATGTGTCCAGTCGTAGACTGCTGACCTCCCTGGCGAGGAAATCAGCTAGGTCTAGGAGGGATGGTTCTGGGCCGTTGGGGTCACTGTGGTCTCTCTGCCGCCGAAAACGCTCTTGACGGGCTGGAGGGAGCTTCTCCAGTATCCGCTCCACGTTAGAATTTGCATACAGTTCATGTCTCCCCTTCTCCTTTTGGGACCCCAGCATCCCCACGAGGGATTGTACCTTGATAGAGAGGTCATCCAGTGCTCTATTGTCTTTGGCTGGGGGGAGGCGGTCGATATCCCGTATTTCTTGGATCACGTAATCCCATATGCGTCCATAACGCTGGTCGAGGGCCACCAGAGCCGCGGAGTATGGGGTGCTTGAGTTGGAATATGCCAGCGCTATGTTATGCGCTCTGGGCACCTTGAGATGCTTGAGGAGGATGGCATATTTGTACGATTCGTCGGGGACATCGGACATCATAGTCTCCAAACACATGCGTAATTCCGTGTACTGTGCTCTGTCCTCGCGCGTAAAGTCTGGGAAAGTCGGTGTGCCAAGGTACGAGGCCATGGATGGCTGGGACACCGATGAGCGTAGGGGGGGAGGCCTCCTGGGCGAGTCTCCCCGTACGTGGGGTCGTGGGTTAGTGCTGGGTGGGTACCAGAGGCCGGGCCCCCAGGTGCTGCTCCTCGGTGCTGACTGTGTATTAAACTCAACCTTGGTTTGGGTCGGGGGTTCGTAACGCAGTGGCTCTGGGCTGGGGTCAGGGCTGTACTGGGCCTCCTGGTCCAAGATGGGTTCGTGCTGGTGGGCTTGATTTCCCTCCTCTTCCACCGCTAGGTCCTGGAGTCTTCTAGTTAGTTTCTCGGCGACGTAGGCGGGATCTTCCCGTTGGCTGGGTCCCGTATAGACCGGTCGGGGAGGGGAAGGTGCCCTCGACCCGTGTCGTGATGATCTCCGGGAGCTCCGCGTGGAGGAGTGGGGGGTAGCCCTCTGGATCAATTGTTCTATCATCTGCGCCTGCAGGCGGTCCCGCTCCGCTTCGCGCTGTGCATTGGCGGCGTCGCGCTGTGCATTGGCGCGGTCTCGTTCCGCCTCGCGCTGTGCATTGGTACGGTCTCGCTGAATGGTTTCTTCAGCCTGGAGGCACCTCTCTTCCAGTCTGATGGTCATCGCTGCGTCAGCCTGGAGGCGACTGTCTTCTAGTCGGATGCGTTCTCTTTCCATTGCCGACTGTTCGTGCTCACTAAGCGTCTGTGCTTGAAGTTGCGCGTGGAGGTGCTCTCGTTCCGCTGCAGGGTGTTCTCATTCACTAAGTGCTTGCGCCTGGAGGCGCTCTCGTTCCGCTGCAGAGTGTTCGCGCTCACTAAGGGCTTGTGCTTGGAGTTGGTCGAGCTCACCCTGGAGTCGGTCTCTTTCGGTTGAAGCTGTCAGCGTGGCGATCAAGGCTTGCGCCAGTCTCTGGTCAGCCTCGCTGGGGGATGACACTGGCGGAGGTGATCGGGCGCAGACAGGGCTTGGTGGAGACCTGTTCTCCTGGCGCGCTCCGAGGTCTATCCCCTGAGCGCGGTACTCTTCTCTTGGTTGCGCGCCGAGGTCTGTCTCGGGTGCGCGCTCTTGGGTTGGTTGTGCACCGGGGTCTATCCCTGGAGCGCTTTCTTTATCCTGGAGCGCTCCGGGGTCTATACCGGTGACGCTGTCTGGAGGTATAGTCACGTCATGTCCCGCTTGGTCCCCTCCGTGAGCTAAGTCAGTTTTGTTTGAATCCTCTGGGGTCTCTACTGGCGGGGCCGCCAAGTCGATAGGAGTGGGCATGCTTAAACTATCCGTTTTATTCGTATTTAACGTCCGTTTAGATAAGCTAGGGGGTAAAACAAAAGCGAATTCCTCCAGATATGGAGGTGGCTGACGTTTGCGCTGCGGGCGTTCTAGCTTGGGGGAGCTGTTTGGAGAGTGTTCACAGCTGGCCATGTTAATATTAATATTATATTAAATATTACACTGATACCCTCCGGCTCGAAGGACCAATTGTAACTGAGGGGTTACAAAACCCTGACTGTATTAAAGATTGTGATAGATTAAACCACTGCTAGTTATGTACTTTAATTACTGGCCAGACAGTACATCAAATATAGATGGTGAACACCCACAAGAACACGGCATTGACACAGAAATACTATTGGAGGGTAATTTATTATTATTAGGCAACGTTAGGTTACAGAATGAGAATTAGGGTCGCGCTTGTATGGCGAAGAATATACGTAAAGTCAGTCAAGAGCATAAGTCACTAAGAATAGCAGGAATCCTACGATGGGTCTAAGTTGACGCCACCTGTTGTATAGTAGCTATATAGGGCAACACTGGTACCGACTGGAGACAATGGGTTCCCTCCGGGGGTGTAAGGCCTGGAGGGTAGAGGAATGTTCGGGTACTCCATCTGATTCAATGAGGAATAAAGAGACTCCAGGTACAGGAGTCGGTTCTCGTAAACTCCCTTGATCAGCAGCAAAAGCAATAATTGTAATCCAAAATGCCCGACAGCATTGATGACAGCTAGCCAGCCCCGTCCACGAGGCAGGCCCGAGTTGTAATCCTCACAAGGTTAAATCCCAAAGATAGTGGAAATCAACGATGCTCTTCTCCGGTGGTCACGTCCCAAATCAATATAATCCAACCAGTAATGGTTCTGCAATCGCCGACGCTGGTTCTCCTGTGCACTATACTTCACATTAAACTTTCTCACTGGCACTGCTCTGATGGCTGCCTTTCTGATCGCTCCGACGAGACTGTGCTTTATTTTGTTAATTTTTATAGTATTAGGAGTTTTATTTGCACCAACTGTTGGTGCATTATATGTGTATGACCGTCAGTCAATCATTGACATTGGATTAAGAAAAACTTACCGTTTGGATTGCTCTCTGGATCGGATCGCTGAACAGCAGAAATGGCCCGCCGAGATCCTTTGTTATGCCGGCCATGGCCAAGACAAGAAGAAGCCGCCGCGAAGACGAGGAAAGAGAGCCGGGGTCCGGAACAGACTGAGGTCCAAACGACACAGAACCACATTGCCCAGCATATTGTTGGCCAATGTGCAATCGATAGGAAACAAATTGGACGACATCAGAGCAAGGATCCAATTCCAGAGGGACATTCGGGATTGTAACGTCCTCTGTTTCACAGAAACTTGGCTGAGTCCAGATGTCCCGAATCACGCAATAGAACCGGCAGACCATTTCTTCGTTCTCCGCAAAGACCGGACGGCAGAAGAGTCATTAAAGACGAGAGGAGGCGGCATTGCCTTCATGATAAACAAGGAGTGGTGCGATTTAGGCAACAGAAAGGAACTGTCTAACCACTGCTCCCCAGACCTGGAGTTTATCACGATAAAATGTCGACCCTTCTTCCTCCCAAGAGAGTTAACGTCCATCATCCTCATCGGAGTGTACATTCCACCACACGCGAACACTGGGGCCGCACTTTCAAAACTTCACGACGAGGTAAACAAACTCCAGGCAGCTAATGTTGACGCTGCCATTTTGGTCTTGGGGGATTTCAACAGCGCGCGTCTTAAAAAGGTGCTGCCGAATTTCTATCAGCATGTGACCTGTCCCACCAGAGGCGAGAACATATTAGACCATGTATACTCGCAATTTAAGAATGGGTACAAGTCACAGGCTCTTAGTCCATTCGGTAAAAGCGATCACGCCGCCATTTTTCTTTTGCCTAAGTACAAACAGAGTCTCAAGCGAACGCCGGTGGTCTCGCGAGAGGTTAAGCGTTGGGCCGTGACGTCAGTGGAGTCACTCCAAGCAGTGCTGGGAAGCACAGAATGGAGTGTATTCCGTGATAACACAGCCAATATTAACGAATACACCGAAACGGTGATTGACTATGTCTGTACTCAGGTAGAAGTAATAATCCCCACCACCAAAATTAATATCTACCCAAATCAAAAGCCCTGGGTAGACAAATCCGTCCGTGAGGCTCTGAAAGTGCGCACATCAGCATACAACACCGGGCTGGTGACAGGCAACATGGAAGAACACAAGATGGCAAGATACAACGTCAGGAGAGCAGTAATAGAGGCAAAACGGCGTTACAGGGATAAAGTTGAACTTCAGTTTGAACAGGCTGACTCTAGAGGCATGTGGCAGGGCCTCAGAACAATGACAGACTACAAAGGAACCCCCCTCAAACTGAACAGTGACATCTCCTTAGCAAATGATCTCAACTCCTTCTATGCGAGGTTTGAGGCTGTGAATAACAACACCAGCCTACAAACCACGGCAATGGGGGGGGGGGGGGTCTGCTGATGGAGACTCAGTGTTCAGGGTAACAGAGCATGAGGTGAGACGGATCTTTAAAAAAGTGGATATCAGGAAGGCAGCAGGACCGGACGGCATCCCCGGCCGCGTCCTAAAAGTCTGTGCCGACCAACTGGCCCCGGTATTCACTGACATCTTCAACCTGTCCTTGGAACAGGCCGTCATCCCCACCTGTCTGAAGAAGTCCACCATCATCCCTGTACCCAAAAAATCTACGCCCGCTTGCCTCAACGACTACCGCCCTGTAGCCCTCACCTCCATAGCCATGAAGTGCTTTGAGAAGCTAGTGAAGGGCTACATCTGTTCCTCCCTCCCCATCAACCTGGACCCTCTGCAATTTGCATATCGCCCCAACAGGTCCACGGAGGACGCCATAGCCCATGTGCTGCACACAGCAGCATCACATCTGGACAAGAGGCAGGGGAACTATGTGAGAATGCTGTTCATCGACTACAGCTCAGCATTCAATACCATAGTCCCCTCCAAACTCATAGCCAAGCTCAGGGACCTGGGCTTGAACTATGACCTGTGCCAGTGGGTCCTGGACTTCCTGACGGGCAGACCCCAGGTGGTAAGAGCCGGCAACTGCACCTCCTCATCCATCACGCTCAACATAGGGGCCCCCCAGGGCTGTGTTCTGAGCCCCCTCCTCTACTCCCTGTACACACATGACTGCGTAGCACAGCGGAACAACAACACCATCATCAAATTTGCTGATGACACAGTAGTGGTGGGCCTGATCTCTGCCAACGACGAAAGGGCCTACCTGGAAGAGGTAGAGAACCTGTCACAGTGGTGTCAGGAGAACTGCCTCTCCCTGAACGTCAGCAAAACAAAAGAGATGATTGTGGACTTCAGGAGGTCGGGGGTCAAGGACTACAGCCCCCTCAGCATCGACGGGGCACCAGTTGAGAGAGTGAACAGTTTCAAGTACCTCGGAGCCCACATATCCGAGGACTTGACATGGACCACACACATTGACAGTGTTGTGAAGAAGGCACGACAACGCCTCTACTTCCTCAGGCGCCTAAGGAAGTTCCAAGTCAGTCAGAAGATCCTTAGGAACTTCTACTCATGTACAATAGAGAGCATCCTGACCGGCAACATCACCTCCTGGTTTGGGAATAGCACTGCACAAGACTGTAGCAGACTACAAAGAGTGACACGTTCAGCCGAACGCACAATTAGAGGGGGGCTTCCCACCCTCCAGAACATTTACAACAAGCGGTGCAAGGGGAAGGCTAAGAGAATTATTAAGGACTCGAGCCACCCGAACAACTGCCTCTTTGAACTGCTGCCGTCAGGCAAGCGATACCGGAGTCTTATGGCGAGCACAGAAAGACTCAGAAGGAGCTTCTATCCCCAGGCCATCAGGCTGCTAAACGAAAATAATCGCTAAACGAACAATAATCACTATGCAACAACCATCAAATGCACACAGCACACACACCCACACGCACACACTCACTCAAACAAACAACACACTGCAGCACCCACTCTCCACACTTTAGATCACACAAACACACTTACACTTTATATTTATTGATAAAGGATTTGCACTACAACTCGTACACCTACTGTGAATTGTACCTAAACTGCACCTCGTCCATTTATGCCTTGCACTATATTGTATTGTATATTAGTACACTGCACAGTATTGTATATTGTATGGTAACTACGTCTACGAACATTGTACATATGTCAAAACTGAACACTGTGACCTCTTTTTTTACTTCTAATTTTTACTATGTTTTTATTTCATACTTATCTTGTCATGCACAGTCTCTGGAGCGCAACAGTAAGAAGCATTTTGTACAAAAGTATTCTGTACTTCTGTATGACAACTATTAAAGAAACTTGAACTTGAAACTTGAACTTGAAACTAGGTCGAACTTGACGTTACTTCACTAAACTCTGACACTTTTACTATTCTATTCGCACATGTTCTAAACGCACGGTTGCTCACTTCAATGTTACCGAACTTGTCACACTGCTGCTTTAGACGAACTGAATGAACTACTGCTGGGCACACCTGCGCCAGCATATATACTTAAGTGACAATCTAGTACCAAACCTCAGTTCTTGTCTGTTATCAATATACTGCCTCTGGGCATGTTCTGACATGCCTGAAACTCGCCCATTGCACCTGTCTGAGTGCGAGACTGCCTGGAGCCTTCGTCAGGGGGCATTATTCATAGGGAAAGTGAATGTTACTATGATTTACACGCAGGCTTAAAGGGATATACCGTGTATATATAAATAATATACAAAGTATATAAAACAATAAATGCAGATTCTCAACTTTAATCTGGCCCTTCACAACAGTTTTGATACTTGATTAGAAATATAAACCAATGCATTTCTTTTTGAAAATAACCGTACAGATGTCTTCAATAGACTCACAGGAATTGTGTAAAGTTGCCCAAATAGTGCTAGGAATAGTAAAATAGTTCCCCTTTAACCATAACTGTTAAACGTTAAACGTTAAAACTAATCATCATCATCATCATAGTATTGCTGTGTTTGTATCAGGGTGGCCAAGTCTAGTGGTGAGAGCAATCGCCCGTGACCACAAACATTGTTAGTTTGACTCCCGGTCGCACTGTTTGTTTTGGACTTTTGCTGATACGAAATGTAAATATATGACTTATTATGTAAATTTCTCCTGTGGTGGATTAGTACTTTATTTATTAGGCTCCCCTCCCTGCACTCCATACATCAAAGGACCTGAGCCTCCTCAGGTAGGAAAGTCAGTTCTGGTAGGCACTACATTTAAACATGATAACTACATCTCTACGTAATGGGTAATCAACTTGTAGGTGTGCATTAAGTAAGGAATAATCAACTTGTAGGTGTGCATTAAGTAAGGGGTAATCAACTTGTAGGTGTGCATTAAGTAAGGGATAATCAACTTGTAGGTGTGCATTAAGTAAGGGATAATCAACTTGTAGGTGTGCATTAAGTAAGGGATAATCAATTTGTAGGTGTGCATTAAGTAAGGGATAATCAACTTGTAGGTGTGCATTAAGTAAGGGATAATCAACTTGTATGTGTGCATTAAGTAAGGGATAATCAACTTGTAGGTGTGCATTAAGTAAGTGATAATCAACTTGTAGGTGTGCATTAAGTAAGGGTTAATAAACTTGTAGGTGTGCATTAAGTAAGGGATAATCAACTTGTAGGTGTGCATTAAGTAAGGGATAATCAACTTGTAGGTGTGCATTAAGTAAGGGTTAATCACATTAAGTAAGGGATAATCAACTTGTAGGTGTGCATTAAGTAAGGGTTAATCACATTAAGTAAGGGTACTACGACTATGCTTGCACCTCATGGTACCAAAGCACCTCAAAGGCGCTAAAAACAAAATTACAAACATCTCAAAACAAACTGGTCAGACTACTGCTTGACGTTACTCCTAGAACCCACCTCACCCCTGCCCACTTTGACAACCTAGGATGGCTTAGAGTAGACGACAGAGTACAGCAACTTGCAATGGGCCTGGTCTACAAGATACACTACACGACCTAGGTACCCATGTACATGTCAAAATACTTCCCAAAGGTCAGTGAATACCATGATCACAACACCAGAGGGAGCTCCACAAATCATGTTAAACCCAGATTCGGCTCAAACAAGGGACTAAACACGTTTCGCAATTATGCCACATCAATGTGGAACGCCCTACCCAAAGCTGTAAAGGAATGTGGATCACTACCCACTTTCAAAACCACTCTCAAAGAACACCTACGGGAGACTGCAATTCGAAACTAGCCCCTGTAAATGTCCTAACCCAACCCCCTCCCAATGTACAGTAAATTACCAAGTATGGTTTTGTCAATATTCCAATGTACAGTTTTGTTTGGCACCTCCGCCTCCTGCTCCTGCTCGGGAAACAGAGGAGGTTGAAAACCATATTGACACTGAAATGGAGACATACCGGTAGAGGAGGAGAGGAGGGTATTATGCGCGTACTCAGCCCAGGCCAACCTCCTACTCCTAACACCTCAAGACCCCCTCCAGACCCCCTCCAGACCCCCTCCAGATCCTGGTTGACGCGCTCCGTCTGCCCGTTCGACTGCGGATGGAACCCAGACGACAGGCTGACAGAGGCGCCGAGGCTGGCGGCAAACACCTTCCAGAATCCTGGAGGCGAACTGAGGACCCCGGTCCGACACGATATCCACTGGGAGCCCGTGGACCCGAAAGACGTGCTGTACCACCAGATCAGCCGTCTCTCGGGCCGAGGGAAGCTTGGGAAGGGGAATGAAGTGGGCCGCCTTGGAGAAACGGTCCACCACCACCAAAATGGTAGTGAACCCATCTGACAGGGGAGGGTCAGAAATAAAATCCAGGGATATGTGCGACCAGGGACGTTTGGGAATAGGAAGAGGTGGTCTCGCCCGCTGGTGCACGGCGAGAGGTCTTACTGCGCGCGCACACCGGGCAGGCCGCCGCCACCCTGAATGTGCATGGGAGCAGTGCGGTGGGTGATGCTCCCACTGCCCAGCGGCCGTCCATCCAGGGCCTGGACGGGAACGGGTACCATCAGTTCCTCGAGAAGGATCCACCCACTCCTCTACCAGCCCCACATGGATAAAATTGCCCGCTGCCCCTGAGTCAATAAGTGCCACAGTACTCTTGACGCCGCTCCCACAGTTGACAGTCACCCTAAAAAAAGTACGTGTATCGGGAAAATGTGAGGATTTCAGCCCACCTGCCAGCGCCTCCTCAGGACCTAGCGGGCTCCTCCTTTTCCCGAGGAGCCCCGACAGCTGCCGAAGTGATGACCGGTGCGGCCGCTCCGGAAGCAGCGTCTCTCCTCGACGAAGCGCCATCGCTCCTCGTCAGTGAGCGACAGCGCCCCGAGCTGCATGGGTTCATCACCCAGTGGCTCACTCGTGTAATGCAGAGAGATGTCGACACTGAGCCGTTGTTCCTCGCTCACGTTCCCTTTCCCGATGTCAATTGTCCATGCGGATGGCCATGGTGATGATCTCATCCAAGCGCTCCGGCAACTCACGTACGGAGAGCTCGTCTCTCATCCGCACGGAGAGCCCCTGAACAAACAACACACAACAGGGGATCTCTGGCCAAGCTGCCTCCCGAGCCACGACCCTGAATTCAATGGCGTAATCTGCAACATTGCGGAGGCCTTGCCGGCAGGCGAGGAGACGCCCCCCCCCCCGGCCTCATAAATAGAGAGAACTCGGGAAGTATCAAAGATTCTTCTCAACTCCCCGGTAAAGGCGTCGACATTGCTGCAGATTACTGACCCATTCTCCCCATTCGGCCGTAGCCCAGGAAAGCGCTCGGCCAGAGAGGAGGGTAATGATGTATGCGACCTGGGAAATAGCAGAGGGGAATGAGCGTGGCTGCAACTGGAACACGAGTGAGCACTGGGTGATGAATTCCCTTCCCCGTGACAGGGAAGCCAAGTGACAGGTGTCAGAAAGGTGGGTGGTTTTCAGGCGGGGCCAGAGAACCCAAAGCGTTACACACATATGTACATTACAGTGAAATGCTTGGTTCTGTATGAGCCTCCTGAGAATGTGCTGAATACAGTAAAAAAAAAGTTAAAAGAATAAAGTCCAAACACTATACAAAATATACAATATACATTATACAAACTAAAGTACAACCTAAAGTACAAAATGAAGTACAAAATGCAAACAATGAGGTACAAAATGCTAAATGCTAAAATGAGGTATGGATGTAGTGCAAATCATTTTGTAATAAATAGATAAAAAAATATGGTGTATAGGAAGTAAAGGTGAGTGTTTGTTTAAAGTGAGTGTGTGCATGTGGATGTGTGTGCAAGGAATGTAGATGGATGGGTTGATGTTACATAGAGTCATTGAGCATCCTGATGGCCTGCATGGGGATAGAAGCTCCTTCTGAGTCTTTCTGTACTGACCATGAGACTCCGGTAGCGCTTGCCTCGACAATTTGATGTGGTAAAAGGTTATTGATTTGGGGGCCATGAGCAAGCCAGCCACGGGTTACACTGTATAGGTTGGGTAGTGGATTACTTTAGAGCGGTGATTCATCTTCATTAATTCATTTTAATTTATTTATTTCAAACCATGCAACCTATACAATACAACACAACCACAAAACAATAGACAACAGTAACAAATTAAAAGGGGGATGGAAAAAGCTACGCTTGTGTAATTCATCTTAATTAATCTGGGGGATGACAGTGGCTCAGGAGGTAGAACTGTCGTCTGGTAGTCGGATGGTTCCCTGTTCGATTCCAGCTTCTCCCGGCAGCGTGTTGAAGTGTCCTTGAGCAAGACACTTAACCCCTAACTGCAATTTGCATACAGGACAAACAGGTCCACCGACGACGCGGTCTCCCAGGTACTGCACAGCACCCTCTCGCACCTTGACCGTCAGAAGGGGGGCTATGTGAGACTGTTGTTCATTGACTACAGCTCAGCGTTCAACACCATAGTCCCCACCAGACTGGTGGACAAGCTGATCGAGCTAGGTCTGAGCTCCGCCCTGAGCGCCTGGGTACTGGACTTTCTGAGCGAAAGACCCCAGGCGGTCAGGGTGGGGGGTCAGACCTCCAACACCATCACCCTGAGCATCGGGTCCCCCCAGGGCTGTGTTCTGAGCCCCCTGCTGTACTCACTCTACACACACGACTGTGTGGCCAAGTTCAGCTCCAACTCCATAGTGAAGTTCGCAGATGACACGGTGGTGGTGGGGCTGATCTCGGACAACGACGAGAAGGCCTACCGGGAGGAGGTTGAGGTACTGGAACGCTGGTGCCAGGACAACAGCCTGCTCCTGAACATTGGTAAAACCAAGGAGCTGATCGTGGATTATAGGAGAGGACAGCAGGAGACGCACACACCACTGATGATTAACGGGGCTACCGTGGACAGGGTGAGCAGCTTCAAGTACCTGGGGGTCCACATCTCAGAGGACCTGACATGGTCAACACACATAGAAACAGTAGTAAAGAAGGCGAAACAGCGTCTCTACCACCTGAGACAGTTAAGGAAGTTCAGAGTATCGGGGAAGATACTCCAGTCCTTCTACTCAGGAGCTGTAGAGAGCATCCTGACCGGAAACATCACTGCCTGGTATGGAAACAGCACGGCACAGGACAAGAAGGCCCTACAGAAAGTGGTGCGCTCAGCCGAGTGTACCACGGGTATTGCACTACCCCCCCTGCAGGTTCTATACAACAAGAGGTGCAAATCCAGAGCCTGCAGGATAATGAAAGACCCTCACCACCCCAATAACAGCCTGTTTCAGCTGCTGAGGTCAGGCAGACGCCTGCGAACCCCAGCTACTAGGACAGAGCGGCTTAGGCTCAGCTTCTTCCCCCAGGCCATCAGAGCCATGAACAATGAACATTGAGTGCTCAGAACATTGAACTGTCCACACACAAGCACACATGAACACACACACGACACGCACACTGTGCACGCTCACACACGAGCAGCCACTTAACACTTTAACATGAGCGGGCACACACTCATGTCGCACACACGCACACTTATGGCCAAAGGAAAGGACACTTTAAATTAGAATAACAGGAACAGTGTATTGCACTACCAAAGCTAACTAGCATGTCACACATGCTCTGTAAATAACTATGTACAGATACCGAGATGTCACTCCATGTTACCTGCTACCTGTTACTGCACAATGTTGTTTTCTTCTTTTGATTCTATTATATGTACCACTGTATTGCACATCGTTGCGGGCAAGACCACCCGCATTTCATTGTATACCTGTATGCCGTGACAATTAAAACTCTTGACTTGACTTGACTTGACTCCCGATGAGCAGGTCGGCACCTTGCATGGTCGCCTCCGCCGTCGGTGTGTGAATGTGTGAATGTGAGGCAAAAGTTGTAAAGCGATTTGGATAAAAGATGCCATATAAATGCAATCCATCTTGAGCCGAGGCTTCTGGGACACTGAGACAGGCCTGTGTGCTAAACTGCCTCTGCATGACAATATATTTGTCCTCTACACAGATAAAATAAATTTTTAAATGGAATATCTTGGAATGAAGCAAACCTAATAGTCTTTTTCTTTTGTGAGAGCCATCTGGCCTCCTTGCTTCACTGGTTACATCCACCGAAATAGTCGTTCATCTTATTTTGAAGGTGACTGAGGGTGAACAAACACACATTGTCTTCATTCAGATACTGTTCTGGAGGTGGCTGGCTGGCGGCTCCGTTCACACTTCAGGCCCAAATGAGCTCATATTTGCCTCAGATCTGATATGAACAGTGTGAACATCACAAATCACATGGAATCTGATCTTTTCTATTCTGATTTGGGCCACTTTCATATGTGGTCCTAAATGACTTTCATGCTACTTTTTTTACGGCATCCTAGATTGAACATTTTCCTCATAAATGTATTACATCCATCTTCTTTATTGTTCATTTGTGCATGCGGGGTAAGTTCAGGAGCCTGACACATTCACACTGGAATCTGATATTGGCCAAACAAAATTATTCTGATCTGAGCAATAAACCAGAATTGAGCACCAAGGCCTGCAGTGTGAACGTAGTATTATTATTATGACCTGGTCACTCTCCATAACTGATCCACATGCACAAATGAACAATAATGAAGATGGCCGTAAACACGGAGGACACTGAAGTCACAGTTTATGGTTTAATTTATAAGTTGATGTGCAGCGGAGGCCGGCTAATTTGTGAGGAGGAGGTGAACGAGTGTCCTTTCTTCTGTCAATATGCTTTCAAACAGAGACCGGTTATGATACATTCCCTCAAGTTCTGCTTGTACAGAAGTATCACCCCAAATACTTATAAGGTAAACGCCTTGCTGTCCCTCCACTGACCACCTCCGTCACGGCTGTCTCCCATGTTTGTGTTCACTGAGTGACTCCCGCCACAGAATTGTGATGAATGTCAATCAAGAGTGACGTAAATGTCACATGAATTCTGATATGACTGTGGGAGACAAACAATAGCTTAGTTCACGCCTAGGTTTATTTGTTTATTTATGGATCCCCATTAGTCTACACCCATGGGTGAAAGACTATTCTTCCTGGGGTCCTAACACACAACCTACAACATTACATTACAGTAACAAAAAAAACAATATAAACATAAGAAACACCTTAGCCTAAGCACATTCTCAACATCTTCAAAATCTCACAAAAAAACACACAAAGGCTCCAAACACAAATACAATACTAACTAAATAAATCAGTAACTCAACTGTATTTCACCATTCATAACAGCATCCTTCAACTTTTTCTTACAAGTAAATTTGTTGCTGATCATCATCATTATCTTCACAGGTATACAATTCCAGTTTGCAGCAGCTCTTTACATTACGGTTCTCTTAAGTGCATTTGTTCTTGGTATAGAGGTAGAGTAAAATGAAGACAAGGCTGCATGCCAGCCTCTGGTCCACTCTAAGCCAAGACAGAGCGGCACACATTCCCCCAACACTGCTCCTCACAGAGCAGTGGAGGGCGAGACGTGCCGCCCTGCTCTGAGCGAGCTGAAGTTTCTCCAGATCCCGCTTTGAAGCGCTCGACCAAATTGTTTGGCAGTAGTCCAAGTGGGATAGGACTAAAGCTTGTAACATTAGTTTAACCTTCTCACTCAATAGATGAGCACACCTTCTGATCATTGAAATACTCCTACTCATGTTAGCCACTATGTTATTAATGTGCCTTGACCAAGCAAGATTTTCATCAATAATCACTCACCCAACAACTTGGCCTCTCTAACCTGCTCAATAGCAGCACCATTCATAGTTCCTGATCCGTTCTTTAAGGTGAGAGGCCAAGGGCTACAGCCCCCACCCCTCTCTCTACTTAAGATAATCACCATCTCTTCCTGAGTGTGTCTCCTAGCTGGCCAGAGGAGAGCACTCCTTTCAGCCAAAGCTCATTTACTGTAACCCACATGTACTTTGTATTCATCCACCACATGTTTTTGTTTGGCTGCTCACATAATTTTTTAAATGTGGCCAATATCAGATTCCAGTGTGAACCGGTCACACTCCTGAACTGACGCACATACACATAGAAATAATAGAATAATAGAATAAAATACATTCAAGGATATACATTCTAAAATATGTGTATATACATTCTTAAATATACAGCCACAAATATACAGTAAGATGTACTGTGAAATGTAAAAAGTAGATAAAAAGTAGTAAAATGTACAATAATAATAATAATAATAATAATAATGGCTTGAATTTATATAGCGCCTTTCACATACCCAAGACGCTTTACAATAGGATAACGGTGACCTAAACTACGAAACTAAATACAAAACAGAACAAAACTAAATAGAACAAAACAGAATTAATGGGATACTCAGGAGCATCAGAGACCAGAGGCCTGGGTGAAGAGATAGGTCTTCAGCAGGTTTTTGAACTGGACAACAGAATTTGGATTGCGGATGTCCATGGGGAGGGAGTTCCTGAGGGTGGGTGGGCAGCCACTCTAAAAAAAGCCCTGTCCCCCGAAGGTCCACAACCTGGCTTGTGGGATGGTAAGCAAGCCTGTGTGTGTCAGAGGAGCGGAGATTCCGGGAGGGGGTGTAGGTGTGGAGAAGGTCGGGTAGGTATTGAGGGACGGTGGACGGTGTGTAGGGATTTATATGTCAGCAGGAGGATTTTGAAGGTGACACGTAGGGCTGGGCGATATGGCCTAAAAATTAAATCTCAGATTTTTTCACACCACATCTGATTTACGATCTTAATCGTTTTTTTCTCTCTTAAAAACTAGAAACGCCAAGGAAATTATTCAAATAAGCTTTGTTTTTATTTGACACAAAAAAATGATCAAACCAAGATGGATTTCCCTATTGGGATTTAAGTGCAAACCTAACTTTCACCAAACATCACTTTTTGTAAAAATATAGGTGACGCTTAAAAAAAAAAAAAAAGTTTGTATCGATTTTTTTTTTAAATCGTCCTAAATCATGAATTCGAATTAATTGATAAAATCGATGAATCGCCCAGCCCTAACTGAGAAGAGTTCATACCGTTACTGTGCTCAGTGAGGCATGTGAACAATAACGATGATGGACCTCAACATGAAGTGACACTGAAGTCACAGTTTATCGTTTCATCTACAAGTCGACGTTGCAGTGGAGTCCAGCTAATTAAAACAAATCATTTATTTATTTATGAAAGTGGCCCAAATCAGAATTGAAAAGATTGATTTGTGGTGTTCACACTGTTGTGCAAAAAAACTGATCATCTGAGTCACATATGAGCAAAAGAAAATCAGATTCTGGCCACTTTAGCCTGCCGTCTGAATGTAGCCTTAGAGTCACTGAATCCAATTAGAGTCACGAATGAATGAATGAATGAATGAATGAATGAATGAATGAATGAATGAATGAATGAATGAATGAATGAATGAATGAATGAATGAATGAACGAACGAATGAATGAATGAACGAACGAACGAACGAACGAACGAATGAATGAATGAATGAATGAATGAATGAATGAATGAATGAATGAATGAATGAATGAATGAACACTTTAGTTAACAGATTGCAGCATGGGTACAATACAGTACGGCTCAATACATACAATTGTTAAGGGGATGCAGACCAGAGAAAGATGTTTGTCTTGTTTACATCAGGGTCCCCCATTTTCAATTCATAGTGACATTTATGACATACACAACATACATGACATCATGACAGTTATGGCATAGGGACATACATGACATACAGGTATATATTACTGTTACATTTGTGACATATATGATATGCAAATATACAGTACTGTTACCCATAGATCCTGACAGAGCGTATGGGGTGGAGACTGTACATTAGGAGGGGGTGGGTGGGTGGGAGAGAAATATACATACGGTGGGGAGAGAATATATACATACGGTGGGGAGGAGACTGTACATTAGGAAGGGGTGGGTGGGTGGGAGAGAAATATACATACGGTGGGGAGAGAAATATACATACGGTGGGGAGAGAAATATACATACGGTGGGGAGGAGACTGTACATTAGGAAGGGGTGGGTGGGTGGGTGGGAGAGAAATATACATACGGTGGGGAGAGAAATATACATACGGTGGGGAGAGAATATATACATACGGTGGGGAGGAGACTGTACATTAGGAGGGGGTGGGTGGGTGGGAGAGAAATATACATATACGGTGGGGAGAGAATATATACATACGGTGGGGAGGAGACTGTCTATTAGGAGGGGGTGCGGGGGGGGGGGGGGGGGGGGGGGGGGTTTGGACATTTACGGTGGCCAGTTTCGAATGGCAGCCTCCCGTATAGGTGCTCTTTTAGAGCGGTTTTGAATGTGGGTAGGGATTCACATTCCTTTACAGCTTCTTTGGGTAGGGCGTTCCACTTAGAGTCACCCTTATAGAGTCACTGCATCTCCAATCCTGATTAAATTCCCCCCCGCGCCATCTGAATTCAGGATGAATATTCACTCATTCATTGTATAACCCTTTCAATTCCCCTGCACCCACCAAGAGGACAAACAATGCAATCACCGCGGCACAGCCCATCTTCGCTCGCGTCGGCAACACCTCGCTTTAAGTCAGAGCGGAGACCCTCAGGTTTATTACAGCAGCAGAATATTACATCCTCGGTAGCACAGACGTGTGGATAACACGGGGCTTAGGTGTGAATATGTCATTATATGCTGTAGCGCATGTAAAGCGTCACAATCTGCAGAGATGAATAATATGTTCATGGCATTGACCTGGGATCAGTCAATTGGTTCCAGTTGTTGGTGTCTCTCAAGCAATGGAGACAACATGATACAAACAATGTACATATATCTACAGACAGTGTTGTAGTACTCGAGTCCAGGAGTCGTGACTGGACTTTTACATGAGCACTGATGACTCGGACTTGGACTTGGACTCGAGCATCGACTGCATTCGGACTCGGAAGGTGCAGACGAGGACTCGGACTTGTTAATTGATAAATACAGTTATTACATTTTTTTTTCTAATAGGCCCTAATCATTTGGCATAAGATATTGATGGCGAGTGCATTTGTTTGGCTATTGTGTCACAAAGTATAAATAAACTCCCTTTGACCGCTGTGTCATTTATGTTTAATGTAGACCGTTTTTATTTGTATGTCAGCTCTTTGACTGCCAGAGTGGAGTGGACTCAACCTTGATGACTTGGACTCGGACTCGGACTAGGGTAACGGGGACTCGACTCGGACCTTGACTCGGGCTCTTCTTTGGTGACTCGGACCTGGACTCGGACTCAAACACTGGGGACTCTGACTCGAAATTTTGTGACTCCACTACAACACTGTCTACAGACAATTGTCAATATACTGATACAGGTAGAACCGTTTATCTCCTGCTTAAGGGCAAGATTAAAGGTCACATATTATAAGCCCACTTTTTCAGTGCTTGTGCAGTGCATACATTTGTGTCTGTGATGGGCCTACTAACACACAAACTATGAAATCAACAACCAGGTCAGATTTTTCAAGATGTAATTCAACAAGCCATTCAGATTTGCCTCTCCTTCACACGTCAATCAGGGATCATAGACAATGCGCGGCCTCTGACCTGTGTGTGCATGTGAAAAACGTGCATGTGCCAAATGGCAGCTTGCTCGTAAACGTTCTCCGTTCACTAAAATATGTTCTGACAAAAAATGTTTGGCGACAAATATATCATGCAATTGCTGGGTCTGCAACGCCTAGTTTAACAGTTGATCTGAATCTCATGAGCCAGGCGCGCGCCGCAGCACAGATGTAAAACTACACTAAAACAGAGACATATGTTAGAATTCATAATCTGTGAATGCTATTTTAGTGGTATTTTAGACCCAAAACTGCTTTAGGGACCTCAGACGACCTAGGAGTATAATGACTTTTAAAGGGAAGTAGAGTTAAGTATGAGTTTAACAGGATAACGCTTTTAGAACTACACAATGCAGTAAAATGTCATGTTTAGCTCTCACATAATTGTCATTCATCGTATCATCTTTGTAGGCTAATTCAATCTCTTTGAGGATAAAAAAAAAACGAAATGTTTTGATTGAGGATTGACAATCAATACAATGTCTCTCTGTCTCTCAACAGGTACAACGTGTTGCTCTTCGTCGCCCTCTACTGTCTGCCCGTGACCTTCAACCTCACCATCGGCTTCCTGACGGGCCGGCGGCTCTGGGGCGGGATGAAGTCGACCTTCCACGACCTCGACCCCGCAGCCAAGCGCTGCACGCCTCGCGCCTCAAGACGCGGCAGAAGATCGCCAAGATGGTGGTGTGCCTCGTGCTTCTGTCGCCGTCTCCTGGCTGCCGCTCTACGTGGCCGACCTGTGGATCGACCGGGAGGAGGTGCCGCCATCTTGGCTCCTGCAGACCCGTCCGTTCGCCCAGTGGCTGGGCCTGACCAACTCCAGCCTCAACCCCATCTGCTACTGCTTCATCGGGGACCTGTACCGCTCGGCGCGGGTGATCCGGACGCGGTACTACCAGAAGGTCGCCGCGCTCTTCGGCTCCTCCTCCTTCTCCAACTCGGCCGCCGCCATGGCCGGCGCGACGGTCAGCGACAACGAGGACACCGTCTCCGATCATCATCATCCGCACATCGCCATGGCGGCCGTGGCGGCCTCCGCGTCCATGGTGACCATGCCCGGCCTGTTGAGCCTGGCCAGGGGCTCGGTGCTGGGGCTGAGGCTGGGCCAGGGGATGGGAGGCAGCATGGAGGACAGCGACGGATCCTCGGACCACAGCATGGAGGACTGGTTCGAGTCCAGCCCCAGCGTGTGCGGCGGCCTTCCCTTCTCCGCGCAGAGCGCCGAATCCCTCCCGCCGAGACACGCGGCGTACGAGCGGCGGTGCACGCTACACGTGCCGCTGAGAGTGGCGACGGTGGAGAGAGACACGCTGCTTGTGCGGAGGCATTCGGGGGACAGACTGTGCACCGGGTTCGCCGGTAGGACGGAGGACGTAGACGCCACCGTCTCTTTGAGCGGAAACTGTGGATGCGGCATGCCGCCGCTCGCTCCGGTAGCAGGCAGCGATGATGAAACGACAGATATAACCAGCCTGTGAGACATATCTTGCATGTTAATCAGCAGGGAAGCTCTTTTATCGGCCCGCCCGCGCGCGGAGGGAAAAATACGTTTGTTGGTTCAGTTTGTTTGTGATCGACAGTGCGTGGTTAATCCTGTTGAAAAGCCATTATTTCCCATGATGAGCAAACACTAACTTCCACGGCGCTCCCCCTCTCTCTCTCTCTCCCCCTCTCCTCTCCCCCTCTCTCTCTCTCTCTCTCTCTCTCTCTCTCTCTCTCTCTCTCTCTCTCTCTCTCTCTCTCCCTCTCTCTCTCTCTCTCTCTCTCTTTCTCTCTCTCCCCTCTCTCTCTCTTTCTCTCTCTCTCTCTCTCTCTCTCTCTCTCTCTCTCTCTCTCTCTCTCTCTCTCTCTCTCTCTCTCTCTCTCTCTCTCTCTCTCTCTCTCTCTCTCTCTCTCTCTCTCTCTCTCTCTCTCTCTCTCTCTCTCTCTCTCTCTTCTCTCTCTCTCTCTCTCTCTCTCTCTCTATGAAATGGACTGAGAATCCACAAGCCTGAACCCAGCGAGAGGTTTCTGATCTCCCACCAAGCCTGAAAGGGGTTATTATTGCATCTTCACTAATAACATTATTATTATTATTATTATTAATTGTTGTTTGTTAAGCACCTCTAATACCGGCAATATCACTAACTCACTCATTCAGTCACTGATTCATCCATTCAGTCACTCACACGTCACGTCACACTTCCACACAACATCACATGTAACCCGGATCACGGTATGAACGCTCATGGTAAGAAAACATTACATGTTAATTATAGGGTCGCACATCTTTTCCATTTGTCCAAATCCAGGGTCGATGCACGCTAAATAATTAAAGGGGAACTATCTTATAAATGGCCTTTTTCAGTGTTTAGCATTGTTTCCTAGCTATGTGGACTTATATTAATAGGATCTATGTCTCTGATTCTTATATTGGCGCATTCTTCCAATTCTCCTCTCACAATATTCACCCTCACTGACTGAGTCATCTGAAATGTGCATATCTGTGATGTCAGAGATTTCTCAGCTGCATAATAATGTGGCAGTTGGTGTGGCAGTTGGCACCAGGCCACACAGTGGTTGGAGCCCAGCCTCAAAACGGCTTAAGATCTTGAGGTAGAAAAGTGCTGTTTTTGAGTACTTGATTAGAAATACAAAACAATGAATTTTTTTGAAAAAAAACGTACAGAGGTGTTCCATAGACTCACATGAATTGTGTAAAAGTGCCCAAATAGTGAAAGAAATAGTAAAATAGTTCCCCTTTAAGTTACTGACATTCTGAGCAGTGTTTATACTGGGGCTACGTTAGCTACGTATTTGGACGAGAGAGAGAGAGATAGCAAGAGATGGAGAGAGAGAGAGATAGCAAGAGATGGAGAGAGAGAGAGAGAGAGAGAGAGAGATAGCAAGAGATAGAGAGAGAGAGAGAGAGAGAGAGAGAGAGAGGGCTCAGCCTCCCGCTCACATAGGGCATGTGTGTATTTCGTTGTAACTAATCTTTGTGGTGCAACTGCTTTGATTGTAAGTATTGCCGTTACTAACAGTCTGAGCCGTGTTCATACTGTAGCTACGTTAGCTGAGTATTTATGTTAACTGACATCCTGAGTCGTCTTTCACTATTGGCTCGTCGTGGGTGACGTGGGGGGGAGAGAGACGGGACTTTGTGTAAGATCATGTGTTCGATATACGAGAACGCTTCGCATCTGTGACACCGTGTGTCCTTGTTAATAAACCATAGTCCCCAAATGATGTCATTTATAAATCCGGCCTGACCTAATAGCCAAAACCCACTCGGCGCCGCGTTAGCATAAAATGTCAAGCTCTCCCCCACGACTCTGCCGCTCCCACTGAGAGTTATGACAGGTGATGGCCGCTGTCTCCCCGCCAGACCTCTGTTAGTCATGACAGTGATTGAGTGATCTGCGCAGGAGGGAAGGTGCGGGGGCCGGGGCGACCGTCCTGTGAGGCAGCCGATTACCGGGGCGACCGTACTGCGAGGCAGCCGGTTATCACAGGCGGCGGGATGGACTGTTGCAACATGTTGATCCAGGCGATGTGATGTTCTACTACTCACACAGTACAGTGCATTCTGTGTGTTTCTGAGGGACAGAGTGAGCCAACTTCAATTATCACAGTTGAATATACTCTTTATTGAGGAACGCATCCTACGGTCGGTTATTTCTGAATGACCTCTTGTCGAGCATTTTATGTGTGTTGCTACTGTATGGTAACAGTTGCAGTTCCGCTATTTGGCTGAGGTTTGTAATAAAATGATTTTAAACAAATATTTTGTGTCGTATGATTCATGTCTTTGGTCGGTAGATCAAGTTCAACTTTTGTTTTATATACATATAAGGTGGTGTATATGTACATTACAGTGAAATGCTTGGTTCTGTATGAGCCCCCTAAGATTGTGCTTCATACAGTAAAAAAAAAAGGTCCAAAAGTCCAAACACTATACAAAATATACAATATACAAAACGAAAGCTGCGGTAGCTGTGGAAATAAGTGGGATAACGTGCAGCAAGCTGATCATTGGTGCAAAATATAAATTCAAATGTTTTGTCTGTCTATAATTGTGCCAATTTTATGCTCATTTTAATTCTACAGTATGTCTATTTTGGTATAACTACAGCACTGCTGCGAAGCACTTTGAGCCGCAATTATTCTATGAAATGCTCTACAATTAAATTAGTTTATTATTATAAAATAAATCCCAGACCCCTCTGCGAACCACCCTGGGGTGGGGGTTTATTCTGCATTAATGGTTAACCCTTTCACTGCCACACGGGCGGCAGGTTAACCCTTTCACTACCACACTACAGAAGGCTAACCCTTTACTATCACACTACAGACAGTTAATGGCCAGTGTGCTTATGCACATTATCACTTTAGTTTAGTGTCATCGTTACTGTGCGCTTAAGGGGCGGTTGTTATTATAATTAACGACTTGAGTAGTGAAGTGAATTAGCAAAGCGGGTCGGTCGTCTACACGTGTTTTCTCCGTAGGGCGGGCGTCTCGCCAAGTCGACGTCCCTGACAGAATAGATAATAGATAGATAGATACTTTTTTGCCATTTCAACACGTGGTTGATTGGGATTTGTCTCGGTGCAATGCTCATTTCATCATAAAAGAAACATACAGTATAAAAACATACAATATAAAAACATACAAGAATACATACAATGAAGTAGAAGTATTTCACAAACATAAAAAAATAAATGCTACAGTGCATAAAAGAGCTCACTGCTAAATTTAAAGTGCATATTGCTTTAAAGTGCCTGTCGGCTAGTGCTAGCCCTTATAGTACAAAGTGCCTGTGCATTAGGGCTTGAGTTCAGGTGACGGACAACCTCGGGATATGTGCTATTCTTAAAACAAGATGTCCTACACCTTCTACCAGAGGGAAAGGGGTTAAAGAGGTAGTAAGCAGGGTGAGAGGGGTCACAGATCACCTCCCGTTTCCGCCTGATGTGTGTGGCATATAGGGAGGCCACAGAAGGAAGATCACAGCCAATGATTTGACACCGTGCGTACAGTTCTTTCTAGTTCGTGGGGGGGCGTGGCTCAGGGGTAGAGTGGGGCGTCCAATGATCGAAGGGTTGGTGGTTTGAATCCCGCTCAAGCCCATGTCCATCCCATTGCCGTTGTGTCCTTGGGCAAGACACTTAACCTACTTGCCTCGTATGAATGTGTATGCATGTGAATGAATGTTGGTGGTGGTCGGAGGGGCCGTAGGCGTTGATTATTCGCCACGCTTCCGTGAGTCTGCCTCAGGGCAGCTCTGGCTGCAATTGTAGCTTACCACCACCGGTATGACTGTGTATGAACGAATAATGGACTCTGTGAAGCGCTCTGAGTAAAGAGAGAGCGCTATATAAATCCAATCCATTATTATTATTATTAGCTGTCCCCTATCATAGACGCTTGTGTTTCTGTACCACACCGTCACTGAGAAGGTGAGGACGCTCTCCACAGTGGCTCTGTAGAAGCTGAGCATCGCCTCCCTGGACACACCAAAAGTTTTAAGTTGGCGCAGGGAGTGGAGCCTCTGGTGGGCCTTGCTGATTATGTGGCTGGTGTTAACTTCCCACTTTACATGTTCACATAATGGTGGTGCCAAGGAATTTAAAACTATCTACTCTCTCCTCCTGCTGGCCATTTATGAACAGAGGAGGGTGGACTGCCTCCCCGCGCCGGAAGTCAACTATCATATCCTTCGTCTTAGAGATGTTTAAGAGCAGGTCGTTCTTCTTGCAACATACAACAAAGCTATCGACTTCAGCTCTATAGACCGATTCATCCCTGTTCTTACATAATCCTACTACTGTTGTGTCATCTGCATATTTAAAGAATCTAACAGAATCATAGTGGGAGGCACAGTCATTAGTGTATAGACAGTAGAGCAGAGGAGAGAGAACACAGCCCTGGGGGGCCCTGGTGTTCAAGGTCCTGGATCTAGAGAACATTACCTATTTTAACCACTTATTCTCTATATGAGAGAACATCTAGAATAAAATAGCACAGAGACTCGTCGATTCCTAGCAATTTAAGTTTTTCAAATAGTTTAAAAGGCACAATCGTGGTTGCAGTTAGGTGGCGTAGCGGAGATTGCGTTCGTCACCAACCCCGAAGCTGTGAGCTGGATAAGATAAGATAAGATAAGATATTCCTTTATTGATCCCCTTGGGGAAATTCAGGCATCATAGCAGCATGGGGGGGAGGGGGGGAGGGGTACAGGTAGTAAAACAACACAGTATACAGGTAGTAAAAGACAACACAGGCAGTGTAAACAATTTGATCAATATGGTCAATATAATTTACGATTCGCCTGTTCGAGTCCAGCTCACAGCTCCGGGGTTGTCACCAGCTTGGCTGGCCGTTCACACTAATACATTTGGCTGTATTAGAGGGTGGGAGAAGCTGGCGGGGTGGGTCCGGGTCGTTGTAAACAGCGACTCCTACAGTTTGGTCGGGGCGCCTGCTAAGCGCGGATAGGACCTGAGTGGGATAGTGTGATCCTTCCACACGCTACGCCCTCTCAGGGAGGATCCGCGCTGCCAGGTGAAAATAAGCGGTTGATTGGCTGAACGTGTGTCGGAGGAAGCACGTGATAGCCTCCACTCTCCCAGATGATCTGACTGTGGGGGGTAAGTGCGCAGCGACCAGGAAGGGATTGGGAATTGGCATACGACTAACATTGGGATGGGAGAAAATCGGAGGAAAATGGAGGGGGAAAAAGATAAAAAAAAAAAAAAAAAAAAAAAAGGCACAATCGTGTTAAACGCTGAACTGAAATCAATAAACAAAATTCGTAATTTAAGTGGCGGAGGCCTCCGGGTGCTGCAGGATGGTGTGTAAACACATAGATACAACATCCTCTACAGACCTGTTAGGCTGATAAGCAAACTGATAGCAGACAAGCCGCTCAAACACCTTCATAATGGCAGAGGTCAGAGCGACGGGCCTGTAATCATTCAGACAAGCAGTGCTAGATTTCTTGGGCACAGGTATGAATGACTATGGCAGATTTATAGCAAGCCGGGACTTTAAGTGTGCTGAGAGACCAATTAAAAAGGTCTGTAAAAACAGAAGCAAGTTGGTCAGCACAATTTTTCAGGGTGAATGTAGACACATTGTCTGAGCCTGCAGCCTTCCTAAGATTTTGTTTGTGGGGTAACGCCGGGGACAGACCAAAAGTAGTGATCAAGGAGGACATCCCCATAGCTAGGGTGTGTTCTACACGATTCCTTGGTGTTCTGCTTGATGTTCCATATCATGGAAACCTCATATCAAAGCCATAACTACAAAAATGCCCAAGAGTATTGGTATTCTTGGAAAAACACGTCACTTGCTGAGCACCGAGGTTGCCACAATGTTATATTACTCTATGGCTTACCCATATATCAATTACTGCAATTTAGTTTGGGCGTAGTACTCATCAGACCAAACTTGAGCCCATATACCGTCTGCAGAAACAAGCTCTAAAAATAATCAGCTGTGTTCAACGAAGTCATTCTTCTCAGCCTCTATTCCATAAGTTAGGTATACTCAGTGTTTATCAAGTGAATCATCTTCAGACTGGTTTATTTGTGCATAATAATAATAATAATGGATTAGATTTGTACCGCGCTCCACATTCGCGAGAATCTCAGAGCGCTTACAGGAGACAAATACAAAAGTTAAATGAATAAAACAATTTAAAATGAATAAAAACAATTAAAAAGACTAACAACCAGTAAAATGGAAGAACCTAAGAGTAAAATAAAATAAAAATAATAGTAAAATGAATAGAAGTAAAAAAAATAAAAGTAAAAGAAAATTCAGGCAAAAGCCTTGTTAAAAAGAAATGTTTTTAGGCCCCTTTTAAAAACCTCGACGGATTGTGGTGCTCTCAGGTGGATGGGGAGAGCATTCCACAGTCTGGGTGCGGCGGAGCAGAAGGCGCGATCATAGGCGCGATGCATAGTTCTTTAAACAGAGCCCTTCCCCCTTTTTTTCATGACATGTTTGCCCACAATCACCAAATTCATAATTAACCCACACGTAGTTCCTGTTTGCTTAGAGTCTTAGACCACCCCTTTCCCACACTTCCCAATCTCAGTTTTGTTTACTCTACCGAGGGTCAAAGTTGTGGAACTCTTTGCCTCCACATATTTTGGAATTTTCTTTTCTCAAGTTCAAAAGAGCACTGAAATCTCATCTCCTAATATTATTTCCCATATGGGCTCCCTTTACAAACTGTGGTCTGATGGCTTGTTGTATTTTGGTGTTGTATTTTGTTATTGTATTTTCGTTTTATTATTATTCTTCCTGTCATTAGTTGTTTTCTCTATACCCAAAATCATTTATCAAATCATACATCATACAATTTAAAAACAGTTACAGATTGTGGTGACCTGCTTGGTCCCCAGTGCTCTGAATGGACCCACGGACACTAGTGCACCTCATTTCAATGTCCCCTGTCTCCATCAATTCAGGAGCACAGAAGACAAAGATCTACCAAGTTCAGTATAAACTCTAGGCATTTTAAGTGCAAGCCAGTTTGTTCGTGTACCATTATGGTCCAGAGGTCCATTGCAACCATGAGGTAATGTAGTTTGGACAATCTCCAATTATGGCTTCATATAGAAACAAATGCTAGTGCAAAATGTCATCCTTCGGCCAAAGAGGAGACACCCAACCTTATTGTACAGGACACAATGGTGAGTATTATTATAACCATCACCGGTAGGTAAAAAACTGAAATGTTATCACACTTATTTGAAAAGATTACATGTGAACCTGCAGCTGTTTTTCAGGTTAGGCCCAGTGGGTTCAGTGATGAGCTGAGGCAGGTTTAAGGTTACCACTAACCTGTTTAAGGTAATTAGAACTATTAAAATCACCCAATACAATCATTTCTGCATGATGTTGGGAGAGTAAGTCTGCTATATATCTTAATCTATAGTGCTAGCATCAGCTGATTGGCGGGGTCTATAGCTATATCCCAGTCACATGGAATGAGTCATTCGGTCCCAAAACAATCTTCAATGTAAGAGGTTCAAAGTGTGACAGAGCAACCTGCATTTACATACTTTAACCCTTTCACTACCACACGACCAACACGGTTAACCCTTTCACTGTGACGTTAACCGTCTGTAGTGTGGTAGTGAAAGGGTTAGCCTTCTGTAGTGTGGTAATGAAAGGGGTATGTAAGCACTCCGCCCCCCCCCCCCCCCCCCGATTCTGTCCAAGGCTATGGATGAATCGCTGTCAAGATGTTTTTCAACCAGCATGATTCAGAGTAGACAACACTAAAATATCTGGGTCTGCCTGGGAAACCATACTGAAGCAGACTTTGTCATTCATATGGATCAGACCCAAACCCTCTCCCACTATAAAATCATAATGGTTTGTTTGAGTGGATTGGGGTGGGTTTCAACCCAGATGGTAGAGAGGTAGAATGCGTATGAGGTCATACGGTGATATGAGTTAGATTGTTTTTAAGGGGATTGGGGTCACGGTGGGCTTCCACTCAGATGGCAGAGAGGTATAGAATGCATAGGAGGCTGTAAGGTGATATGAGTTAGATGAATAATTCCATTACTAGACCTCTGACGAGAGGCTGAGCGTGTACTGATGACAATAATATTGTATGGGGTATGCTGCCCTGCCCCCGCCTGAGCTGGGCGAGGTTTGAGCGGGACATTGAGTGGAATCAGCAGGCTAGGCTTGGACTTGGGTGACATCAATTTGTGGCCATGTCTCTCACATGAGAGAGAGAATGTAGTGTGCATTGCATAATTTACAGAGAGCAGTTTGGCTAACCTCATTGTTCAGATAGATGTGTGTATTATGTGTGATTAATTTGTCATGGCACTTTTGTTACGAGCTGGCTCAAGCTTGTAACAAAAAGGGAAACACATGGCACAATTTAAGAAATACCAAAAAGGAATTTATTTAAATATACACTATAGAAAAGTACAAAAGAACAAAACATGTCAGCCAATATGGATGAGAATCAGTGTGTGTAGGCAGTGCATGGATGAGAGTGTACTGTATGTGCAGCATGAATGTTGAAAGTGTAACTCTCAACAGTAACCAGATGGGACTGCATGGTCCAACGTAGACTGACCACGTTTGGCCAAAACGTCCTGTCCATAAAAAGCAGTCAAACGTGGAACAGTCTCCCCATTTCCCTAAGGGAAAGCCCCACCCTTGCTTATTTTAGAGGGCAACTCCAAAAAATGGCTGAAGACCAACCAGTCATGTGACCACATGTGACATATCTCTAGCCACTAGTATTTTTGTGTATTGCTGCTATGTATTTGTAAATGTTTTACTGTTTTTATGTGTTCTGTGTTTATGTATTTGTACATGTCTTACTGTTTTTATGAGTCCTGTTCTTATGTCTGGGGACAACCGATGGAAATGAACAGTATGTCTGGTATGTCATAAATGTATAGATGTAGCAGTACTGTCTATCTGTATGTCATGTATGTCATATATGTTACGATGAATTGAAAATGGGGGACCCTGATGTAAACAAGACGAAAGTCTTTCTCTGGTCTGCATCCCATTAACAATTGTATGTATTGAGCTGTACTGTACTGTACCCATTCTGCAATCTGTTAATAAAGTTTTCAATCAATCAACCAATCAATGAGCCTCGTCCTAAATCCGGCAATTTTTACACTCCACTGTGTTCATTAATTTTGCATTGTCCTGTCCAAATAAACAAATGAAGTAAAGTAAAAACAAAGGCATGCTTCCAAACAAACAAAAGAAACCAAACCGGTGGAGAGAGGAAGCAAAGACTAAAAGGAAGCCATGTATAAAGGCCTGGGACACACCGGCCCAGGTGTGCCCCAATAATTGCTCCGATGACACTCCCCAGCTCTGCTCTGCCAGCTCCACCCACCAATCCTGTGAGACAATGGAACAAGCAGAGCAGGCAAGCAAACAGTGTGGGGGAGGGTCATGCCACTATCTCTATACTATATTATGTGTGATGAATTTGTCATGCCACTATCTCTATACTATATTATGTGTGATGAACTTGTCATGCCACTATCTCTATACTATATTATGTGTGATGAATTTGTCATGCCACTATCTCTATACTATATTATGTGTGATGAACTTGTCATGCCACTATCTCTATACTATATAATGTGTGATGCATTTGTCATGCCACAATCTCTATTGCCTACTATATTATGTGTGATGAATTTGTCATGCCACTATCTCTATACTATATTATGTGTGATTCATTTGTCATGACACTATCTCTATACTATAGATCAGTGGGTCTCAACCATGGACCCCAAGATGTAACGTTTGGGGTTTTGCTCTCCTACAGGGAGCAAAGCCCTAGCGTTACCTGGTGGTAATTGAACTATTGGTCTATCTGCCCTGATTGCATTTATTGGTACCTGGTGTGTCTTGTTAGGGTGGCTTTATATGCTCTTCCGTGTTACCGTAATACTGTCAGTCGATCACTGAACCTTGCCGTCAGTAATACTATGCATTCATGTTAAAGCCTTATCGCTGCTTGCCACGGAGGATAAATTTGTTCGCTATCGTGCCACTTTGAGTATATGCAGCATCATTGTCGGAAGTGTATTCCGTTTGTCGTATTTTTTATCAGTTTGTGTATCTCGTTTTGGAGACTTGGCTTTCTCCCGTTTATTTTCCCCCTGTTTAATGTGTAGTTTACTTTGTGCTTATTATTAACGTGTTTTGGAGACGGAGATTCTCCCCTTTTGTTTATTCGCTCTCGTATATATGTTCATTCATCTTCATTCATCTACTCGAGAAAAATAAAGAAGTATCCTTCGTTTGAGAATCAACACCTGCCTCTCGCCTATCCGTTCTGCACTGCACCTGGGTCCAACACACCAACCAAACCGTAACACAAGATTAATACAAATTAAGCTTTGGACCCCCGTTTGATAAGAATTTGTTTCAGGGAACCCCTAAGAGGATTAATTGTAATCTAAGAGGACTTTTGTTGTTTGATATGATTTGTAAAAACAGTGGAGAAAGTGAAACCAAAATAGATAAGCAAAATAGTCACTATAATGTATACACACTGTATTCTGTCCTTGAGCTATTGGTTATTGATTTTTCTGTGGACCCTCTAGAACCCCCACAAGGACCCCTGGTTGAGAACCACTGCTATATAGAGAGAATACACTATGAATGTCTAGTTAATGTAAATTGTTACTGCATTGAACCCCAACATCACAAATAGCCTTGTCTGAGATGTCTGATATCCACCCTGGCTGTCACGACTGAGCAAGTGGAACCCAATATGCAAACACAGAGAATGCAGACAGAACTTATATTATGCATGTATGTACTGTGTGTATGTATGTTTGTATTAACACATCTTTTGAATGTTTCACTGGTATTTTTAAATAATTTAAATAATATGTACATGTTTGTATGTTTGATTTGACAAAACAGGGGAAGTTCTCGATAAGCCTCTAGGCTTCTAAACTTCTCCTACACAATATGGTTATTATGTATTTTTATTTAATTTTTTTTTATATATAAAATATATATATAAAAAATACAAACTTGGTATAACCCAAAAGACGGGTACTTTATTATAGGACTGTTCAGGTTGTTCAAACAGTGGTCGGTAAGAAGCCACGGGGATGCTCGTACTGTCCAAGGGTTATGAGAAGGAGCGGGGTAGTCACACAAGCCGGGGGTCGTATATGGGATCAGATACTCAAGCGGTCCGGGGCATGGGCAAGGAGAAGGGTCAGGCAGGCGGAGGTCATGCAAGGGATCCAGGAGTAGAGACAGGGGAGCCGGATGAGGGACTGCGGGAAAAGGAGAGACGGAACGGGTAAGACACGAGACGTGGATACGGAATACTACTAACTATAACAAACAAAGAACTCCTTCCTGACAAAAGAAGCCACCCAACTCCTCGTCCAATCAACAGTCATCTCCTGCCTCGACTACTGCAAGTAACACACTGCTTGCTGGCCTTCCGTCCACTGTCACCAAGCCTCTTCAACTCATTCAGAACGCAGCGGCCCGCCTGATCTCAAACCTACCGACGTCAGCCCATATCACCCCACTTCTTAGGGACCTGCACTGGCTCCCCATTGCATTGGTGAAGGGAAACGGCTCCTGCCTACCTCCAGTCAATGGTCTCTAACTACACACCCTCAAGACCCCTACGCTCTGCATCCTCTGGCCGCCTCAGACCCACTCCTATCTGAGCTCCGGGAGGGTCATCAAGGAGAAGCCGCCTATTCTCGGTCCTTGCCCCACAATGGTGGAACGAACTTCCCACCACAGTTAGGACAGCCGAAACGCGTCCAATCTTTCGCCGTCGACTAAAGACGCACTTCTTCAACCATTATCTGAAATGAAAAAAAATTAATAAAAAAAAACCAAACCCTAACTAATCTTACTGTCATGCACTTGTCCTAATATACTAACCTACACTGTAGCACTCGACACTTGTGAACATTGTTACTCAGCTGATAGAGTTGTACCCTTCCTGCTGACTTGTAAGTCGCTTTGGATAAAAGCTTCAGCTAAATGACTAAATGTAATGTAAAGAACTGTGACTGACTGGGTAATACTATAAGCTACGATCTGGCAGCGTGATGACATCTGAGCCAGGTCGAAGTAGGTGAAGCACACAGACGTCCATCAGCTGCTCCCAGAGCTCACACACACACACACACACACACACACACACACACACACACACACACACACACACACACACACACACACACACACACACACACACACACACACACACACACACACACACACCTAACTCCGTGTCTGCAATTAGAGAGAGCGAGAGAAAGAGAGTAGACAGGCAGGAATAGAGTGTGACACACTGTGACGACGACGGCGGAGGCGATCGTGTAAGGTGCCCGGAGAAGTTAGGGGGTTAAGTGTCTTGCTCAAGGACACTTCGACACGCTGCCCAGGAGGAGCCGGAATGGAACCGGGAACCTTCCGACTACCAGGCGACCAATCTACCTCCTAAACCACTGTCACTGAAGATGAGAAGAGTATTACAGAGCTGACCCGAGAGCGGGTGGTGGCCGGCGGCTGGTGGTGGTGGTGGTGGTCAGTGGGTGGTGGTCAGCGGGTGGTGGTGGTGGTCAGTGGGTGGTGGTGGTGGTGGTCAGTGGGTGGTGGTGGTGGTCAGCGGGTGGTGGTGGTGGTCAGTGGGTGGTGGTGGTGGTGGTCAGTGGGTGGTGGTGGTCAGTGGGTGCTGGTGGTGGTGGTCAGTGGGTGGTGGTGGTGGTCAGTGGGTGGTGGTGGTGGTCAGTGGGTGGTGGTGGTGGTCAGCGGGTGGTGGTGGTGGTGGTGGTGGTGGTGGTGGTGGTCAGTGGGTGGTGGTGGTCAGTGGGTGGTGGTGGTGGTCAGTGGGTGGTGGTGGTGGTGGTCAGTGGGTGGTGGTGGTGGTCAGTGGGTGGTGGTGGTCAGTGGGTGGTGGTGGTCAGTGGGTGGTGGTGGTGGTCAGTGGGTGGTGGTGGTCAGCGGGTGGTGGTGGTCAGTGGGTGGTGGTGGTCAGTGGGTGGTGGTGGTCAGTGGGTGGTGGTGGTCAGCGGGTGGTGGTGGTCAGCGGGTGGTGGTGGTGGTCAGTGGGTGGTGGTGGTCAGTGGGTGGTGGTGGTCAGCGGGTGGTGGTGGTCAGCGGGTGGTGGTGGTGGTGGTGGTGGTGGTCAGTGGGTGGTGGTGGTGGTGGTGGTGGTGGTCAGTGGGTGGTGGTGGTGGTGGCTGAATATCATACAGGCTCACAGCAGCGGGGCAGAGTGGAGGATTGAGTAGAGCGTGTGATAGAACTGCCCTTTTTAAAATGTAAATGACACATCTATTATATAGGATTGTATCGTGACAGACACCAGTCGATACGTACAGCAGATTACTCACCGTGTCCTGCCAGAGTCCACAAACCCGACCATCGATCATCTCAGACTGTGGCGTTTGATTAATGCCAACAATTGCATTTTCCCCCGAGTTGAGTATTTTCCCACACCCTTAATATAATATTCCTTGGCGTGAAATCGCATCGTCACACCGGGTCATTTGTGAAGGCCCTGGAAACAATATAGCGCTGTTGTCCAAATCTATATTTTGTATCAAATCAAAATGTGATCTGCTAATCCCCCCGTTACACCAGCGAAGTGCTTCAATACACGCGGTGCCAACGGCTTTCATTTCAGCAACAGAATAACCTGGCAGGAGGAGATACTGTTAGATTCTTCTGCCTAGAGAGAAAAAAGACTGCTTTCATGTTCCCTAACATTAACCTTTTCCTTACCAAGCACTTAGTCACTAAATTGACTGCAGGCGGAGGCGATCATGCAAGGTGCCGGGAGCAGTTAGGGGGTTAAGTGGCTTGCTCAAAGACACTTCGACACACTGCCCAGAGGGAGCCGGAATGGTACCCGGAACCTTCCGACTACCAGACGACCAATCTACCTCCTAAACCACTGTCACTGAAGATGTGAAGAGTGTTGAAATGAGATATTATTTGGATTTAACAGAGCCTAAATAATTTTTTTATTATATTATGAGCATAAAAACTATATTTGTTTGTGTTTCTTTGACCTTTGTGGTGGCGAAATAATACTATATCACCCGTCCAACGCACACATGCACACACATACATGAACATACACACACACTCTCACCTAGATACATTAGGGGCACAACATTTATTGTCACAGACATAAAATAAGAAAGACAGGAAACCGGGCGGGAACACTAAGTCAAGGGTCTCCGTTCACATAACACACACATGGGGAGAAGGTTAGAGTGAATGTGTTTTGACTAGAGACAGGAAGAGTAACAATAGCTCATGACGATGAGACAATGAAGCAATGAAGCAATTACACAGTATTTAGGCCAGCAGAGAAGGGCAGAAGAGAGAACGTATCCTGATTTGAACGCTCTATGAATGATAAAGAGAACCCCGAACAAGGGCTCCAAACAGAACATTTACATTTAGCTGAACGCTTTTATCCAAAGCGACTTACAAGTTCTATCAACTCTAAACAGAGGCGAAAGGCCTCTCCTCTGCCTTGATTCTCCTAGATCTATCTGCAGCCTTCGACACAGTCAACCATCAGATCCTCCTTGTGTCCCTCGCAGAAACAGCTCAGCATTCAACACCATAGTCCCCTCCAAACTCATAGCCAAGCTCAGGGATCTGGGCTTGAACTATGACCTCTGCCAGTGGGTCTTGGACTTCGTGACGGGCAGACCCCAGGCGGTGAGAGCAGGCAACTGCACCTCCTCATCCATCACTCTCAACATAGGGGCCCCCCAGGGCTGTGTTCTGAGTCCTCTCCTCTACTCCCTGTACACACATGACTGTGTGGCACAGCAGAACAACAACACAAGCATCAAATTAGCTGGTTGAGGCACCGGTTGAGAGAGTGAACAGTTTTAAGTACCTCTGAGTCTACATATCTGAGGACTTGACATGGACCACACACATTGACAGTGTTATCAAGAAGGCACGACAACGCCTCTACTTCCTTAGGCGCTTAAGGAAGTTCAACGTGAGTCAGAAGATCCTCAAGAACTTCTACTCATGCACAATAGAGAGCATCCTGACTGGCAATATCATCTCCTGGTTTGGGAATAGCACTGCACAAGACCATAGCAGACTACAGAGAATTGCCCGTTCTGCCGAACGCACAATTGGAGGGGGGCTTCCCACTCTCCAAGACATTTACAACAAGCGGTGCATGGGCAAGGCTAAGAGAATAATCAAAGACTCCAGCCACCCAAACAACTGCCTCTTTGAACTGCTGCGGTCAGGCAAGCGATACCGGAGTCTCATGGCAAGCACAGAGAGACTCAGAAGGAGCTTCTATCCCCAGGCCATCAGGATGCTCAATGAACAATGAACAATAAAAAACCATCAACACACCTACAGCGCACACACTCACTTTAAATAAACAACACACTGTAGCACCCACTTTACCACTTTAAACACTAACACACTTTATATTTATATTATTGGTAAGGAAATTGCACAGCATTCTCATTCCTTATTCCTTATTGCACCTCATTGCACCTCACCACCACAAGGTGGCACCACAAGCTAAGCTATACCTCACCATTTTTGTACCAGCTGTACATACTGTATATATAGGTATACTGAAAAATGTTGTTGTTTACACTTGTTTACGTACTTGACTTCTTGACTTTCTATTTTATACTTATATTATACTTATTTTATACTATCTTGTTATTATCTAGCACACTCCCAGGAGCAAAACAGAAAGAAGCATTTCATGCAAAGTATTCTGTATTTCTGTATGACAACTAATAAAGAAACTTGAAACTTGAACTTGAGGAATGGGAGTGGCTGGCTCTGTGCTGACATGGCTGACCTCATACCTCAATGACTGCTCCTACCAAGTGTCATGGAGAGGGACCCTTTGGCCACCCGCCCCCTGCGGACGGGTGTCCCCCAGGGCTCGGTCCTAGGACCCCTTCTCTTCTCCCTCTACTATGTACAGATACCGAGATGTCACACCATGTTACCTGTTACCTGTTTATTGCACAATGTTTTTTTTTTATTGGATTCTATTATATGTTGTACCACTGTATTGCACATCGTTGCGGGCAAGACCACCCGCATTTCATTGTATACTTGTATGCCGTGACAATTAAAACTCTTGACTTGACTTGACTTGACTACACTAAATCTCTGGGTAACATTATCACGTCTCATGCCTTTTTGTATCATTGTTATGCCGATGATACTCAACTCTTCCTCTCCTTCCCTCCCTCAGATATCCATGTCTCTGAGCGGATCTCGGCATGTCTGTCCGACATCTCCGCCTGGATGACGACCAACCATCTCAAACTGAACCTAAGCAAAACATAACTGCTCCACCTGCCAGCCTTATCCTCCCCCCTGACCGACCTTTCCATCACAGTCGAGAATGCAGCTGTGACCGCGTCCCCGACCGCCAAGAACCTTGGTGTCGTCCTCGACGACCAGTTGAACTTCTCTGCTCACATCGCAGCGACAACCAGAACCTGCAGATTTCTCCTGAGCAACGTCAGAAGGATCCGCCCCTTCCTGACAAAATGCACATGCACCTGCAAGCACACAAACACATACATACACTTTACACACACACACACACGCACGCACACACACACACACACACACACACACACACACACACACACACACACACACACACACACACACACACACACACACACACACACACACACACACACACACACACACACACACATGGACACAAAAACAAAACACATTTTTTAACAAGCAAAACAAGGCCGAAAAACACACAAGCATACACAAGGTGCTGTCAGGGGGCGAACGCCAGATCAAACAGTAAAGACACTGACCTGCTGGTAATTGGACCTGATTGTATTTGTGCCTGTATGATTAGGCTTACTGGAGCTCTTCCACTATGACTTTCATCTGTACCTCTCTCTCTCTTCTTTGATCTCTATCTCTCTTATTTTCTCTCTCTCTCTCTCTCTCTCTCTCTCTCTCTCTCTCTCTCTCTCTCTCTCTCTCTCTCTCTCTCTCTCTCTCTCTCTCTCTCTCTCTCTCTCTCTCTCGCTCTCTCTCCTTTTACATAAGAGTGCTTCATGTATAAAATAATTGCCTATTCTAATGACATGAACTAAAAAGAAAATTGATCAAAATGCCTTGCTTTGAAAATAGGGACACAGCTTCACGCAGCTTCACGCAGCTCTCATCTGACAAATCTCACCAACTTCGTGGTGTTATGCATTTTCACACAAAATGGACACGTTTTGAACTCGTCCATCGAAACAAGTTACAGTTAATCAAGACCTGACCGATCAACCATCAACTTCCAGTACCAATTCGACCACCGAGATTGGCCTAGTCTCAGACACAGATGATGAGAAACACAGAAGCTGTAAGTAATAAAAAGCAAAAATGCTCGCCTAAAGCAAAATCGGCAACATTTCTGAAATATGAAGACAGTTACCTTAATTATGGCTTTGTTGCAAAGGCTCACCACAACCACAATGTGTCATTTGTGCTATCCAACGAGTGTTTGAGACCCTCCAAGTTGATCAGACATTTACAGACGAAACATGGCCATTACAAGGACAAGCCCAGGGTATTTTTTTTTGCGAAAGGCAAAAGAGCTCTGTGGTCCAGGGCGGCTACGTGGCGTAGTGGGCAAGGCGCTCGCCACGAATGCGGGGAGACGCTGGGATCGCCTGTTCGATCCCAGCGCTCCACATTGCTTTCAGTTTAGCTGGTCGTCCGTACTAATACACATTGGCCGTATTAGGGGGAGGGAAAACTGAGGGGTGGGAATCGGGCGTTGTGGACAGCGACTCCTACAGGTCGGTTGGTGCGCCTGCGCAGTAGAATCAGGAAGTGTCGGGGGCAGCGTGAGCCTCCCACGCGTTACTCCTCGCCACTGAGAGATCGAGCTGCGCAGGTGAAAAGATGCGACTGCTGTTACCTCAAGTACCAGAGGGGACTTGTGCTATGTATGACTTAGTCCACATTGCAGCCGGCTTGTGGGAGGCAAGAAACAGCGTTCGTGACAGGGGAGGGTTGAATTGGATGATACGAAATTGGGATGGGAGAAAATATAGAAAAATGGGAGAAAAAGTGGATATAAAAAAAATAGCTCTGTGGTCCACAAGCGGAGATGAAAGCGAGTACCGCTGTGGATAAGAAACTGCTTAAAATATCATACGTCGTGGACCAGAAGATAGCTCAAGAAAAAAAGCCTCATACTATTGAGGAAACCTTGGTTATGACTTGTGCAACTGAGATAGTCAGAGAATTGTTTGGAGAAGAGAAGGCCAAGCAGTTAGCAAAGATTCCGATGTCAAATGACACTGTTAAACGCCGCATCTCATCAATGTCGGAGGATATACTGGTACAGTGCGCTGTGCCCCTTCACAGAAATGATTGCTTTATTGCTCCATCTCCGCCCACTACAAACATGGGAACCCTCTAACCCCTGTCCCCATCGCCCCATCTCTCTGAGTGGTTGTCTCGTAGTGTTGGCCAAGATTGCAATGACTGTTCTACCCCCACACTGTGTTCAGCTTCATACCGTCTTCTGGCCGTGGTCTGTCAACATGGTTTAGACGTTGAGTTCATTGCTGGGTTAAGTACTTCTATTCTATTCACACATAGATGCTTACCACATGTATCTATTGCTATGTCCACCCATCACAATCACGCCAACTGTCTAACGCCTGTCCCGTCTCCCTGTGAGTGGCTGTCTTGTGGTGATGACCGGAGTGGTGGACGTCCCGTGATGATGACCGGGAGGATGCGACCCTCTCTACGCCGCCCCCATACCTCAAATGGATTCGCCATCAGCTCTATTTTCAATCTTTCAAAATGTTCAGTTGCTATTGCATGCACTTATTTGTGTTTCATTACACGTATGTGTGTGCATGCTTACCAACTGTTTCACCCGTTTTATTGCAACACTACTATCACCGACATCTAAGAAGTGAGATCCCCCCTTGAATGGCCCTTCTAAGGTTTCTCTCCTCCACATTGCCTGTGGTGCATTTTTTTCCTATTGCTAGGTTTTAGTGAGTTTTTCCTTACCTTCGCGTGGGGTATGTCTGGGAGTGTTGCATTCATTTATTTTAAATGTTTTGGACTTCATGGTGTTTTTGCTTTGTTCTTGATTTATTGTGATGTTTCTTCTTGACTTGTTTAAAGAAGACGTGTCCGGCCGACATTAACATGTGTTGTCCGGCCTTACAAATACATTTGAGTTGATTTGATTTGAAAGGATTTCGGAATCCAATTAGACGAGACGACAGACGTGTCTAAAATGTCCCATCTACTCGCATACATTCGCTATGAATGGGAAAAGGCGATAAGGGAAGATTTTTGGTTTTGTAAAGAGCTCAAGACGACTACAATGGCTAAATATTCTTTTGAAGCACTGGATGATTACATGAGGTCAAAGCTGGAGCAACTGCATTGGAGTGTGCACAGATGGAGCCGCGGCAATGACGGGCAGACACTCCGGAGTAGTTCAAAAAATAAAAGCTGTCGCTCCCCGTGCCGTCTCAATGCATTGTGTTCCGCACAGAGACACGCTTGCCGCAAACAGGCACGTGCACACATAGAGCCACTTGAGCACCTGCCCTTTTGTGCCTCATAAAAAAGTGCCCTTTTTATGCCAAGTTTTTTTTTTATTTACCGTTGCGCATATAGACTGCCCTTCCAACTGAAAGATGTCAGGATAGAATCAAAATCAGTGATAAAAGTGTATTTCAAGGATAAGTGAGCTCCTGCACTGATTATTATAGTTCAATATTCAATATTTGATCATTAAAACCCCCCAAAAAGCATAAAAAAGGGGCCCCCGCCAAAAAAAGGGCCCCCAAAAATCGGGCACACGCGCTTCGCGCACGCACTTCGCACGCGCACAGGCCCAGTGCCCTTTTCAGCCTTTGAGCACCTGCCCCTCTAAAGTCCTGTCGCAAAGGACATTGATCCCAGGCTCCATGAAGTTTTGAACAATGCTGTGACCATTGTGAACTTTGTTAAAGCAAAAGCCACAAACTCCAGGTTATTCACTGCCCTCTGTGAAGAGGTGGGTTCTGACCATCATTCCCTGCTCATGCATACTGAGGTAAGATGGCTGTCCCTGCTCATGCATACTGAGGTAAGATGGCTGTCCCTGCTCATGCATACTGAGGTAAGATGGCTGTCCCTGCTCATGCATACTGAGGTAAGATGGCTGTCCCTGCTCATGCATACTGAGGTAAGATGGCTGTCCCTGCTCATGCATACTGAGGTAAGATGGCTGTCCCGGCTCATGCATACTGAGGTAAGATGGCGGTCCCTGCTCATGCATACTGAGGTAAGATGGCTGTCCCAGGGAAACATGTTGATGCACCTGTTCAGCCCCAGGGAGGAACTGCATACCTTCCTTTCAGACAAGAAACCTGAATTGGCTGATGAGAAATGGCTGGCTCAACTCAGCTACCTGGCGGACATCTTTATTGAAACAAACAAACTCAACAAAACAATGCAGGGTGGAAACACATCATTACCCAGCATGAAAGTGGAGTGGAGGAGGCTTTCAAAAGAAAGTTAGAAATGTGGACAAATTTAGCCTCATCGGGAATCACTGATATGGAAAACAGTGCAGCTGCAACAAATAGCACTTTAGTGATCATTTGATTTGAAAAAATTATTGAGTTTTATTTTCTTGTGAAATGGTCAAACTTATCCAAATATGCTATTTGATTTACTACTACAAGCAGTGTAATGTCAACAGTACTAAGCACTTTATTAAACGTTATTTTGAAAGCAAGCACTTTTGTCATCATTGTAGCAAAAAAGCTGGAGGGGAAAATCACAGGGCAGCAGAAAGGTTGAGAACCCCTGCAAGTGTAGATGATAACTATTTTATTGCACTGTGTAAAATATAATCTAAGATATGTCTATCTTATGCTAATGTATGTCTGGCATATCGTGCGGCGAACGGAACGGCTCCCGCCTACCTCCGGTCAATGGTCTCTAACTACACACCCTCAAGACCCCTACGCTCTGCATCTTCTGGCCACCTCAGACCTACTCCTATCCGAGCTCCGGGAGGGTCATCAAGGAGAAGCCACCTATTCTCAGTCCTTGCCTCACAATGGTGGAATGAACTTCCCACCACAGTTAGGACAGCCGAAACCCGTCCAATCTTTCTAAAGACGCACTTCTTCAATCATTATCTGAAATGGAAAAAAAATCGAATCTAACCCTAACTAACCTTACTGTCATGAACTTGTCCTAATATACTAACCAACACTATAGCACTCAACACTTTGATGAACATTGTTACTCAGCTGATAGACTTGTACCCTTCCTGCTGTCTTGTTGTACAAAACTTGTAAGTTGCTTTGGATAAAAGCATCAGCTAAATGACAAAATGTAAATGTATTTTAATGCACTGCTCTTATTCTGTCTATTTGAGCTGTAGTTCTTGTATGAAAGGTGCTATACAAATACATGTATTATTATTATTATTATTATTATTATTATTATTATTATTATTATTATTATTATTATTATTATTATTATTATTATTATTATTATTATTATTATTATTATTATTATTATTATTATTATTATTATTATTATTATTATTATTATTATTATTATTATTATTATTATTATTATTATTATTATTATTATTATTATTATTATTATTATTATTATTGTTGTTATTGTTATTGTTATTATTATTATTATTGTAACTGAGGGGTTACAAAACCCTGACTGTATTAAAGATTGTGATAGATTAAACCACTGCTAGTTATGTACTTTAATTACTGGCCAAACAGTACATCAAATATAGATGGTGAACACTCACAAGAACACGGCATTGACACAGAAATACTATTGGAGGGTAATTTATTATTATTAGGCAACGTTAGGTTACAGAATGAGAATTAGGGTCGCGCTTGTATGGCGAAGAATATACGTAAAGTCAGTCAAGAGCATAAGTCACTAAGAATAGCAGGAATCCTATGATGGGTCTAAGCTGACACCACCTGTTGTATAGTAGCAATTATATAGGGCAACACCGGTACCAACTGGAGACAATGGGTTCCCTCCGGGGTGTAAGGCCTGGAGGGTAGAGGTATGTTCGGGTACTCCGTCTGAGTCAACGGGGAATAAAGAGACTCCAGGTACAGGAGTCGGTGATTGTACTCCCTTGATCAGCAGACAAAAGCAATAGTTGTAATCCAAGATGCTCGACAGCATTGACGACAGCTAGCCAGCCCCATCCACGAGGCAGGCCCGAGTGGTAATCCTCACGAGGTTAAATCCCAAACGATAGTGGAAATCAACGGTACTCTTCTCCGGTAGTCACGTCCCAAATCAATATAATCCAACCAGGAATGGTTCTGCAATCACCGGCGCCGATTCTCCTGTGTACATGTCCAACGGTTCTCGCCTAGGACTCCTCGGGTGTGGGCGACGTATTTAGGCCACACAGCCTGGATAAGTGCACTAGCTAAAGACACGACGAACCGATGGGTAATGCTACACACAGAAGAACTGTGGCCGCACGATATACAATAAATGATCGACTATTGACTTCACATTAGATTAAGTCGAACTCAACGTTACTTCATTAAACTCTGACACTTTAACATTCTATTCGCACGCGGTTCTCAATGCTCTATTTAGACGCAAGGTTGCTCACTTCACTGCACGTTGACTCGTGGTGAAGGTGGGTAAGGTTTAGGTAAGGTACTGAATGAACGAATTTAACTAAGCGCTGCTGTTTACACCTGCGCCGTATTTATACTTAAGTGAATATCTAGTCCCAACCTCAGTCCTTGTCTCGTATTACTACGCTGACTCTGGGCATGTTCTGACATGCCTGCAGTTGTCTTTGAACTTGCCGTTGGGGGCTTGCGCGTTGGTGCCTGGGGGCGCTGTCCAATAGGAGAGCGAATATTACTCTGGTCTGTACGCAGGTAAAGGGATATTCCGTGTATATATATAAATAATATACAAAGTATATCAAACGATACATATATATATATTCAGTTTAATCTGGCCCTTCACAACAATTATTATTATTATTATTATTATTATTATTATTATTATTATTATTATTATTATTATTATTATTATTATTATTATTATTATTATTATTATTATTATTATTATTATTATTATTATTATTATTATTATTATTATTATTATTATTATTATTATTATTATTATTATTATTATTATTATTATTATTATTATTATTATTATTATTATTATTATTATTATTATTATTATTATTTCGTTCCTTCATGACTAACATTGATATTAAACCGGCATTATTGAATATTTTGCCCGTCTTCGGTGGCTGGCAATAACCCTATATCTACCTGTGAGCAATTTCTGTTTCATCCCCATGCAGCTCGGGATTGAAATGCGCCAACGCACCCTCACATTTGCATGTGTCCAGGATATTACTATCACCGTAACTGAGGAGATAAAAAGAAGCCAACGCTGTAAAGACACGTATGGACGTGCCGATGTAAACACCTTTTTGCTGGGGGGGGGGGGGAATTTCCTGTCAGCTATTGATATTCCAACTCGTAAGACGCTCTGAGGTTACCCTCATTTATGGCGACAACAAGCTTACCAGTTGATTCATACATATAGACACAATAAATAAGAATTTACAATAAAGATTAGTTAAGATGACACACGGAGATCATAGTTTTAAATGTGGCAAGAGAAGGAAGAACCTTCAGCTTCAGTCAGTTGGAGGGCATTCCAGGTGTTGGAAGCATCAATATGTTAAATATGTTTAAGTTAAGTATTGTGTGATTTTGTGTGAAGGGTGGACTAGCAAAGTAAGATTTTCATTGTATGGCAAACTGTCTGTTTAACTGTGCATATGACAATAAACAATCTTGAATCTTGAATCTTGAATCAAAGGAAAAAGCTGTTTTCCTAGTTCAGAGAAAACTGGAGGAACCCTAAGAAGCAGCCATTTGAACAACTGGAGGGCCCTAAGAACCAGCCATTGAACCCTAAGAGGCAGCCATTCGAACCCTAAGAACCAGCCATTTGAACCCTAAGAAGCAGCCATTTGAACCCAAAGAACCAGCCATTTGAACCCCAAGAACCAGCCATTTTAACCCTAAGAAGCAGCCATTTGAACCCAAAGAACCAGCCATTTGAAGCCTAAGAACCAGCCATTTGAACAACTGGAGGACCCTAAGAACGAGCCATTTGAACCCTAAGAACTAGCCATTTGAACCCTAAGAACCAGCCATTTGAACCCTAAGAACCAGCCATTTGAACCCTAAGAACCAGCCATTTGAACCCTAAGAACCAGCCATTTGAACGTGTAGAATAGTTGCAAACGGCGCAACAGGGATTTTATATAACGAGGGTTTTGTCACAGATGTGGACATAAACAACCACTGGAGCTCTGACTGGGGCTTATAAGGGCTGGTGATCGTATAGTAAATCAAATAAATACAAAATAAATACAAGAGAATCGCAGATAAGAGGTTTCTATGGTAGAGTGGATTTATTCAATCAGAATATCTAGATCGTATAGCGGAGGAGGGCGGCCTCTGGAGAATAAGACCGGCCGAGTTGGCAGATATGGATGTGAGTCTGGTAAGATCATCGCAGATAAGAGGGTTCTATGGTAGAGTGGCTTTATTAAATCCTTCGGAGGATGACAGTGGCTCTGTACTTGTTTATGTTTGTGTGTGTGGTCTGTATGATAGGAATAATAATACAATGAATAAACAAGTCAATAATATAGTATAAGTACAATAAAGTCTGCCATGTCACTGTCCTGTGGTCCCAGTGCTGTCATGTCACTGTCCCGTGGTCCCAGTGCTGCCATGTCACTGTCCTGTGGTCCCAGTGCTGTCATGTCACTGTCCTGTGGTCCCAGTGCTGTCATGACACTGTCCTGTGGTCCCAGTGCTGTCATGACACTGTCCTGTGGTCCCAGTGCTGTCATGTCACTGTCCTGTGGTCCCAGTGCTGCCATGTCACTGTCCTGTGGTCCCAGTGCTTCATGTCACTGTCCTGTGGTCCCAGTGCTGCCATGTCACTGTCCTGTGGTCCCAGTGCTGTCATGACACTGTCCTGTGGTCCCAGTGCTGTCATGTCACTGTCCTGTGGTCCTAGTGCTGCCATGTCACTGTCCTGTGGTCCCAATGCTGCCATGTCACTGTCCTGTGGTCCCAGTGCTGCCATGTCACTGTCCTGTGGTCCTAGTGCTGCCATGTCACTGTCCTGTGTTCCCAGTGCTGCCATGTCACTGTCCTGTGGTCTCAGTGCTGTCATGTCACTGTCCTGTGGTCCCAGTGCTGCCATGTCACTGTCCTGTGGTCCTAGTGCTGTCATGTCACTGTCCTGTGGTCCCAGTGCTGTCATGTCACTGTCCTGTGGTCCCAGTGCTGCCATGACACTGTCCTGTGGTCCCAGTGCTGCCATGTCACTGTCCTGTGGTCCCAGTGCTGTCATGTCACTGTCCTGTGGTCCCAGTGCTGTCATGACACTGTCCTGTGGTCCCAGTGCTGTCATGTCACTGTCCTGTGGTCCTAGTGCTGCCATGTCACTGTCCTGTGGTCCTAGTGCTGCCATGTCACTGTCCTGTGGTCCCAGCGCTGTCATGTCACTGTCCTGTGGTCCCAGTGCTGCCATGTCACTGTCCTGTGGTCCCAGTGCTGCCATGTCACTGTCCTGTGGTCCTAGTGCTGCCATGTCACTGTCCTGTGGTCCCAGTGCTGCCATGTCACTGTCCTGTGGTCTCAGTGCTGTCATGTCACTGTCCTGTGGTCCCAGTGCTGCCATGTCACTGTCCTGTGGTCCCAGTGCTGTCATGACACTGTCCTGTGGTCCCAGTGCTGTCATGTCACTGTCCTGTGGTCCCAGTGCTGTCATGTCACTGTCCTGTGGTCCCAGTGCTGTCATGACACTGTCCTGTGGTCCCAGTGCTGTCATGTCACTGTCCTGTGGTCCCAGTGCTGCCATGTCACTGTCCTGTGGTCCCAGTGCTGTCATGTCACTGTCCTGTGGTCCCAGTGCTGCCATGTCACTGTCCTGTGGTCCCAGTGCTGTCATGTCACTGTCCTGTGGTCCCAGTGCTGTCATGACACTGTCCTGTGGTCCCAGAGCTGTCATGTCACTGTCCTGTGGTCCCAGTGCTGTCATGTCACTGTCCTGTGGTCCCAGTGCTGTCATGACACTGTCCTGTGGTCCCAGTGCTGTCATGTCACTGTCCTGTGGTCCCAGTGCTGCCATGACACTGTCCTGTGGTCCCAGTGCTGTCATGTCACTGTCCTGTGGTCCCAGTGCTGTCATGTCACTGTCCTGTGGTCCCAGTGCTGCCATGACACTGTCCTGTGGTCCCAGTGCTGTCATGACACCGTCCTGTGGTCCCAGTGCTGGCATGTCAATGTCCTGTGGTCCCAGTGCTGTCATGTCACTGTCCTGTGGTCTCAGTGCTTTCATTGTGCTGTCTTGTTTTGCTCTAATGTTTACAAACAATACACATGTAAACACACCTTTTATGGATTTAACTCATTCCCTGCCAACGACGAGTATACTGGTTATTGGGCGCCAATCGTTGAACGCCAATAACGAGTATACTCATTATTTGATCGTTATTTCTTTTATTCGATATTTCTATTCATTACAGGCACACGGACTCGGGGTTAACATGGGGAATCAGCCTGATAATGTAAAAGTGCAATACCGGCCGCATCACGCTAGATGGCGGTATCGAGCACCCTTTATACCCTTGTATCTTTCTCTGTGGGATGGTAAAACGTCTCCGGTTTCATGTTTCCTTGTCGGGCGAGGGCAGCCGTTCTGCCGGTTCCATCGAAGTGCGTCAACTAATCCCGATCCATATGTTGTGGTGGATTATGCCGTGGGCCAAATGAACATTGGATATACCAGATGGCGATCAAACAATTGGAATATTATTTTTGGAATACTCCCGATCACAGGTAAGAATGATCTGACGTAAATTTTTGCTTGATCCTGCAATGCTTTTACACCGATCGGGCTGATAAGCGTTTTTAGTGTTCAATGCGAATGCCGTTACTGACGATCAAATAATCAGAAACGAACCCCCCCCCCCCCCCCCCCTTTCATGCATTCATGATGGAACATAATAGCTATGATATAGATTTGATTTCGGGATAATAGCGTATACAGGCAAGAAATGGCAACGTATCTAGTGGAATCGACGTATAGGGCTATAACTCAGGATTACCCTAGACCGCTCTAAAACCATACTTATATACACCATGGTATAACACGGGAACATATGGATGGAAAAATGTATTCCTTCTCACATATTTGATGATAGATAGGTGATGTCGAATGGGTATTGTATCCATAGCTATGAATGATGAATGAATGGATGAAAACTTTATTTAACAGATTGCAGAATGGGTACAATACAGTACGGCTCAATATACACAATTGTTAAGGGGATGCAGACCAGAGAAAGACGTTTGTCTTGTTTACATCAGGGTCCCCCATTTTCAATTCATAGTGACATTTAGTGACATATAGTTATAGCTCTACAAACAAGGTGACTCAGTCCTATATTTTAAAGTGTGGCAATGCGACCACAGGGCAATGGCTAATCCCTGGCGCTGAATGAGTTAAAGTACCAGTGGCGGCCGGCCGATAGAGGGCGATTGGGTGCCGCCGCCCCTGGTGAAGAGAGAAGGAGAAGAAGAAATTTAGTTTTTTGATCTTATATTTTCGACCCCTAAAAATAAACTAAACATGTTTAAAATGAATAATAATTACTAATTTTAAGTATGTTTGTGTTTCAAATGCACAATAACGTTAATATATCAAATATAAATCATTGTTTTGTGCATGATTCACATGACGTCACTCTCTCTCTCCTGATAGAGAGTATTACCTCCAAAGCTGGGCGCATAGACTTAACGCGCACACTGTGCGCGTCACTGTATCGTCGCAGCCAATGTAAATAGATCAAGCAAATACATTTTCGCCTATCAGGGCGTTCAAATATGATGTCTCTGGGCACGTTTTCTAGCACTCTAAACAAGCTCTGCACCACTGTACTCGTCACGTCGTCAGTCATCAGACAGAAAATAATGCTTGGACTGGAGGAGGAGCCAGTAGTATTTTCATTTAGATTCAGTGCGTTAGCTTAGCTAGGCTTGTGGTTTGGTAATAAGAAGTGTATTCTCAGGAGTTGGAGAGATCATCACGAGATACTGTAGTTTCAGACAGTGTTGGATCTAACATGGATTTATACTTTTTATCATGGAAAATTCAAGCCTGGACCACAAAGATTCTCGAAGGGTTAAGGCTATACTCGGTTTAACTGGTTCGGTAAGGACAACAACAACAACAACAACAACAACAACAACAACAACAACAACAACAACAACAACAACAACAACAACAACAACAAGCTAATATGGCTAGCTGGATGCAGTCATGTAAATGCATATTTTGCTTTCCATCATCATGCCTGCTTTTTCAAACGACGGGACAGATACAACATGCCCATGGAGGACTGTTACTGGAGTAAAGGATATGAAACACTTTTTTTGTGAACAGCTGAATGTCAACTCTTCTGATGGTAAGTCATATGTTTAATTTACGCAAGCCAGCCTTGGCTCTTTTAACAATATGCTAAATATGCTGTACTCATAGTCTCATACTGAAGTTATTCATATACAGTATACTAGGTCTGATCTGCTTGGGATTCCACGTGAGATTAATGCTGTGTGAGAGAGAGCAAGAGAGAGAGAGCAAGAGAGAGAGAGAGAGAGAGAGAGATCATCGGTCTCCTCTCTCTCTCTCCAACATTACATTATGATCGAAAAAAAATTGCTTTACAATTTACATACTGTAGCTGTCCCTTTGTTCATTAATGTTACCTAAATGTAGAACAACTCACCAAAAGTGACTATTGCGCAATTTATTTGACAAAAAAAATCCCCCCCCCCCCCCCCTTCCTCCGCCTACACCATGCACCCTTACGACGGTACGTAGCACCGGCCGCCACTGTAAAGTACATCTCAAACGGATGTATGAATGAATGAAAGATTTATTTTTGAACATATATTCTTTACATTCCAATATCAAGCTTTGTCAAACAGAATAATCAGAATGAAAAATTAATTATAAACAAAAAGTCAAGAGCAATGTAGTTAGTTGACATGTTAACATACCTTCGTTTATCAGCATTACTCATTTCTATATTTCTATAATGTGTATTTTTTAAGCTGCTTTTTAAATTGTGCTATTTGTTTAATAATTTTGATGTTTTCAGGTAAGTTATTCCACAGCTTCACTCCACACACGGATATGCACATGCTTTCTGAAACTGATGTCCCTGTATCAAGAGCTCTGTTACTCAGGAAAACAAGTTACTCAGTGTACATTTAACATAATACATTCAGGTTCAGAATGGTTGGAATTCCCTGCTAGAGCTGTGCAAAGAGCTGTACAATTAAAATAATACCAGACAGATAATGAGCAAATAGTTAACAATTAATGCATGGAGCTGTTCCCTCACAGTATTCAAATATTGATTTTTTTTTTTAGCTTTTTTCCCCGGCCCTTTTTTGAGGGCACTCCATCCACCCCCCCCCCCTCTCCGGGGGACAACTTTATTATTTATTATACGTTTTAATTATTTACAGTACAAAATGTAATAAAAAGTGTAGTAAAATAAGAAAAATATTAAAAAATATATATATTTCATTGCCCTCTCTGAGGGGGGGAACTCAGACTAGATATTGACAAACAAATTCCAACTAAGGACAATGAAGGACAACAACGAATACACATGACAAGGTAAAGGGGGGGGGGCAGAGAGGGGAGTAAGTAAAGTAGAGGGGGATTGAGAGAAGGGTGGGTTATGGAGTGGTGGCTCACAGGTCAATCTCCTATGATTAGGAGCCTAGATTATGCACAAGCAATTTCCAGATGTTATTAAATTGTGAGACTTCGATGTGATCCACGGTTGAGATTGTTTCCTGTGATATGTAATTTGAGAGAAGGCCTAACCATTGGCCAGTATTCACCTTTTTTCTTGTCTTCCAGTTTTCAAATATTGATGATGAATAATGCATAAGGTTTACACAGTCAAATGTTTTATGTTAATGGTCAGAGAAGGGTAATAATTATCCTCTCCATGGCTCTTTGTATGTAATAGGGCAATTAATTATAATTTGTTTGACAGAGTCACTGGGCAGCACGGCCAGGATCTGGGAATGGAACTGGCTTCAATTTATTCAAGATGCATTGCTAGCGGCACAGTATGTGTTCATAGGTGATCTTTGGTCCGATTGAAAACCGATACGGTGCCAACAATCATGCAATCTAGTCGTTAACATAATACATCTGGATAATGGGGCTGAGATTATCCCACCGGCCTCGATTAAAGGTCTGAACGTGGAGCTTAGAGCGAGAGGGCTTTGGTCCTTACACAGGGTTGGGTTATGGGTGCATTTTGGATTAATTGTAAATAGAGAAATGATATGCTAAGTTATTGCTGCTCAGATCTTATTACACACAATGAGGTGGCTTTTGTGGCTTTTGTGGCTCACTCTCGCCCACAAACGCATTTACACAAGAACACACACACACTCACACACACACACTCACACACACTCATTAATTGCATTGCATTTATTTATTTATTTAACATTTTATTTTGGATTTCATGGTGTTTTTTGTTTTGTTCTTGATTTAATTTGTGATGTTTCTTCTTGACTTGTTTAAAGAAAACGTGTCCGGCCCATGGGGATATTAACGTGTGTTGTCGGGCCTTACAAATCAATTTGATTTTATTTGATTTAAACACACAGCTTTGATACCTCCTGTGTCTGTGTAGGTGTCTCTTCTTACGTTACACTCTTATGATCTATTTTATTCACTGTGTCTATATTCAATCTTAATTAACTATTTATTCACTGTGTCTATATTCAATCTTAACTCTTATGATCTCTTGTTCAATCTTAACTCGTATGATCTCTTTTATTCAATTTTAACTCTTATTATCTCTTGTATTCAATCTAAACTCTTATGATATATTTTATTCAATCTAAACTCGTATGATCTCTTTTCTTCAATCTTAACTATTATGATCTATTGTATTCACTGTGTCTATATTCAATCTTAACTCTTATGATCTCTTTTATTCAATCTTAACTCTCATTATCTCTTTTATTCAATCTAAACTCTGATCTCTTTTATTCAATCTAAACTCTTATGATCTCTTTTATTCAATCTAAACTCTTATGATTTGAAGCATGCTCGTATATATCGAACTGATCTTACACAAAGTCCTGTCTCTCTCCCCCAGATCACCCAATAGCCAATAGTGAAACACGACTCAGAATGTCAGTTAAAGGAACACGCCAAACTTTTTGGGAAATTAGCTTATTTGCCATCTACCCTGGAGTTAGACAAGCTGATACATACACTTTTCTTCTCTGTGCATGCATTAGGCTTAGGAACAGCCGCACCATTAGCCTAGCTTAGCGTCATTCACTGGAAGTAAGGTGTGCCAGTGTAGCCTAGTTCCCAACAGTCACGGAATACACTTCAAATACAACTCCAAAACGTTCCTGTAAACATGTTGTGACCTGTGTATTTACCACGTGGAGAAATACATATTTTTTTGACATTTTCGTTTACTAAGCAAATATACTCGAATTTTTTTTTGCCGAACCACTACTGCCTGGGCGCAGTGATTTCATATGATTCAGCAGTGATCGGCTGCTCACTTTCCTCCCTCGAGTCCCTACACTCCACCAGGGCCTTGGGGAGGGCGAGGAAGATCATGGCAGACCCCGCCCACCCGGGTCATAACCTCTTCAACATGCTCCCCCACGGCAGGCGGCTACGGCTGCCCAAGACACTTAGGTCCCGCCATAGACTGAGTTTCTTCCCCTCAGCAGCTCGCCTGGTAAATGAGTCAGGTGTCGCCCTGCTCCCCCCCCCCCCCCCCCCCCCTATCGCGAGCTGCTAGGGCTGGACTTCTTGGACTTGAACTTTGTGCTGCACTGTTTCCATGTCCCCAACCACTGCACTTTACAGTCTTATTGTTGTCTCACTGTTCTGTCCTGTTTTGCACTTTATAATTATTTATTTACTGTTGTGTTGTTCTTAATTGTGAAAAAAAGCATGCACTGTAAATGTCGAATCACGTTCCATTTGTACTACAATATGGTGAATAAAGTAATCTGAATCTGAATCTGAGTATATATCTGATTGTAAATCGCTTCAAAGCAGTGTATGACTCTATGACAATACTTCTGTTCACTGAATATATATATATATTTAATATATATTTATAATATAATATATATTACTCTGAAGCCCAAACTAAAACAGTAAATAACTCCAAGGCAGTGTATGACTCTATACCAGTGGCGGCTGGTCCATAGAGGTCGCTAGGGCGCTGCCCCCCCCCTGGTAGAAAGTGGTTTTGGATTTTTCTATTATAGTAGATTTCGACCGTTAAAAATATAATACAACTGCTTTAAATAAGATACATTCAGACGCAGTGTTGGATCTAACTAAATGGAGTTATGGACACATTTATGGAAAGTTCAAGCCCGGACCACAAAGCTTCTTGAAGGGTTAGCGTGACAGCTCTTCCAATTCGTACAGATGTTTTACCGGCAGCAAAAAAAATTAGTCTCAGCCTGTTATGATATTATGATATGAAAATGTAATTGTAGTGCTAGTACATGTTAAAATCACAACGATTCTCTTCTGGGGGACAATGAGTTTGGTTTCAAACATGTCACCTTTTCACCTTTTATCAGTTTGCAGGTCGGGGTAGTTTCTACGTCAAATGTATATACTCTCTTTTCTGGACTCTTTTCGTATCACAAACAGTACTGTATTTGCAAATCTGGTATGTCATAAATGTATAGATGTAGCAGTACTGTCTATCTGTATGTCATGTATGTCATATATGTTATGATGAATTGAAAATGGGGGACCCTGATGTAAACAAGACAAAAGTATTTCTCTGGTCTGCATCCCCTTAACAATTGTATGTATTGAGCTGTACTGTACTGTACCCATTCTGCAATCTGTTAATAAAGTTTTCAATCAATCAATCAAAGGATATACTGTAGTTACTGAAATTGATTGAATATGGCACCGCCCCATCTAGAATAATTTTCACCAGCCGCCACTGCTCTATACTATGGCAATACTTCTGTTCACTGAATATATATTTAATATGTATGTATTATAATATGTATTTCTGTGAAGCCCAAACTAAAGCAGAGTAAATCACTCCAAAGCAGTGTATGACTCTATATTATGGCAATACTTCTGTTCACTGAATATATATCTAATATATATGTATTAAAATATATATTTCTGTGCTATTTCTTGCAGGGGTAATGTTTGTGAACACTGGAGTAAATGGACTGTTATTCTGGTCTACAATAAACCGCTCATGTCATTATGACGAGCCCGGGGCCTTTTTCCCCGCCTATGGCAGAAATTAATCGTCTTTTCCTTTCCTGTTTACCAGTAATTTTGTCCTTGAAGCTGCATGTGGGGTTAATGAGAAAATTCAGTTTCATTCAAAAGATTTTATGTTTCGTTAACGTTCCAATTTTTTAAAGCCAAATTGCTTTAAAAACCAAAACTAACCCTAAATGACTGGATGTTGCAGAGAATGCAACATTTTCCTTTTTTTCCCAATTTCGTCTGCTGCATACAATTCCAAATCCCCCGCCTTATCAGAGAGAGACATGTACATTAGAAGGCTTTGTTCCCGGGACCATAGCTGCATGAACCACATATGAAGCCAAGAGTTATCTATTAATAGTCTGTTAATTTTCCTAGAGCTGCAGCAAAAACTAGAGACTCAGGAGCAGCCGGGACACACGTCACCAGCGAGCGGTCTATAGGTTGAGAAAGTTCCAAGAATCATATTTCCCATCTGCAAATCAAACTCTGAATAAAAATAGGCTTCAAGATTTGAGTAGAAACTACATTTTGAAGACATACAGTACGTCTTAAAATATTCATACATTTATATAACCACTCCGAGAGGAAGTCACGATGATGCCCATCAATCCGAATCAGCATCTCTGGTTGCTATTAGTCATAATAGATTCAATAACATCACAGTGTCGTCGTCGGCTATGATTCATCATAGGGTCCTTCGGGGAGTTGGAGGTATACTATTAACTTCAGATAAGGATGGATTATTAGGTACAGTGTGGGTGGTATTGTTGCGTGCAGTGGAAATGTACAGACAAGACGAACAGGAATACAATACCACAAACCCCACCCTCTTGTTAAAACTATAGTATAAGTCCTTCAGATCCAGTACTGTGTACAGACACATCATGATCTGAACTCTGAACCACATTGTCTATACAAATACATAACTACCTATACCTCAAACTATAGTCTACCCATACAATATGTGCAATAATGCTATATATATATTTACCATATGTATCTGTCGAATATACCAGTATATATCCTTTTTACATAGCTGTATATACTAATATATATATATATTTATATTGTGGCAGACCGGCTGGTGTCGGCCAAGGTACTGGGGCATATGCCCATATTAGGAGTTCCGGTGAGACAACCCGGCCGAGCAGAGCGCATCAGCGCAGATGAAGCGCACCTGGGCCAGACGCGCCCGAGACAGGTGACAGAATCATTGGAGTAGCTGAGGGCGAAACCTGTACGAATGTGAGTAAGGGGCCTTTCTCACTCACCCATTCGGTTCCATTCCATTCCGTACCGTCCTCATTCCGGATCGGATGCGAACTTCCCCCCTCCCTCTCCTCCCCCCTCTAGTTTGTGTACACACTTCAGTCTTGGTTCGCTCCGGGTTCTGTTTACGGTTTGCGTTTTGAGCGTTTACGCTTGCCGTAGGCGATGATGTCACGCTCGAAAATGTAAACAGGAAGTGTGTTAACACAGAGACTGGAGACTGGATGTTGATATAAAAGAAACAAATAACCAATAAATATGAAGTTATATTTGAACCTCTGTTGTCAAGCCTTGTCAATATAACCCACCCCCCTTTTCCCACGAATGGAACTCTGTTGTAGAGTCCGCTTTTGAGCGTTTTGCAGGGTTAACGATAACGCTAAGCTAACGGCTAATGCTAGTTAGCTTAGCCTTTTACTAGTAACATTGCTCGCATCGATTATATTGAATGTCATTGATATACTGGTCGACCACGGCCGACTGGTTGGGCACCACTGGTCTAATAGAAATAAATGCATTCGAACAAGAAAGTATAGTATACAGCAGACCACGTGAGCGGATCGGCGCGGCCGAGAAATCCGCTCTTCGCTCTTTAAAGCTTGGTCCGCTCCGCTAATCGCTCATGTTGACCCCGCCCCCAAGTCGCTCTCCGCTCGCTCCCCACTCACCTTGAATCGAGCGCTCCCCGCTCCCCGCGCCAGATCGCTCGGCAGTTTTTCTTTTTCTTTTTTGGAGCATGGTGTAAATGAGCTCAAACTACAACAGTCTACACCCCCTGGGCCCCTTAACAATTGTTTGTATTGAGCCGCATTGTAATTGTAGCCATTCTGCAATGTTAAATAACGTTGTTTATCCATTCACTAGTTCTATTAAGCGATGATAGGCTAGCCGAGCCACAATGCTATGGTCGCTGCCATTAACGTTAGCATGTAAGCTAACGTCAACAACAATGGCGTCGATACCTTTTCTAACAGGAGAGTGAGTGTGGGCGTCATAGATATCTATGGTGGGCGTCTCTACAGTGACGAAGCCTGAACCCTTCTCATTGGTTGAAAATGGCCTTCATGTTTGTACATCGCCATCTGTTGCTTTGACATTGTACTGCATGTATATATTACATCAACAGTGTTAAACCACTGTGAGCGGCCTGGAGTGGATTGGAGCGGAGGAGAACTCTCGCTCCGGACGTCGCGCCGACTCATTTTAAAACCCACTCCTCGCTCACGTCAAAACCGGCCGCTCCGCGCCCCGCGCCGCTCACGCTCCGATCCGCTCACATGCACTGGTATACAGCAATGGCTAACGCTAAGCTAACGGCTAACGCTAACGGCTAACGCTAGTTAGCTTAGCCTGTCCAGCAGCTAACATTATCCCATCGCTCATGGCAATTATATTACATGTCATTGATCTACTGGTCGACCACGGCCGACTGGTTGGGCACCACTGGTCTAATAGAAATAAATGCATTCAAACAAGAAACCAATGTATAGACATGGCAAACAAAAATTGCCAGGCCTAATGCGAGCCAGAAGTGCTGTGCTTTGTAACGTGGCTTCATGTTTTCATCCACTGAGCTGTGAGGCTCCACATGCTTGTTTGGTTGAGGTCTGAACTCTCAAATTGCCCATAAATATCGTTTTTGTGGGTATTGTCCAGTTGTTGCTGTGTGGTTTTATCTGCCCAAAATTCAAGCAAGCATGAAAAGTATTACAGTAACGACGTTGTGTGTGTCACGCCCCCCGCTCCCACTGGCCCGCACCCGAAACCACCTATTCCAACCGTCCCAGGTTCAGCGGGGGGTAAAACGAATCAGCGCCGCTTCGCTCCCAAAAGGGGTGTGTCCGTCTGAGTGAGAACACTCCCCCCCGTCCCCGGGGGCGCTGATTCGATCCCGATTGGTGAGTGAGAGAAGAGAAGAAGAGGAGAAAGATTGCTGTCTGTGTGACCCCATGCTGTGTTTATCTGCTTTTGGAAGGAGGACCCTGCTGTGTGCTATATCCCCTGATCGTATGAGAACCCGCTTGTGTATAATGACGCCTGCTTGTCTGACGTCTCTTCTCCCGGATCATTCCCCGCCCGTACGAGAACCGCTCTCTGTGAACCGAACCCCCGCTAACGGACCAAGACGCTTCTCTGGAATTACAGATTGGCTGACGATCACACTAACCCCTCATTTCCCCCTAAACAGCATTCAAACTGCTGTTAAACTTGCTTCTACTGTGTGCCGTGTGTATTTTGTTAAATCCAGTCTAGTGAAAACTCATAACACCCCCGAGTCTGTCACAATATATATTTATTATATATCCCTTACCTACTCTTACTAGTTATACCGCTGGTCAGTAGGACTTACTACCAGTGTCTTTATACCTGTTATTCCATTTACCTGTATCACTGTACATAATACTCTTTTATTTTTATTTATTTTTGTATCAACTTTTTCTCCCATCCCAATTTCGTATTATCCAATTCTCCCCTCCCCTGTCTCGAACGTTGCTAGACTATGCCTCCCACTGGTCGGCTGCAGTGAGGACCAAGCCTTGCATCACGTGTCCCCTCCGGTACACGAGGAGGCAGCTGTCGCATCTTTTCACCTGTACAGCGCGATCTCTCAGTGGCGAGGAGTAACGCATGGGAGACTCACGCTGCCCCCGTATTACCCAGTAGTATACTCATAATCTAATTTGTTGTCTTTAAATGGTAAATGATAAACAGTGCAGTTATATAGCACTTTTATCCAAAGAGCTTTACAATTGTGTTCCTCACATTCACTCACACATTCACACACTGATGGCGGAAGGCGACCATGTAAGGTGCCAACCTGCTCATTGGGAGCAGTTAGGGGTTAAGTGTATTTCTCAAAGACACTGAAATTGAAATTGGAATTGTACCGGGAACCTTCGGATTACCATACGACTGCTCTACCTCCTGACCCACTGTCGCCCTCCTTTAAAGGGGAATGCCACTCAATTTAACCCTTGTGTGGTGTTCATGTTTCTGTTACTCACCCAATGTTTGTGGGTTTGGTGGACCGACATTATTTGGATTTTAAAACAATAAAGCCATAACAATTAATGTTAAAATACTTAACGGATGTTAATATTATCTCAATTACAATTAATGTAGACAGTATATGTATGGTTATTAACTGGTTAATATTAGCAATTTACCTCTGGTTTGGTTATCAATAAAAGTGCTATCTGTCTGTAAAACATTATATTCAAGACATGAATGGAATAAATGTGTAGGGGGGTTTGCACAGTGTGCACTCAATGGAAATGAGTTATCGCATATGTTCTTCACATAAAATGAGTCAAGGCCAATGACTCAGGTTGAATAAATAATTAAAAACATTTATCTTTTAGTAAACATCAAAAACGTGTCCCACAGACCCAGAGACCACAAGGGAAGAACCCACAGTGGACATATATGTTTCAATAAATCTATGAACTATATGACACAAAAGGGTCAGGCAAGAAGATGCCCATGCTGTGGAAGCGTAGGTAAAACCTTGGGAAGACATGATATTATTATTCCACTGCTAATTGCTTATGAGATCCAGTGATAAAACAACCAAGTTATTCCATTTCTGTTGATATATTTCTCATACATCAACACAGAGCAACAGTTGTTTTGCACATAGCAACCGTTGTCTCCTCCAACATGGAGGAAATAGTGTCTGAGGAGGTAGAGCGCTCGTGTGGTAATTGGAAAGTTCCCAGTTCGACAGCCTGTCAAAATGTCCACTTAACCCCAAACTGCTCCCAATGAGCAGGTCGGCACCTCGCATGGTCGCCTCCGCCGTCGGCATGTATGAGTGAATGTGTGAATGTGAGGCAAAAAGCTCATATAAATGCAGTCCATTTACCATTTAGCAAACACAGGCATTCCAAACACTTTATGCAATGTCTATATATTCTGATTGGTATATTATTGCAGTTGCCAATTTTTCACAAATGGATATGATTGACACAAAATTGATGACACTGTAATTTGATTACATTAGAGTTTCCTGTTTCTCCTCAGCTATGCTCCTCCTCTGCAACCAGTATGTTTCTCTTCCTCTTCCAGCATGACAACCAGTACGTTTCTCTTCCTCTTCCAGCATGACAACCAGTACGTTTCTCTTCCTCTTCCAGCATGACAACCAGTACGTTTCTCTTCCTCTTCCAGCATGACAACCAGTATGTTTCTCCTCCTCTACCTCTTCCAGCAGGACAACCAGTATGTTTCTCCTCCTCTACCTCTTCCAGCAGGACAACCAGTACGTTTCTCCTCCTCTACCTCTTCCAGCAGGACAACCAGTACATTTCTCCTCCTCTACCTCTTCCAGCAGGACAACCAGTACGTTTCTCCTCCTCTACCTCTTCCAGCAGGACAACCAGTACGTTTATCCTCCTCTACCTCTTCCAGCAGGACAACCAGTACATTTCTCCTCCTCTACCTCTTCCAGCAGGACAACCAGTACGTTTCTCCTCCTCTACCTTTTCCAGCAGGTAGAAACAAAAGACTCTGTGGTAGGAGCACCGGGAAATAACTCAGCAAGTTGGTCTCTAACTGCATATGGAGTTAGACAGTTATTTTTGCGTAGAAAACATGGTTTTCAGTCCCTCTGTCACCTGGGAGAGTGTTTGATCATGCTGTCCCAGTAGGGCGCCTTGACTCAGGAGAGCCTGTCTGAGCTCTATGTCTGCTGGGTTAGTTTCCATGGCCAGATCGTACTGTCACGGCTGAGCGAGTGGAACCCAATATGCAAACACAGAGAGATGCAGACAGAACTTGGTATCACCCAAAAGACGGGTACTTTATTATAAGAATGTCCAGGGTCATTCAAGCAGCGGCCGGTCATAAACCACAGGGATATTCATACAGTCCAAGGGGTATGAGAAGGAGCGGGGTAGTCACACAAGCGGGGGGTCGTATACGGGATCTGATACTCAAGCGGTCCGGGGCATGGGCAAGGAGCGGGGTTGTCAGCCATGCGATGGGTCATACACGGAAACTGATCCTCAATCGGTCCGGGGCGTGGGCACGGAGAATGGTCAGGCAGGCGGAGGTCATGCACGGGATCCAGGAGTAGAGACAGGACGTGGAGCCAGATGATGGACTGCGGGCAAGGGCGTAGCTGTAGATTCTGGGCCCCATGAAAGAATGTATTTGTAGGCCCCCAGTGAATGCGAGCGCGTGGTAGCGCACGATAGAATATTTTTTTGGCCATTTATTTATTGATGAAAACGCATAATATGGTTTTTACCTATACATTCGGATCAGCAGTTCAGCACCTGCACTGTTGGTGGGTGAGCCTAGTAAAGGATGTCGCATTGCGTTCATCTTCAATGAATGGACCAATGCAATAGTCTACCAAAGCCCCCCCCCCCCCCCTCTCTCTATATATCCCTCTCACACACACACACACACACACACACACACACACACACACACACACACACACACACACACACACACACACACACACACACACACACACACACACACACACACACACACACACACACACACACACTTCAGAAACAATACACCTGAGTGATGTCTAGTAAAAAATAAATAAAATAAAAATAAAAAAAATCTTTTTGGCCCCCCCCCCCCCCCCCCCCCCCAGTGCTGGGCCCTTGGAATCATCCAAAGCTACCCCCCCCCCCCCCCCCCCCCCGCGCTACGCCCCTGACTGCGGGAAAAGGAGAGACGGACAGGGTAAGGCACGAGACAAGGATACGGAATACTATTAACTATAACGAGCAAAGAACTGTGACTGAGTAAACTGGGTAATACTAGGCTATACGATCTGGCAGCATGATGACATCTGAGCCAGGTCTCAGTAGGTGTAGGAATCAGCACACAGAAGACAGGCAGGAATAGGGCGTGACAACGTGTCTGCTTCTGGTTTCAGCCGCATGCCTCCGTTCCCTGGAGCAACAGATAGTACAGATCCATCCAGTCCGGTACTAGCAGACTGACCAACAGCCTCTATCCACGGGGTAAGGCTGCTCAACGATCAACTTGCGGCCCCGCACCCCACAACCCCAACCCCCGGTGACATAACTCCCACTTATTTATTTTTTTATCCACTTTTTCTCCCATTTTCTATTTTTCTCCCATACCAATTTTCATATCGTCCAATTCAACCCTCCCCTGTCTTTGAACGTTGTTTCTTGCCTCCCACAAGCCGGCTGCAATGTGGACGAAGCCATACATAGCACGAGTCCCCTCCGATACTCGAGGTAACAGCCGTCGCATCTTTTAACCTGCGCGGCTCGATCTTTCAGCGTCGGGGGTCTGGGCTTTGGAGGGGCCTTGCCCCCGTCGCTTCTTGATTCTACTGCGCAGGCGCACCAACCGACCTGTAGGAGTCGCTGTCCACAACGCCCGATCCCCACCCTTCAGTTTCCCTCCCCGTAATACGGCCAATGTGTATTACTGTGGACGACCAGCTAAACTGAAAGCAATGTGGAGAGCAGGGCTCGAACAGGAGGCATCCTGTTCGAGCCTAGTCTCCAGCATTCGTTGCGAGTGCCTCGCCCACTGCGCCACGTAGCCGCCACATAACTCCCACTTCTACATTACAACAATAACTGTGAACCGGACTTGCATTGCTGCACTATACACTATTCCATCCATTGCAAGCCAACGCCCCCCCCCCCTCCATCCATTAACTCAACTGGACTGTCACTGTACTATTTATTTGCACTAGCACTATTGCACTTGGGACATTGATATTATATTATTGATATTATTATTTTGTAGATGCTATATTCAGTATGTTTGTATGCCAGTGGTGATGCTCTAAACTCAATTTCGTTGTACCAACAATGACAATAAAGATTCTATTCTATTGATAAAGGCCTCACGTCACATTCTGCCTCATTGGTCCTGGATTGTTCTCGCTCTCACGCTCTCATGGTTTAATAGCTCAACTAAATCTTCTCTGTGAAGTCAGTGTGTATTGTCATGGTCTCTTCATTGCCATTGAGGCAGAGTTATTCTTCTCTTAAACGCTCCCGACCCCTAAATAATAAATAAACCGGTAAGTAAGCAGATTAAATACCTGAATGTCTTTTAATCATCGTTATCGTGCCTGGCTTGATAGAGACACACCCTGGTGCATAACACAATTATAACACACACACACAGGAGAATTCTCCTCTTTTATAGGCACAAACCACACACAGACACACAAAATAATCTTCTGTAGTGTGGGTCTCTGCCTCCTGTGTGTGTGTGTGTGTCTCTTATGTGTGTTTGTGTCTCATTATGTGTGTGTCTGTCTCTTATTCTGTGTCTGTGTCTCTCTTATTCTCTGTGTGTGTCTCTCTCTTATGCTGTGTGTGTCTTCTGTGTGTCGGTGTCTCTTATTCTCACTGTCTCTGTTTGATCATGTCAGTCGCTCTACATTCTCATGTCTTTGTTTGAATAGTTTATTTCACTGTGTTTGTGAGGTGTTGTATAAGTTCTACAGTCAGAGGTTGCAATGATTCATTCACATATAATAATAATAATGTAGGTGATGTGGATTTCCTTTGGCTGCTTTGATGTTTGTTTTTGCCATATCTTACAAAAAAGTTCAGTTCAGGCTAAATAATAAAGTTCTGAACACTTAAAGGAACACGCCAACATTATGGGAAATGTGCTTAACGTCTTCTCCAGAGTGTGACTAGAAGATATATACCAAATTCCTCTCTGTGCGTTAGGTAGAAAACTACCCGGCTTAGCACAAATGAATGGAAGTGGATACGGACCACCAGCCTATAGGTTAAAACTCCAGGAGAGGTGTTTTTTTCACATGTGCTGAGCTAGGCCAGCTCGCAGCCGGTTAGCTTCTCTACTGAATGCACAGAGAGGAAATTGGTATCTACTTTTATTTTTAATTAAATTTTTATCTCCCCCCCCCCCCTTTTTCCGTACTTTTTCTGCCATCCCAATGTTAGTCATTATGCCAATTCCCTTCCTGGTCGTTGCGCTCTTGCCCCCTACTGTCGGTCTGGGGAGGGTGAAGACTACCACATGTCTTCCTCCGATACATGTGGAGTCAACCAACCGCTTCTTTTCACCTGACAGCGAGGACTCTCATCTGCCCCAGATCCCTTCCTTGCTGATCAGGCGCCCCGACCGACCTGTAGGAGTCGCTGTTTACAACGACCAGGATACATACCCCACCGGCTTCCCACCCGCTAACATTGCCAATTGTGTTAGTATAGGGACGACTGACCAAGCCGGAGGTACCGCTGACAGCTGGATTCGATCCCAGTGTCTCTGCAGTGGTAGGCAGGCGCTTAGTCCGCTGCGCTACCCAGCCGTTGTATCTACGGTATCTTAATCATGCCTTTATTAAAAAAAATAATAATCAAAAAGCTATAACAATCTTGATATTAGGAGTAGAGAAATAACAGTGTTTTATTAGCCAGCTGACATGTCCCTCTGTTCAACAGTGTAGACAACTCTATATCTGGGGATCAATGTGACTCAACAAGCAAGACACATTTTAAAATGTGATGCCTGACTTATAAGACCTTTGGTTACAATACAGGCTGCAGTGCATCTCAGAGGAAATAATGCATTTCTGAGGTATTGAGCAAAGAACAGTAGACTACCATTATGCTTTATGGAAAATGGGTTTTGTCTAGTGTGTTATTTAGACACTGAGAGCTGTTGGCCAAGGTTTGAAGGCTTCAGATCAGCAGGCCTAAACAAACTGTTCACAAGTATTGCCCTTGGTGAAGCCTGCTCACCACTCATCAGTCTCTGTCTCTCCATCAGTCTCTGTCTCTCCATCTGTCTCTCCATCTGTCTCTCCATCTGTCTCTGTCTCTCTGTCTCTCTCCATCTGTCTCTGTCTCTCTGTCTCTTTCTCATCCTTCTTTCCACGCTCGTCTTTATCTACAAGGACAGCCCGTTGTGTGCTCTTGCTGGTAGACAGGGACGTGCACAGGACTTTAGAGGGGCAGGTGCTCAAAGGCTGAAAAGGGCGCTACACTTGTATGTATATATTAACCCAGCATGCGTAGCGCGCGAGCCCGAATTTTAAGGGCCCTTTTCGGGCGGGGGGCCCCCTTTTTATGCTTTTTGGGGGGTTTTTGTGATCAAATATTGAATATTTAACTATAAAAATCAGTGCAGGAGCTCACTTATCCTTGAAAGACACTTTTATCACTGACTTAAAAGGCCCATACATCTCCATAAATGTTCAGGGGGGAGGGAATAAGTGCTTACCCTACAGACCCCAAGAAGTGCTGTATATTCTGTATTGTTTAATATAAATGCATTTTTTATTCCAATCCCGATTTGTATTTGAGATTCCCAAATCCCATCGGACTTGACTTCTTCGTGTCCCTCAATGAGTGTAATACCAGCATTCAACTGTATGCGCCACAGCGGTTTCTATCATCATCATCATCACCACCCACGCTATGCATAAAATATATAGGTCTGCGGAGAGGCACGCTGAGGAGGCCGTGCAAACTGCAATGGAATATGGGGCATCTCTCTCTCTTTACCTAATATTTTGATTCTATCCTGACATTTTTCAGTTGGAAGGGCAGTCTATATGCGTAACGGTAAAAAAAAAAAAAAAAAAAAAAAAAATTATTATTATTATAATTTTTTTTTTTTAATTGCACTTTTTTGATGATGCTCAAAAAGGCAGGTGCTCAAGCACCCCTTGGCCTATATGTGTGCACGTGCCTGCTGGTAGATATACAACTTCAGTCACACGCACAGACACACACACACATACACACACATACTGTACAACCACAGATACAAAGATACAGAGACACGCACTCTCTCTCTCTCACTCACACACACACAAACACACAATTTAAACCTAATAGTCATACAGATAGACAAAGACACACACATGCACAATCACACACACACACACACACACAACAAAATATACAGAGACACAGACGCAGACACACACACGCGTTGTCCTCCCGTGCACAAGGTCATGTCATCACTGGTTCTGTGACTGTATCTGGTTGTGTATATTATAAGGCTTGTTACTCTTGAGGTTGGTAGCTGTTGTGAAGGGCCAGATTAAACCGAATATATATATTTATTTATATATATATATTTAATTGTATTTGTATATTCTCTAATATTCCCTGATATCCCTTGTATATTCCTTGTACAATATGCATTGAATATCCATTCTAGCCTACTGAACATCCCATAGTAGTCTCCATTCTAGTATTGGTCGAGACCTTGGTGCCAGGCTGCCATACCCCTCAGACCCAGTTCAAACGTACCGCTCGACATGTACGAACAAGTCCTAGTTCCGCGTAGGAATTTGGCTACCGCACCACTAAGGGGACTATTTGTTCATAGTGCGTATATATACTGCGCTACTAAAGTAGGACTTTCTTTTCAGTCCAGTTTCTTACCCTCCAATAGAGTCACAGACGTAAAGCCTCCCCGCGACGCCACGTGTGGGAGTAAGGCCAAGTTCGCCTACCATCGGTATTGAGACATCGTGTATATTAATATTTGAATAGTCATATTTGGCACTATATCGTCGAGTTGGACGTAGTCTATTAAGCTAATAATAGTCTGTTAATATATAGTGCTTCGTGCGGTGAGAATACTACCGTAGTCAGTACCCCATCGTTTCGGGCAGAGAACTGGCTGCTTACCCAGGGTGGTTGACCCTATGTGAAGCTGCACCCGAGGAGCCCCAGAGCCGACGAGCGAGTGGACCTGTATACCGGATTATTCTACCGACGACAGCCCGCCTTCCCAGGCACGGATTATGCTTTGGATACTTTGATTATTCCATGGATAAAGACCCCCGACACTGCCGTGTGTTGGAACCCCCCCCCCTGGAGAGGACGCAAGGTGAGGAGACGCTCTGCAAGACGAGGTCTCTTCACGTCTCTCCCCCGTGGACCGGAGAGAGCCGGCCCACAAAGAGTCCACCTGCTTTCATCTGTGGTCCAAGGATCGCCGGCGCATTGAACGGCACTACAGTGGGTTCACCTGGGATACCCTTGGCCGGACGAGGCAGCTGGATTCTACCCCCCCCCCCCCCTCCTACTCCTGTCGGCTTACAAGCGACCGGATTAACCCCCTCTAGTGTATCCAGCCTATAATCATTAAAGTATCATTGCTGTTATTCCTTAACTATTCCAGGTCGTATATTTACCACCTGCGCCTTCAGAGATTGGACATTCTCTATTGATATACCGACGAATACTCCTTGCCATAAAAGTGCATACTATTTCAATTCATAAATGTAATTAAGTGATTAAGTGCTTATTCTACACACCATCGCTGTGTAGGAAATAAAGACCTGTTTCTAATTCGTACATTTGTGTTGGATCCGTTTCATCTACGTGAGAGTGTTCATGATAATATATTTATGCCGTGTACTGGGTGGCCGAATATTAAGTACAAAGGTAGTGATAGTAAGTATCATATCTAGTAATACAGTCAGGGAATTGTACCCCTCAGTTACAATTGGTCCTTCGAGCCGGATGGTAATTAGTGTAATATTAATATAGTGTTATTAATATTGAAATGGCCTATGATGAACACTCCACGAAACGATCCTCCTAACCAACGCCCGCAGCGCGAACGACGGCTCCCTCAGTACTTAGAGGCTTACGCTGTCAGTCAACAACCTAGTCTTCTACTAACAGTAAACGCGGTAAAACTAGAAAGTAAAAGTATGTCTAACCCCAACGCCCAGACTACCCCGACCATAGAGGCCCCTACGGGCTCTAATGTAACTGACCAAGTTCACGGTGGGGACCAGTGGGAACCAGACATGACTTCACACCCCGCCAGTACTGAAGAAGTAGTCCCCGATGAGTCCCGGGAGGAATACAACGCTACCGAGAGAGAACTCGGCACGGAAGAAGACGGGGAGAGCACCGTGGAGATAGAGCTCCAAGGCTCCGCAAGGAGTACCCCGAGGGAAGGCTCCCCTATACAACCGCCTTCTCCCAGCGAGGCAGAGAGGACCCTACAGCAGGCATTCCTCGTCAGCCTGAAAGCCTCTACTGAACGCGATAGACTCCAGGGTGAACGCGATCGATTGCAGATACAGCAACGGAGCGAAGAAGAGCACATACGCCTGGAAATAAGACGCATTCAGATGGAAGAGAATGTGGCCCGAGACCGAGCAGACAGCCAGCGAGCAGCTGCTGGTGCTCTACGGGACGCAGAGCGCGACAGACAGCAAGCGCAACTAATAGAACAGCTGATCAGACGGACAACACCCTCTCCCTCCGCCAGAGGCTCCAGGAACTCGTCTAGACACACCTCCAGGGCGGCATCCCCTAGCCGAGTAAACAACCCTGAACTTGACCAACAGACGAGGTCTATACCCCCCACAGACCACCTCCCCCCACCGGTCCAAGCGAGACCTAGCAACCGGGAAGGAGCAGCATATCCTGTGGAGAGGCTAAACCAGAGACTACAAGCACTGGATGACCTAACTGAAGACGAAGAGGAAGAGGAGGAGAACCACGCCCGAAGACAGCACAGTACTCTACCGGACCAGGAGGTCCGGTACAGCCCAGGCTATACTCCCGCGGAGCTGCGCTACAGACCCCCGACTCTATACACGGGTGAGCACGACGCACGACCCGCACCGAGGAACAGCACCTGGACAAGCGGGCCATGGTACACTGCCGGTACCAGCCCATACCAAGGAGCGGGAGGAGACTCGCCTAGGAGGCCTCTCCCCCAACGCTCGCCGATGTATCCACAGTCAGCGTCATACATTGGCACGCCTATGGTACCCGACTTCACCCAAGAGAACCGGGCCCAGTATACAGAACTCCGCATGTGTCTGGAGACCATGTTGGTGGATGTATTGGATGAACGCCACAAATACGCCATCCTACTGCAGCACTTAAAGGTGCCCCGCGCACATAATATAGCGCTCGCCTACGCGACTTCCACCACCCCATACACAGCAGCGCTGGTAGCATTGGACCAGAGGTATGGGCGCATATGGGATTACGTGATCCAGGAGATCCGACACATCGACCGCTTACCCCCAGCAATAGACAATCGAGCACTGGACGACCTGTCCATCAGAGTGCAGTCCCTGGTAGGGATGTTGGGAGCGCAAAGAGAGAAGGGGAAGTATGAACTTTACGCCAACTCAAATGTGGAAAGGATTCTGGAGAAGCTGCCGCCCGCTCGTCAGGAGCGCTTTAGGCGGCAGAGGGACCACAGAGACCCGAATGGCCCCGAACCGAACCTCCTCGATCTAGCAGACTTCCTGGCGAGAGAAGTCAGCAGCCTACGGCTAGATACATTCGGACGGAGCACCCCTGGCTCCAGAGAAGGAACCAGACGACTAAATGATGGAAGAAGATCGGTGACTGTGATGCACCAATCGGAGTCAGTACCGAGCAGCAGGAGCCACAGTACCCCCTCCAGAACGGAGAAGTGGAAGATAGTGTGCCCCTACTGTGAGAAAGAACACTGGCTAGCGCAATGTGACTCCTTCCCCAAGCTGAACGCGGAGGAAGCAGGTCAATGGATAAAGTCCAACAAGCGCTGTTTTCGCTGTGCGCGCTCACACATGGCAGCCGAATGCCGCTTAAAGAAAAGGTGCACCAAGTGCGATGGAGCCCATCTGGACATACTTCACGACAGTAACAGACGCCGCCCTTCACCTGCACCATCCAGCCGCAAAGCGAGCGTCATGTACATCGATCCCGCCAGCAGCAGTGGAGCCCGAGTACTCCTAAAAGTAGTGCGTGTGACACTAAGCTACCAGAATAAAGTCCTGGACACTTACGCCGTCCTCGATGACGGGTCAGAGAAGACCCTGCTGCTCGCCTCCGCTGCGGCCCAGCTAGGGCTGCGGGGAAGCGAAACCCAAATGACAATTCGGACAATAAGACGAGATTTGAAGACGATAAAGGGCGAGAATGTCTCATTCTCTAGCGCAGCAAGCGGCCAGCCTGAGCGACGGTACCAGATTGCAGACGCTTTCACCAGCCAAGAAATAGGACTGTCGCGGTACACATACCCCGTCGCCAAGCTGATGGAGAAATATGCACATCTGCGCAAGTTACCGATCCCGCTCATAGACAATGCTATGCCGACCCTGTTGATAGGCTCCGACCATGCAGACCTCATTGTCCCGATAGACCGGGTTCATACCGGACCCCGAGGCTGTCCTGCAGCAGTCGAGACCCGTTTGGGATGGACTCTCCAAGGCCCGCTCGCCAAATCTCTCAACCGAAGTACAGCCACTAGATGTCTCCACTCCCGAGTCACAGAGGGAGAAACCGCACTCCTGCAACACGTAGAGCGGCTATGGACCCTAGAACAAATGCCCTTTAAGAACGGAAAGAAAGACATTCGCTCTAAAGATGACATTTACGCAATTCACCTCCTCGAGACAGGGACCAAGAGAGTCCCGGTCAACGGCGTGTTGAGATACGCCACGCCACTCCTGCGGCGAGAAGGAATGCCTACTTTCCACGCCAAGACAGACGCCACAGAACGGTACCTGCTGAACACGGAGCGGCGCTTAGCCAAGAACCCCGCCCAAGAGAGTGTATACCGCGCTGAGATTGAGAAGCTCATCACAGCGGGACACGTCACAAAGATGGACATTAAAGAGGCTGACCAGACCACTGAATCGTGGTACGTGCCCCACCACAAGGTCCATCACAACGGTAAAGACCGCATAGTATTTAACTGCAGCTACCAGATCGGATCCCAAAATCTGAATAAAGAGTTACTGCCCGGTCCCACACTCGGCCCCTCCCTACTCGGCGTTCTACTCCGCTTCCGCCAGGAAAAGGTGGCCATCAGCGGGGACATTAAAGGAATGTTCCTGCAGGTGAGATTAGTAGAGGCGGACAAGCCCCTGTTACGGTTCCTATGGAGAGAGAAGCCAGGAGATGAGCACCCAGCCATCTACCAATGGGAAGTCCTCCCCTTCGGAACGACGTGCAGCCCCTGCTGTGCGACATTTGCACTACAGAAACATGTAGCAGAGGACCCAGCAGCGGACGAAGAGGTCCGACACAGCGTAAAGAACAGCTTCTACGTAGACAACTGTCTACAAAGCCTTTCAACCCAGGAAGAAGCCGAGGCTCTCCTGATTAAACTCCGCGCCTCATTGATCAAAGGCGGCTTTGATCTCAGGCAGTGGGCCAGCAGCGATCCGCAAGTACTGCGCAGCCTCTCCTCCGAGGACAAGGCAGCCAGCAGCGAGACCTGGATGGCTACAATCCCGGGAGAAGCCCAGGAGATGACCCTGGGATTGGTGTGGCGATTCAAAACAGATTCGCTTCACTACAGACACAAGCCCCTGACTACAGAGCAGGGAAGGCCGGCGGCAGCGCCGACCACCAGACGGAGTGTGTACACAACACTCGCCCGACAATATGACCCGCTAGGATGTATTCTACCGTACACCACCAGGGCAAAAATGATTGTACGAGCATTGTGGGACAAGGACCAGGGCTGGGACGACCCCATTCCCGCACACCTTGCCTCCACCTGGGGAGAGTGGGAGATGGAGCTCCACTCACTCCCAGGCGTTAATATGCGCCGAAGCTACTTCCCACCCACGGTGAGGCCAGAGACATGTAAAATGGACTTACACGTCTTCAGTGACGCCTCAGAGGTCGCATACGGATCAGTAGCCTACTTGCGGGCCCAAGAAAAGGGGGGAGAGATCTACACAGCATTTGTCCTCGCCCGCTCGAGAATAGCCCCACGCAAGCAACAATCTATCCCACGTCTAGAGCTCTGCGCAGCCCTAGCCGGAGCGCACCTAGCCACGCTCATCCAACGTGAGCTCACCATACCGGTGTCTAGAACAATCCTGTGGTCAGATTCCACGACGGTACTCGCCTGGATCAAATCGGATTCATGCAAGTACAAAGTCTTCGTGGGAATCAGAGTCACCGAGATTCAAGACTTAACCGAAGAGTTAACCGGAGAAACAGAGTGGCGCTACGTTGATACAAAACAGAACCCAGCTGACGTCATCACCCGGGGGATGCCCCTGGATGACCTCACCCATCGCAATGTCTACAGTGACGGCCCCGCATTCCTAAGACTCCCGGAAGGACAGTGGCCCATGCCTATCCCGAGGGAAGCAAGTCCAGAGGAGGTGGAAATTAAGAAGTCTGTGTTCTGTGGATTGAGCACCGTAGCCTCCACCGACCCTAACATAAACGATTGCACGTCCATAGAGAGTGCACAACAAAGAACATTCCTGCGGTACCACCTGGAGTGCAAGTCCCCCGCTGATATGTCAGCAGCTAACTACGAGGAAGCAGAATTGCTTCTACTGCAGCGAGCCCAGAGAGACTCGTTCCCCGATGAATTGGCCTGTCTACAGGGAGGAAAGCCCGTCCCTTCCGACAGCAGATTAATTCACCTGGCCCCCGAGAGCGACGCTCATACCCTCATCAGAGTGGGTGGTCGCCTACGCAGAGCCCCCAATCTACCGGATGACATTAAATACCCGATCGTATTGCACAGCCGACACAAGGTCACAGAGCTGATTATAAAGAAATACGATGAGGATGTACATCACGCAGGAGCAGAAAGAGTCTTCGCGGAAATCAGACGTCGTTACTGGATCCTACATGAGTACAGCCAAGTATTAGCCGACAAGTTTTGGAACAGTTTCCTACTGCACTACCTACCGTCTCTACAGACCCGCCAGAAGTGGGTAAAGGAGAGAGACAATTTGACAGAAGGAACAGTCGTCATGATTATTGATCAATCACTGCCCAGAGCTATGTGGCCGGCCGGCCGCGTAAGCAAAGTGATCACCGGTGCCGACGGCCAGGTCCGAGCAGCTGAAGTGCTCGTCCAGGGTCGCACTTACACCCGTCCCGTGGCGAGGCTCATAGAACTGCCTCGACTCCCAGACACAATCGATGATGACCATGACCCTACAACCCTATGACTTTGTGAAGTTGACTGACCCCTACAGCAAACCCTTATGTGTAAATAGACAACGCGATTAATCTGTCTCTGTTTAACTGATTAGGTCTGGGACCTATTCAGGGGGTGGCTGTTGTGAAGGGCCAGATTAAACCGAATATATATATTTATTTATATATATATATTTAATTGTATTTGTATATTCTCTAATATTCCCTGATATCCCTTGTATATTCCTTGTACAATATGCATTGAATATCCATTCTAACCTACTGAACATCCCATAGTAGTCTCCATTCTACTATTGGTCGAGACCTTGGTGCCAGGCTGCCGTACCCCTCAGACCCAGTTCAAACGTACCGCTCGACATGTACGAACAAGTCCTAGTTCCGCGTAGGAATTTGGCTACCGCACCACTAAGGGGACTATTTGTTCATAGTGCGTATATATACTGCGCTACTAAAGTAGGACTTTCTTTTCAGTCCAGTTTCTTACCCTCCAATAGAGTCACAGACGTAAAGCCTCCCCGCGACGCCACGTGTGGGAGTAAGGCCAAGTTCGCCTACCATCGGTATTGAGACATCGTGTATATTAATATTTGAATAGTCATATTTGGCACTATATCGTCGAGTTGGACGTAGTCTATTAAGCTAATAATAGTCTGTTAATATATAGTGCTTCGTGCGGTGAGAATACTACCGTAGTCAGTACCCCATCGTTTCGGGCAGAGAACTGGCTGCTTACCCAGGGTGGTTGACCCTATGTGAAGCTGCACCCGAGGAGCCCCAGAGCCGACGAGCGAGTGGACCTGTATACCGGATTATTCTACCGACGACAGCCCGCCTTCCCAGGCACGGATTATGCTTTGGATACTTTGATTATTCCATGGATAAAGACCCCCGACACTGCCGTGTGTTGGAACCCCCCCCCCTGGAGAGGACGCAAGGTGAGGAGACGCTCTGCAAGACGAGGTCTCTTCACGTCTCTCCCCCGTGGACCGGAGAGAGCCGGCCCACAAAGAGTCCACCTGCTTTCATCTGTGGTCCAAGGATCGCCGGCGCATTGAACGGCTCTACAGTGGGTTCACCTGGGATACCCTTGGCCGGACGAGGCAGCTGGATTCTACCCCCCCCCCCCTCCTACTCCTGTCGGCTTACAAGCGACCGGATTAACCCCCTCTAGTGTATCCAGCCTATAATCATTAAAGTATCATTGCTGTTATTCCTTAACTATTCCAGGTCGTATATTTACCACCTGCGCCTTCAGAGATTGGACATTCTCTATTGATATACCGACGAATACTCCTTGCCATAAAAGTGCATACTATTTCAATTCATAAATGTAATTAAGTGATTAAGTGCTTATTCTACACACCATCGCTGTGTAGGAAATAAAGACCTGTTTCTAATTCGTACATTTGTGTTGGATCCGTTTCATCTACGTGAGAGTGTTCATGATAATATATTTATGCCGTGTACTGGGTGGCCGAATATTAAGTACAAAGGTAGTGGTAGTAAGTATCATATCTAGTAATACAGTCAGGGAATTGTACCCCTCAGTTACAGTAGCTAAGGCTTCTTCTCTATGTTGTACAGTAGGAACTGCAGGGACAGGATGGCCTCAGGCTCTGCCTATACCATGATAGACGTACAGTAATGTGCAGAATGGAGCACATCCCCGTTCACACCCGTGCTCTGAGCTATGCGTTAAAAACACGGAACAGGAGATAATCAGACCAGGGGGACCAGCTCACGACGAGTCACTGGATGGAGTCCTCCTCACAAGGATTCTGTTGCTGTTCCGTTGCTATAGGAGAACAGTTTCAGATACTGTATTACTGTAACAGACATTGCAGCAGGAAACACAAAGTTATAAAAACCTGCTTTACGCTGTCTTTGAGTTCTGTGAGTACTTTGTAACAATAACTATAACTAAAAATAACTAATACTTAACACGTCATTAGTAAGTCGTACCAAAGCACCTCAAAGGCACTAAAAAACAAATTACAAACATCTCAAAACAAACTGGTCTGTTTGACCTGACTCCTAGAACCCACCTCACCCCTGCCCACTTTGACAACCTAGGATGGCTTAGAGTAGACGACAGAGTACATCAACTTGCAATGGGCCTGGTCTACAAGATACACTACACGACCAAGGTACCCATGTACATGTCAAAATACTTCCCAAAGGTCAGTGAATACCACGATCACAACACCAGAGGGAGCTCCACAAATCATGTTAAACCCAGATTCGGCTCAAACAAGGGACTAAACACGTTTCGCAATTATGCCACATCAATGTGGAACGCCCAACCCAAAGCTGTAAAGGAATGTGAATCCCACCTTCAAAAACACTCTAAAAAAACACCTACGGGAGACTGCAATTCGAAACTGGCCCCTACAAATGTCCTAACCCAGTTGCACAGTAAATGACCAAGTATGGCTTTGTCAGTATTCCAATGTACAGTGTGCTCAAACCTCTGTAACTCTATGACAATAGCACTCAGAGTGTTTCCTTTCAAAAGAGGCCAGACTTGTTCATCTGCTACATATGATTCCAGAATAGTGTCCAATTTACTTTCAATACGCAATCGACAGGCGTGTTATGCCTAATTTGCAGGACTGTTAAGAGGTTAAAGAACCAGTACAATGATGTTAATTCAGTCAGAAAAAGCTTGTCAGTCAGAAATTGTGGAATGTTAACGTCAGGAGTGTCATTTTCTTTCAGCTTCAGATGTTACAATTTATTTTGTTATAGCTGTTTTAGCGCACACCCTCTCTGAGCACAGCCAACTCTCAGTGTGTTGAGGGGGCATGGCCTTCTGTCCATTGAAAGAAGATGCTTGTCTATTATTATTTATTATTTATTTTGTTTGTGTTCATTTGTCTTTCTTGCAGCAGAGAATAACGAGTGAGAAGCCTCTGTCTTGGCTCCTTTGCAGCAGCCGCACATCAATAAAACAGGACATCAGAGGAAAGAAAAGGAGCGATAGATATAGCATTGGAAAGAATGGCATAATAGCTGTCATTTGCGATTCACTCATTTACAATAATCACATTGTGGGTGTAATGTGTGAAAAGTGGCCGCAGAACAGCGGTATGGAAGCTCTAGAGCATAACAACCACAGTATGGGTGCATTGTGTTCAAAGTGGCAGCAGAAAAGTTTTATGGCAGCTTTAGACTGTAGCATAACGAGACTCTCTGGATTGTCCAGAGATCTAGGTTTATCCATCTGGGCATGCAGCACCGTGTCCAGGAGACTCATGCCAGTGTATAAAAGTCTATTGGATCATGTCTCCCTCCAGCACCCCCACAGCCGTAGCTACAACCAGGGGTGTAGCTCCAGATTCTGGGCCCCATGAAAGAATGTATTTGTAGGCCCCCAGTGAATGCGAGCGCACGTAAGCGCGCAAGCGGATTTTTTTTGGCCATTTCTTTATTGATGAAAACGCATAATATGGTTTTTACCTATACATTCGGATCAGCAGTTCAGCACCTGCACTGTTGGTGGGTGAGCCTAGTAAAGGATGTCGCATTGCGTTCATCTTCAATGAATGGACCAATGCAATAGTCTACCAAAGCCCCCCCTCTCTCTCTATATCTCTCTCTCACACACACACACACACACACACACACACACACACACACACACACACACACACACACACACACACACACACACACACACACACACACACACACACACACACACACACACACACACACACACACACACACACACACACACACACACACACACACACACTTCAGAAACAAACATAGTATCAATGAGAGCATCAATAATACACCTGAGTGATGTCTAGTAAAAAAAATAAAATAAAAAAGGGGTTTTTTGCCCCCCCCCCCCAGTGCTGGGCCCTTGGAATCATCCTAAGCTACCCCCCCAGCTACGCCCCTGGCTACAACCACTTAATGTCAAGGCTCTCATCCACGTTCATTCATTTCCTCCCCCCGCTCTCTCTCCCATGATTTCAGAATAGTGTTGCGGTGGTCTATCCTTTACAAAACTTGGCAGCTATGGCTATTAACTAGAACCCAGAGGAGAGACCACAGCACTCCAGTATTAGCTAACCTACACTGGCTTCCAGTAACATTTAGAATCGATTTCAAGATCCTCCTCCTCATATACAAAGCACTAAGTGGAACAGGACCAAGCTACATTGCAAATTCTCTAGTCAACTATGTGCCTCCTAGAACATTGCGATCATCTACTACTGGTCTATTGAAGGTTCCAAGCCACAGTGTAAAGAGAATCGGGGATGCAGCCTTTGCAAACTATGCACCAAAGTTATGGAACACACTATGGACATTAGGGAAGCTAGATCTCTTAATATTTAAAGAAAATAAGCTAAAAACCTACCTCTTCACCATAGCCTTTTAATACACTCCACTGTTGATTGTACTGTAGCACTATTTTACGCTGTCCATTCTATTTTATTGCACTGCACTGTTGCATAATTTTACTATCTATTCTATTCTACTATTTTATTGCACTGTACTATTTTACTCTGTCTATTACTTTTTATTACAGGTTCAAAACGGTCAGGTATTAAACTGTGTGGGTATCAAACAAGAACGACTGTCAGGCTTTAAAATGTGTAGGACCCAGGCCTAGAACTGCACCGGGAACTGCGCCCTGAGAGGGAGGTTTGCCCTGGGTGGGAGGTTCGAAGGGTCAAAGTGAGTATCAAACAGGAGGGAAGACTGTCAAGTTTTAAACTTGTTTAAAACTGTGGATACCAAACAGAGAAGGTAAAGATGACTTTAAACTGTTAATAAACAGTCATCCAGAACTATTTTATTGCACTGTAAAAAACTGATTTTATGTCTGCACTTTATGTGCTAATTTTATGTCTATTCTATTCTACAATTGTATTGCACTGCACTATTGCACTATTTCACTCTGTCTATTTTATCTTACTCTTTTTATTATTGTCTATTTAAAACTGAATCAAACCATAAACAAGGTGGCCTGTTGGGATGTTAGATACTAATGTGCACTTTATGTGCTCATTTAATTTTGTATGTCTTTTTTTTTGTGAAGTATGAAAGGTGCTATACAAATAAAGTTTATTATTATTACAACTACTGACAACGAACAGACTGACTGATCGGCCAATCGGCGGAGTGGGGGAGGAAATGTTTTTTGTGGTGTCTGTGGCAACACAATTCCATTTTTATGGTCTGTTTTATTGTTTTGGTTATTCCCGTTGTCGTTATTGTTCTTGTTACCATGTCCTGTGAAGTCCTGTTTATTGTTGTTATTACTGTATTGTGTTGTCTACTTGCTACTTGGCGCGACCCCGAGTCAGTCGCCATGGGTTTTGCTCAGGAACAAATGTGCACATTTATAGTTATTATGTTTGTTTTTACTACTTTTTTTATCGAAGCATCACTGGCGGGGACGTCATACGACCGTCAGTCACTTATTGACCTAAACTCCGGACTCAAAGGGGAGTTTAGAGACACTTTATCATGCCAAGAATGGCCATCGGAGATCAGGCGGGACAAAGACAACGCGCCGGGAAACAAAGAAGGACGCAAGACAAAGAAAAAACACAGGGGGAAGAGGAGCGGGATCAGATTAAGATTAAGGAAATCTGCTTACCGTCCGGCTATCCCATCCATCTTCCTAGCGAATGCCCGTTCGCTAGAGAGTAAGATGGATGATTTACGTGCACGGGTCCGATTCCAGCGAGAGATGAGGGAATGCAATATCCTGTGCTTCACCGAGACCTGGCTGAAACCAGTGATTCCCGATCACAGCATCTCTCCCTCCGACTCCTTCACCATCTTCAGAGCGGATCGTACAGAAGCCTCCGGGAAGAGCATCGGCGGGGGGCTATGCCTTATGACCAACAACGGCTGGACTAGCCCCGGGGAAGTGAAGATACTCTCCCGTTCATGCTCTCCCGACATGGAACACATCACGATCCAATGTCGTCCGTTCCATCTTCCGCGTGAATTCACTGCAGTGATAATGACTGCAGTGTACATCCATCCCCAGGCAAATGTCGGCAGGGCGCTAGGGGAACTACACGACCATCTGAACGCGCACCAGATCAAGCATCCGGACGCAGCCATGATCGTAGCCGGGGATTTCAATCAGGCAAATCTGAAGAAAGTCATGCCGTCTTTCTTCCAGCACATCGTCTGCTCCACAAGGGGAGGAAATACACTCGACCACTGCTACACCCCGTTTAGAGCCGGATACAAGGCTGTACCGGCTCCACCATTAGCGGGAGCAACAAACACATCGGATCATGCCGCCATCTTTTTGGTCCCAGCGTATAAACAGAGATCACGTGACGCCGTCGTGTCACGTGAGGTAAAAAAATGGGACGACCAATCAGAGGCCACGTTTCAAGACGCACTGGATGACGCCAACTGGGGAATGTTCAGGAGGAGTAACAGTGACGTCAGCGATTTCACAGACGCTGTAGTGTCATTCATAACAACACTGGCTGATACTATCGTCCCCACAAAGAAGGCGAGGGTGTTCCCAAACCAGAAACCATGGGTGGACAGTACCATCAGAGCAGCCCTGAACTCTCGCACCACTGCTTATAACCGGGGCAGAGAGTCAGGAAACATGGAAGAGTACAAGACAACAGTCTACACTCTGCGCAAGGCTGTCAAACTTGCTAAGAGGACGTATGCCGACAAGATGGAGGCACAAATGGCACAGAATGACACAAGAGGCTTATGGCAGGGACTGAGGGCTATAACTGACTACAAAGTCAGCGCCCCCTCAATGGGGAGCGACGGCGCCTCCCTTGCGGACCAGCTCAACACCTTCTATGCGCGGTTTGGTGCAAACAGTGGCACTGCTAGCCCAACGGCCAGTGACGTCACTGGTGCGCCGGCTGTTGTGGAGGGGGGGGGGGGCATCCGCGGGGGGGGGGGGGACGCTCTCTCATTGACGGTACACAGTGTGAGAAGAGCATTTATGCAGGTGAACACCAGGAAGGCTGCTGGCCCAGATGGTATAACAGGACGCATACTTAAGTCCTGTGCCAACCAGCTTGCCCCAGTGTTCACCGCCATATTTAATCAATCCCTGGCGGAGTCGGTGGTCCCTGCCTGCTTCAAGATGTCTACCATCATCCCTGTACCGAAGAAACCCTCCCCAACATGTCCAAATGACTACAGACCGGTGGCACTCACCTCTGTGGTCATGAAATGTTTTGAGAGGCTGGTCAAGGACCACATTTGTGCCTCCCTCCCCAGTGATATGGACCCTATGCAATTTGCATACAGGACAAACAGGTCCACTGACGACGCGGTCTCCCAGGTACTGCACAGCACCCTCTCCCACCTTGACCGTCAGAAGGGGGGCTATGTGAGACTGTTGTTCATTGACTACAGCTCAGCGTTCAACACCATAGTCCCCACCAGACTGGTGGACAAGCTGATCGAGCTGGGTCTGAGCTCCGCCCTGAGCGCCTGGGTACTGGACTTTCTGAGTGAAAGACCCCAGGCGGTCAGGGTGGGGGGTCAGACCTCCAACACCATCACCCTGAGCATCGGGTCCCCCCAGGGCTGTGTTCTAAGCCCCCTGCTGTACTCACTCTACACACACCAAGTTCAGCTCCAACTCCATAGTGAAGTTCGCAGACGACACGGTGGTGGTGGGGCTGATTTCGGACAACGACGAGAAGGCCTACCGGGAGGAGGTTGAGGTACTGGAACGCTGGTGCCAGGACAACAGCCTGCTCCTGAACATTGGTAAAACCAAGGAGCTGATTGTGGATTATAGGAGAGGACAGCAGGAGACGCACACACCACTGATGATTAACGGGGCTACTTTAAGTACCTGGGGGTCCACATCTCAGAGGACCTGACATGGTCAACACACATAGACACAGTAGTAAAGAAGGCGAAACAGCGCCTCTACCACCTGAGACAGTTAAGGAAGTTCAGAGTATCGGGGAAGATACTCCAGTCCTTCTACGCAGGAGCTGTAGAGAGCATCCTGACCGGAAACATCACTGCCTGGTATGGAAACAGCACGGCACAGGACAAGAAGGCCCTACAGAGAGTGGTGCGCTCAGCCGAGCGTACCACGGGTATTGCACTACCCCCCCTGCAGGTTCTATACAACAAGAGGTGCAAATCCAGAGCCTGCAGGATAATGAAAGACCCTCACCACCCCAATAACAGCCTGTTTCAGCTGCTGAGGTCAGGCAGACGCCTGCGAACCCCAGCTACTAGGACAGAGCGGCTTAGGCTCAGCTTCTTCCCCCAGGCCATCAGAGCCATGAACAATGAACATTGAGTGCTCAGAACATTGAACTATCCACACACAAGCACACATGAACACACACACGACACGCACGCTGTGCACGCTCACACACGAGCAGCCACTTAACACTTTAACATGAGCGGGCACACACTCATGTCACACACACGCACACTTATGGCCAAAGGAAAGGACACTTTAAATTAGAATAACAGGAACAGTGTATTGCACTACCAAAGCTAACTAGCATGTCCCATATGCTCTGTAAATAACTATGTACAGATACCGAGATGTCACTCCATGTTACCTGTTACCTGTTTACTGCACAATGTTGTTTTTTCATTTTTTGATTCTATTATATGTTGTACCACTGTATTGCACATCGTTGCGGGCAAGACCACCCGCATTTCATTGTATACCTGTATGCCGTGACAATTAAAACTCCTGACTTGACTTGACTTGTCTTGTGTCATGTACAAAAACAAAAAAATAAAAAAAAAACACGATTTTCATTTCATTTAATTAAGATGACTGACGCAAGCAGTTCATTACCTTCATCCTCTTCCTCAGCTGCCACCACCTGCACATCATCTCAGCCCACTGAGGAGTCCTAAAGTCAAGGACAGTATCCATGGCAACAAGTGCCATCGCGTTCCTCATTGAGGTAGATGTTCAACCCACAGAAGAAGGGATTACTTATCTATTCATTATTCTATATCTATATCTAACTTCACTGTGTGTGTGTGTGTGTGTGTGTGTGTGTGTGTGTGTGTGTGTGTGTGTGTGTGTGTGTGTGTGTGTGTGTGTGTGTGTGTGTGTGTGTGTGTGTGTGTGTGTGTGTGTGTGTGTGTTGTACCCTTGTACGTGTATTGTTGTGAGGACCAAACAGACTCGTGAATAGAGATGAGGTGAATCTATTTAGTCGGGACACTTTGGCCAGTTCTCACCTTGAACTATATGGCTTAAAATTGAGAGGTTAGTTAGTCTGGATCTGCTCCGGGAGACTGTGGGTATAAGCTGCCACTGGCCGACTATTTCAGTCAGAATTCTCCTCCCCATTCTCATAATCTGCGATACTATTTTGCATCACTTTTAAAACAACACTGTTCACTATCACACTTACTGTAGACTTCTGTATATTTTTACTGTATATTTTTTACTGTATATTTTATACCAGAATGTATATACGTAACATAACATACAAAATGTGAATCCCGGTCCGTACTCTATTATTATTATCTTATTCTTAGGCCTATATTATTCATATTCTTAGACAATTTGTTTTGTTATTCTTATTTGTGACCGTGTTCTGTCTAAATGTCTAAATGTTTACTGTGAGCGATTTGTAGTGTAAAATTTCCCTCGGGATGATTAAAGTATTTCTATTCTATTCTGCTTAGCGCCGCCCACCATGATTGTGATTGGTTTAAAGAAATACAAAGAAGTGTTTTCCCCCCTCTATAGCAGAATGATAATAGGTTCAGCCAGACCCCTCTCCGATACCGATACTACTGTAGTGTGGAGAGAGGTCTGGCTATGCGAGACTAGAGATTTGACTTGCACACACACACATGTGCAATCGTAAAAAGCAGAGAGAAAGACAGAGAGGGAGAGAGAGAGGTTACTAGAATCTTGGGTTAGGTTATGATTAGGCGACGGTTAAAGTTGTTATAGTTGATTTCTGACTCCTGAGTGAAGCAAAGAGCGTTATAAACAAACATACGACTCCTCCCTCCCTTCCTCTCGACCAATGAGTGAAGCAAATAGCATTGTAAACAAACATACAGCTCCTCCCTCCCTTCCTCTCGACCAATGAGTGAAGCAAAGAGCCTTGTAAACAAACATACGGCTCCTCCCACCCTTCCTCTCGACCAATGAGTGAAGCAAATAGCCTTGTAAACAAACATACAGCTCCTCCCACCCTTCCTCTCGACCAATGAGTGAAGCAAAGAGCCTTGTAAACAAACATACGGCTACTCCCACCCTTCCTCTCGACCAATGAGTGAAGCAAAGAGTCTTGTAAACAAACATACAGCTCCTCCCACCCTTCCTCTCGACCACTGAGTGAAGCAAAGAGCCTTGTAAACAAACATACAGCTCCTCCCTCCCTTCCTCTCGACCAATGAGTGAAGCAAAGAGCCTTGTAAACAAACATGCAGCTCCTCCCACCCTTCCTCTCGACCAATGAGTGAAGCAAAGAGCCTTGTAAACAAACATACAGCTCCTCCCTCCCTTCCTCTCGACCAATGAGTGAAGCAAAGAGCCTTGTAAACAAACATACAGCTCCTCCCACCCTTCCTCTCAACCAATGAGTGAAGCAAAGAACCTTGTAAACAAACATACAGCTCCTCCCTCCCTTCCTCTCGACCAATGAGTGAAGCAAAGAGCCTTGTAAACAAACATACAGCTCCTCCATCCCTTCCTCTCGACCAATGAGTGAAGCAAAGAGCCTTGTAAACAAACATACGGCTCCTCCCACCCTTCCTGTCGACCAATGAGTGAAGCAAATAGCCTTGTAAACAAACATACGGCTCCTCCCTCCCTTCCTCTCGACCAATGAGTGAAGCAAATAGCCTTGTAAACAAACATACAGCTCCTCCCTCCCTTCCTCTTGACCAATGAGTGAAGCAAATAGCCTTGTAAACAAACATACAGCTCCTCCCTCCCTTCCTCTCGACCAATGAGTGAAGCAAAGAGCCTTGTAAACAAACATACAGCTCCTCCCTCCCTTCCTCTCGACCAATGAGTGAAGCAAAGAGCCTTGTAAACAAACATACGGCTCCTCCCTCCTTTCCTCTCAACCAATGAGTGAAGCAAAGAGCCTTGTAAACAAACATACAGCTCCTCCCTCCCTTCATCTCGACCAATGAGTGAAGCAAAGAGCCTTGTAAACAAACATACAGCTCCTCCCACTCTTCCTCTCGACCAATGAGTGAAGCAAAGAGCCTTGTAAACAAACATACAGCTCCTCCCACCCTTCCTCTCGACCAATGAGTGAAGCAAATAGCCTTGTAAACAAACATACGGCTCCTCCCTCCCTTCCTCTCGACCAATGAGTGAAGCAAAGAGCATTGTAAACAAACATACGGCTCCTCCCTCCCTTCCTGTCGACCAATGAGTGAAGCAAAGAGCCTTGTAAACAAACATACAGCTCCTCCCTCCCTTCCTCTCGACCAATGAGTGAAGCAAAGAGCCTTGTAAACAAACATACAGCTCCTCCCTCCCTTCCTCTCGACCAATGAGTGAAGCAAATAGCCTTGTAAACAAACATACAGCTCCTCCATCCCTTCCTCTCGACCAATGAGTGAAGCAAAGAGCCTTGTAAACAAACATACGGCTCCTCCCACCCTTCCTGTCGACCAATGAGTGAAGCAAATAGCCTTGTAAACAAACATACGGCTCCTCCCTCCCTTCCTCTCGACCAATGAGTGAAGCAAATAGCCTTGTAAACAAACATACAGCTCCTCCCTCCCTTCCTCTTGACCAATGAGTGAAGCAAATAGCCTTGTAAACAAACATACAGCTCCTCCCACCCTTCCTCTCGACCAATGAGTGAAGCAAATAGCCTTGTAAACAAACATACGGCTCCTCCCTCCCTTCCTCTCGACCAATGAGTGAAGCAAAGAGCCTTGTAAACAAACATACAGCTCCTCCCACCCTTCCTCTCGACCAATGAGTGAAGCAAAGAGCCTTGTAAACAAACATACAGCTCCCCCTCCCTTCCTGTCGACCAATGAGTGGAGCAAAACACCTTGTAAACAAACATATGGCTCCTCCCTCCCTTCCTCTTGACCAATGAGTTAAGAAAAGAGACTTGTAAACAAACATACAGCTTCTCCTCCCTTCCTCTCGGTCCCAAAACGAAGGACTCGCCCAGGTCGCCCTGTTTCACCAAACTGTGATTGTTGTAAACACTTCAATTGTAAACATAGCGCTGCCCTGCTACATATACAATCTTGTTGTAACTAAGAGATTTGGTGAAAATAATAATCCTTTTCACGCACAGATGACCAGAATCATCGACTACACTTTCACTTGGGCATGTCCTGGTTGTATAAACATGGTGACAGTGACCAAAATGGCCAGTAGCCAACATTGAATAGTTAAGGCTGTAATTTTCACATTTTCAAAACTTGTTATGACCACCTGCTATCAGACACAATATGCTGTATGTATACTTTTAACTCTAATGTTGTCCCACTGCCAGCAGCACTAGACAGGATTCGTCCCAGAGATCCCATGAAATTGTTCTCCATTTTCCATCTTTTGTCTGTGCCTAGTTCTCATCTGTTTATCACTATGTGCTAAAAAATCCACAAAGATAAATGTCCATCTTATTCTCATCCAAATAAATCCATTGTTCTCTCTTCCCGGAAAAAGTACCTAATCCATGAGTCGTGCCTCTGCGCTTGAGGCACAAGGAGGGGGCTGTTCCTATCTACACCGTACAGCCAGAGCATTCCCACAGCTACCCAGAAGGCAACACTGCTTCTTCTCCATTTGGGATGCATTGATGGTTGGACAACTGAACTTCGCAGAGTGATGAGGGACTCAGTAAGCTCATTACTGGAATAAATCAGAGCCTCTAGGTGGCAGGATACAGAAGATCATGTGACTCATGAGAAACACGACCAACTGTTGTGGTGACCTTTCCAAACAGTACATCACTAGTGTTAACTGTTGTGGTGACGTTTCCAAACAGTACATCACTAGTCTTAACTGTTGTGGTGACATTTCCAAACAGTACATCACTAGTCTTAACTGTTGTGGTGACCTTTCCAAACAGTACAGCACTAGTGTTAACTGTTGTGGTGAACTTTAGATCACTAGTGTTGAAGGAAAACATAGCAATTTTGGACCATAGAACCTATTTGTGGTCCGAATAGGGTCATCAGCTGAAAAGCAGCTGATGACAAATCCTGACGTCATGTTGGAGTTTACTAGCTAGAAGCCTAAAGCAGAACTGTTTGTAACGCAGTCTCTTTGTAATCATTCATAACAGAAATGGGGCGTGAGTGTTCAGTCCACAAAATGCCTGGTAGCTCAAGAGCCACCTTTCACAGACCTTCTGTTCTCCTTTAGCTGGTTGTCCTACAGATCCACATAAACATGAATTGCGATACATTTCACAGGAGAGCACACTGAGACCGGTAAGAAGACACCCTGAGCTTCCCGTCTCGGAAAAGCACATTTATGATTGTTTTTGCAAAGGATTTATAATTGCCTCATGTAGCCCAGTGAGAGACTGCAGGGAAACTGTGTAGCTAGATCAATACTGGACCGATCAGTGAAATGATGGTCTCTTATGTGTCAGGTACATGGTAGACGGGCCGCGAAGCAGGTCTAAGGTCCAAGAGAGCGAAGTTATCCTTTAACTGTTGCACTGACCTTTACTGTACATACAGTACAGTGCCGCCCTTTATTCTTTTATCGTTTGTTGCATTTCATACAAGTCTGACCCTCCATTATATCTCCAACAACCGTCACAAATAGCATTGTTCTTGTGCTTCAAATCAATCATTGCAACACTGTGTCTGTGTGTGTGTGTCTTCCTCCAGGGTGGTTTGGTGTTTGACAGGTGGAGCATGATAGATAGAGATGTACAGACTTCCCACTCTGCTTCACGGATGACCGGCTGTAGTGATGGGGCTTTCGTGGCTCTGTTTGGAGCTGTTTCTTGTCTCTCTCTCTCTCTCTCTCTCTCTCTCTCTCTCTCTCTCTCTCTCTCTCTCTCTCTCTCTCTCTCTCCCTCTCCCTCTCTCCCTCTCTCCCTCTCTCTGATGGCTGTGATTCCGGAGACGGCTCATTTGCTATGCATATTACATGTAGCCAGGGCCATTGGCTCTGGTGTTTCCATCACAGCTGAACCCAAGCCATTTTTATCCAGATTCTTTCTTTCTTTGACATTCGGCAGACATTCTGCAGTGCATTACGTGAGCCAACAAACTAATGAGCCAACAATTAATTGCTTAGTACAATGTACTGTTATGAACCTCAAATAAAACTGTTGTGGCACTAGCAATGCTACTCTCTCCACCTTCAAAAATAAAAAAGCAAGAGCACAACATATTTGTCTATTTACTATTATAATACAGTTAACCACTCTCTCCACCTATTCAAACAGAGCAAGAGCACAATACCATTATTCACTTTACTGATGCACTACCCATCAACAGTTAAAATAGCCCTTACACAAACATTAAATAACAGACCTTTCATTATTACAAAAATACCTGGCTCACTGCCTGGCTGTTACAGTATTCTGCAGAGTGCCATCTGCCATTCCATTCGCCGCCTCCACTGTCAATCAGTTGTATCGCCTGGTCCCGCCTCCACCAATCACAAGCGGCAGCACGGCTCCATTGTGTGTGTGTGATCCGAGGGAGAGAGTCAGATAGCTCTGTCGCAGACAGTGAAATCCTGGTTGTTCCCCACCCACCTAGGTTATCTAACTATCGCGCCGCGCCGCCGCCACAACTAGAAACAATGGCCTGGCAAAGAAATACAAAATTATAAAAAAAAAAATTATAATTTTGTATTTTTTATTTTTATTTTTGTATCTGTGCAGGCCAGGCCACCGGGAAAACTCCCGGTGCTCCCGATGGCCAGTCCGGGCCTGGACCTGAGTCTCCTCAGGAAGAACAGCCTGCTCTGTCCCTTCCTGTAGAGTGCCTCTGTGTTGTCCGACCAGTCCAGTTTATTGTTCAGGTGTACCCCAAGGAACTTATATGACTCACCAGTCACCACCTCCACCTCATCCCCTCGGATGGTGATGGGAATCGGGGGGGGGGGGGGCTCTTCTTGCCCCTCTGGAAGTCCACCACCAGCTCCTTGGTTTTACTGGTGTTGAGTTGGAGATGTTTGCTGTCGCTCCACTCCACAAAGCACTCTATAAATGGCTGCTTTTTTTTTGTGGCTGCTATACTCCTCCTCATCGTCGTCGGTGATGTAGCTTACGATGGAGGAGTCATCAGAGAACTTCTGCAGGTGGCACCCGCTTGAGTTGTGGCAGAAGTCTGAGGTATATAGAGGGTGAAGAGGAAGGGTGACATCACAGTTCCTTGGGGGGCACCGGTGTTGCTCACCAGTACGTCAGACTGACAGTGAGGTAGTCCTACAGACTGGTAGAATGAGTCTCGTCATTGGTGACACATCTGGCTGCCGCCGGCCCCACACTCTACTTTGGTGTTTAGCAGTCTGTAGGACAGTCTTATTGCGTTGTGTTGGATAATCCCAACACAAACATGTCTATATCTTCCATACTGAAAGTATATTTTTAGTGTACTAAGTATGTTGAAAGTAAATTGTACTTTTCTGAGAGTATACATGCAACATATTTCTGGTACTTTTGAATGTGCTTTCGTGTACTAATTCAAAGCACATGTTTAGTATTGTTCTGAAGGGCCAGATTAACATTGAGAATCTACGTTTTATTGTTTTATATAACTTGTATATTATTTATATATATAAGCTATATCCCTTTAAGCCTCCATTTGAATCATAGCATTATTCGCTTTCCTCATTGGATAATGCCCTTGACGTTGGCGGCGCCAAGGACCGCGCCCCTGAGACAGGTTCAAAGGCGAGTCTGGACAAGTTGGGACATGCCTGGTGCCAGCGCATTGATTCCAGACAAGAGCTGCGGCTGGGCACTAGAAAGCCCTCTAAGTATATATATTGTGGAAGGCGCAAACAGTAGAAGTTCGTATCGGTTCGATCTAATGCAGTAACGTGAAGTTCGTCCGGAGTAATGCAACAGCAGTAGTGGAACCTAGCGTATAGCAGAGTCAAGTTCGACCTAACTTAATGTGAAGTAAAGAGTCGTCATTTAGTGTGAATCGTATTACAGCAGTTCGTTCGGTGTGCAGCATTAACAAGCAGTTCGTTTGTTTAGTAACTAGCGTGAACCTTAGCAAGTGTGTGTGGACTTAAAGTAATTAGTGCCAGCACACGAGGTGGGCCTAGTAGCAGAACTATTGGACATGTGCACATTGGAACCTACCGCGGCGATATTGTAGAACCATTATTGGTTGGATTATAATGATTGTGGAACATAGTACCGTGGAGAAGAGCATCGTTAATACCCTTGTCGTTTGGATTTAACTACCTTGAAGATCTTACCTCGGGCTAGCTTCGGGGACGAAGCTGGCTGGCTATCATCATTGCTATCGAGCATTGGATTACAGCTATTACCTTGCTACTGAGCACTTGGATTATAAAGACCGGATCCGTATGAGAACCCCTTTTTCTTCAAGTGAGCAGCCTGAGTATCCGTACATTCTTCGTTCCTCTGGAGCTTACAACTCTGGGAGGATATCACCAGTCTCCAGCGGTACCCTCGTTTGCCCCCCTATATTGCCATCCCATGCCAGGCGGCGTTTGGTCTAGTATACCTAGCCTAGGAATTATTCATTCCCACTGACTTTGCTACTCGCTGACTTTCTAATATCATTCGCCATAAAAGAGCGACCAAGTCATTCCCATTTGTATATTGGATGCATAATAATAAATACTGTAAATGATATCTCCTTGTCACCGTGCCGTCTATTCTGAGTGTCTGCCATATTTAACTGTACTGTCTGGCAAGTAATAATAATAATAATATGTAGTAGTGGTTTAATCTATCACAATCTTTAATACAGTCAGGGTTTTGTAACCCCTCAGTTACAAGTATGATAGTCACTAATATGCTGTAAATGTAATCTACAGTAAGTACACTTAAAAAAACAAATAGACAAATGTTTACCAAACTTAAGTTGTACTTATAGGTGGAGGTGGAGTATGTATCTTATTAGATCAGATATTGGACACAGTAGGAGGGAGGATCTTGACGAGGATATTAATGAAGCTGTGTGGGTGAACATTTTGCTGCCTAAGTGTAAACCCATTCTGGCTTAGACCTCCAGACCAAAGACACTTTTATAGTAGACTGGAAGCAATGTGCACCAATTGGAATGATTTTGTAAAGGTTCCGTTTTTTGTAGATTTTTAACACAGACATGTCTAGTGTTGACCATGCTATGTAAAAGTTGTTTACACACATCATGTCACAGGTTCGTTTTGCATCAGTTGATCAATGAGCCTATACTCGTTGTAGCAACACTACTAAAACCACCATTGATCTTATATTGGTGTCTGACAGATCAAAGATATGGGATGGTCAATTCCGGCCTGAGTGACCACTATACATAACATTTTGCACTAGGAAGTTAAATAAATTGGTTTTTAATCTGCATAATAGTATACAAATCAGGTCCACTAACAATTACAAGAAAGAACATATTGTGTGCGATATTTACAACAATGAGACTGGTCTCCAGTGCTACTAACCTCAGATATTGAACAGGCATTGGAACTCTTTTAAAAGTATGTTTTTAGAGTTAAGAACACAGCCCTGGATAAACTCTGATATTTTAGAGAACATTGGGAGCAGGAACAAAGCATTTTCAAAGTATAGCAAAACAGGAAACAAGTCCTATTGGTTTAAAATCATTGAGAAACAAAGTAACAAGTTATATTAGGGACGCTAAGAAGTCATATTTCAGTGAGCAAATTGCAGAGAACAAGAACAACCGCAGTAAACTTTGGCGAGCGCTAAAGCAATTAGGTTACAGTAGTAGGACTAAAACACAATCTCTAAGAATATCAGCTTGAACATAAATCAGAGAAAGCTAAAGTGGCTGACAGCTTCAATACCTTTTTTACATCTGTAGCCACTAGCCAGTAACCTGATGGACTAGCTCCCTGTACATAACAGGCTTTATGATGAAAGACAGGCGCAGGAACTTTACTCACTACAGGGTGTTGAACCTGACCCCTTTCTTTGGCCAAAGTGTCCCTGAGCAAGGTCGCAAAGAGGTTAGCTGAAATAAACCCTGAGAAAAGCAACTGGACTGGACAATATTCCAGCCAGATATGTGAAATATGCTGCCCCTTGCATAACTCATATTGTTAACCTATACAGTATCTATTGAACAGGCAAGGGTGCCTAATGATCTTAAACTAGCTAGAGTTATTTGAATTTTAAAACATTTATTTTGCCTTTATTTAACCAGGTTTGTCCCATTGAGAGCCAGGATCCCTTTTACAAGGGAAACCTGGTCAAGAATAGCAGCAACACAAAGTTTCAAAATAAACAAATCAAATCAAATCAAATTTATTTATAAGGCCCGACAACACACGTTAATGTCCCCATGGGCCGTACATGTCTTCTTTAAACAAGTCAAGAAGAAAACACAACAATAAGTCAAGAACAGAACAAGAACACCATAAGGTCCAACAAATGTAAAATAAATGCAAATAAATGAAAGAATGCAAGCACTCCCAGACATACCCCACGCGAAGGTAAGGAAAAACTCACTAAAACCTAACAATAGGGAAAAATGCTCCACAGGCAGTGTGGAGGAGAGAAACCTTAGAAGGGCCACATAGACATTACAGATAAAAGTAACGTTACAAAAGGATCAGATAAAACATTTGCACACAGAAAACCTGGTTACAATAGGCTTCACCATATAGCCTTAAATACATTCAGGTTTCAGGGCTACCAAGCTTTGAATGTTCAGATCGGACTGGAGATTGTTCCAATGCAGTAGGTGCGGAAAACCTAAAAACTTTCTTTCCCATTTCTGTTATTCCAGTTTTTAAGAAGGGTGAGCAAGGTTGCTCAAGGTAATTATAGACCTGTGTCCATTCTTGGGGTTATATCCAAGGTTCTTGGACAAATTATCTACGAACAGATAGAGGAATACATTTTTAAGAATAATATTTTGTATGATTTGCAATCAGGTTTTTAGAGAATTCCATTCTACAGACACACATTTTTAGATATTAAAACCTTGAAATTGCTGGCTATGGCACTAATTCAACCCCACTATGTCTATGCAAGTACAGTGTGGTACACCAGTACCCCTAAGTACATCAAAACAAAACTACAGACATCCCAGCAAATTGATTAGGATTGTTTTGAATTTATCTTCTTGTCTGCATGTTGGCCGCTCCCAGTTCATATAACTAAAATGGTTGTCAGTTGAAGACAGAATCAATCATTTAAAGCTGAGTATTACCCGTAGCATAATGAATAATTCCATTCCGAAGTATTTAAAAGATCATTTTAAACTCGTCAGGGAGACTTGTGGCTATGCCACCAGAGCAAGTGGAACGGATATTGTCCCCTGTAGGATTAAGAGTGAGGCTGGGGAAAATACCTTTCAGTATTCAGCAGCTTTACAATGGAACCAGCTAGCATCTCATATAAAAGAAATTGTCACCATTAGGCATTTTAAAAGAGCAGTGAAGGGATGGTTGCCTAGCCTCCCGACAATTATAAACTGAAGCAGTTTATTTTGTATACGTGTGTTGTTTTATATTGTAGTGTAAGAGTTTTAATGTGCTTTTTTGCACCTCGCTGAGACCTACCTGTGCCGACTATTGCTGTGACAGACGAGGACCACAATGGAAATAAGTCTTTATTGTGTGATGATTCCTCAAACAATGTAATGCGATGGCTGTGGCCCAATTGGGTGTGTATTTTAACATCTGTTTTTAAATAAATGCATTCATTAATTCAAGACCATATCAAAAGGTTTGTCTGAAACCAGGTGGGTTGTAAAAGGATTGCGTGACTCCCCAGGTCTGCGGCGTCTGATCCATTAACCCGTTCACTACCACACCACCAAAGGGTTAACCCTTTCACTGCCACCCTGCAAAGGGTTAACCCTTTCGCTACCACACTACAGAAGGTTAACCCTTTCACTACCACACTACAGAAGGTTCTATATCATACTGGCGTCTTCTGCACTAACCTCACTTCGTGCACAGCACTGAATAAAAATCCACAATGTACCTTTACATACCAGCATCCGTCTCGCCACACCCCTATCCGCTACCTTCAAAAGCAGGTGTGTGGTCACCTACTCGCCTCCTTCTTCACTTTCACCACAAGGAAGTGCCTGTTGTATACCCCACTTGACGAGGTTGTTTTAGCTGAAGAAAGTTGAGTTACGTGTTTAAATTTTTTCTTTATCTCATACATTTTAAAAGAAAAAAGCTAAGTCATAATGTTTACCTCGGAGGGTCGCGATAGCAACATTACCCTTCACCAGCGGTTCTCTATTGCCTCCTCTGTCGTGCGTCTTGGAGCGGGGTTGAGGCCTCTTTCGTGGTTGGCAGCCGCGCCCGGTAGGCGTCCGATAGATAGTTTGCCTCTCCAAGGAGCTGGTGCACCAGCGCCGTCCCCTGTGCGATGGCCTGGTTCCGGCTCTGGTTCCTTTGCCTCCGGAGAGGCGGCCGGCTCCTCTGGTGGCGGAGGATTTGAGACGCAAACTTTTTGCGTCGGCTCGCTCCCGTCGTAAGATGGTGGCTTGTAGACGCGAACGGCCTGGTTTTGGTGAGTTGCTGGAGCCGGATGAGGATGCGTCTGATTCTCCATGGCCAATGGAAACAGAGGACTACATGGTTTAAGCGGACGGGTTCTTGTTCGACGCCCCGGTGGAGACATGTCCGCCGCCCGTCCAGGTAACACTGGAGGGGGGTGATAGGTCTCCTTGGGGTTCCTCGTACGCGGATGTTGGGTTAGAACCTCCGACTCGGCGGCGGGATGCCCTGCTATCAGCCACATCAGAATGTGGCTCCTTAACCGGTAGTCTGCTGCATGTGAGGGACGCGAGCTCGGTGGGGGAAAGTATGCAGGGGGAACTACGTGCTTTGTTCCCCGAGCTCATGGAGTCGGCGGCAGTCGCAAACGGCGTGCCGCTGCCGCAGCCACTGCCTGTTCCTGTCCCTGATGATCTCATAGGTCATCTATGGCAACGCCGTCCTGTGAGAGAGATGGGCGTTGTCTGTCCATTTTCCGCTCGATGGAGGCCTACGCCCGTCTCAATGTTACCGTGACTTTTCAATCTGTGGCTCACGTGGGAAGTCTCTCTGAGGATTCCCGTCTCCTCTCTGTGGTGAGGGTGGCGGGATGTAAGAATGTAAACCATTTTTATGGGGGTTTTTCTCTTCCAAGCGCCTGTTACTAGGTCTCGACAGATTCTCGTTCATATCTGGGGGATGTTAACGGAATAGATCAGAACATAGGTAGAGGGGTCTCACGCCCTTGGGGTGGGCCACTGAGCGCGGTACGATTGGGACCGTCTGGGTGGCGCCCTCTTTTCATGTTTTAGATCGACACGCATACCTACCCCCTCTCTTGGAGTGGGGATGTCGGCGTGGTTAGGGCACGGGACTGGTTCTGGTCACGCTGGTCCAGGTCAGTTAACCCGTTGTCCGCCGGGGACGCAGATCTGCTGTTCTGGTACCCTGAGGGACTTGGGCTTTTTTCGGGGGAAAAAATGCCGGGTCAGCCCGGGTGTCACAGGGTTGGGCGTTATGGAGACCCTTTGTTGGGTACATGTTGTACCTGGCACTATCATGAAGGGGCTGGTTCTCCTTTTCTTTTCGCTCCTCTCTCACGCATGGCGAAGAGGCGGCTGTTGGGGTGGTCTTTTGGACCTCCTCTGGTGACCCTGTGTGCTTCCCGAGCCGCCGGGCCCGGTCCGAAGTAATGTTTCTGGAATAACCATGTATATGTATATAACCAAGTTCTATGAATACTGGTGACGCTCAGCGTCGGGACGCCACTGCGGCCCTTGACCTCGCCTTGTGGTGAACGTTTGGGAAGGAGGCGAGTAGGTGACCACACACCTGCTTATGAAGGTAGCGGATAGGGGTGTGGCCAGACGGACGCTGGTATGTAAAGGTACATTGTGGATTTTTATTCAGTGCTGTGCACGAAGTGAGGTTAGTGCAGATGACGCTGAGCGTCACCAGTATTCATAGAACTTGGTTATATACATAACCTTACGTTAACCTTTTCACTACCACGCTACAGAAGGTTAACCCTTTCACTACCACACTACAGACGGTTAACCTTCTGTAGCGTGGTAGTGAAAGGGTTAATCTGATGGTCCTGCCGACCCCTGGGGTTGAAGCACGAGGCGCCCTCTGTCAGTGTGTGTACGTGTGTCTCTCCGTCTCCACCATTGATTTCCAATAGGGAACATCTGTAACAAGGTTAGCAGGGAGCCGGGAGGTTTTCTCAAATGGCGCCGAGACCACTCCTCTATCCAGAGCTTGATTGATTGATTGATTGAAAACTTTATTAACAGATTGCAGAATGGGTACAGTGCAGTACAGCTCAATACATACAATTGTTAAGGGGATGCAGACCAGAGAAAGACTTTCGTCTTGTTTACATCAGGGTCCCCCATTTTCAATTCATCATAACACATATGACATACATGACATACAGATAGACAGTACTGCTACATCTATACATTTATGACATATCAGATTTGCAAATACAGTACTGTTTGTGATACAAAAAGAGTCCAGAAAAGAGAGTATATACATTTGACGTAGAAACTGTACATTGGAGGAGGTTGGGTAGGTGGGATGGGGTTGGGTGGGTGGGGGGGACTGTACATTGGAGGTGGTTGGGGGGGGACACAGCTGCTTCATATACGCCCCCGTACGCCAGAACCTACATTTGAATTAGGTATATACTACAGAGAATCGAGTCCGAACGTTTATGAATTATGCATGCAGTGATGTAGTTATCAGAAAAGTGGAGGGACTAGGAAACCATGCCTTTACATACATATAGTCCTTTAGCTGATGCTTTGTTCCCAAGCAATTTAGAAGTTCTGTACAACAAGTCAGCAGGAAGGGTACAACTCTGGCAGCTAAGGGTAATTTACATTGTATATGAAACAGTGTTGAACTTGAGTGCTACAGTCTTGAGTGCATAGTAGTAGAGACATATTAGCACAGTAGGTAGTAATATATGCAAGGTAGATTCCTTAGTTAGCAAAGTGCATCATTGG
>NC_140171.1:14595213-14651454 GCF_963971535.1 Notolepis coatsorum
CTCGCAAGGGTTTCCCCGCCGATAAGATAAACCCAATGGAAAAACATGCACAACAGATAGCTGATGCTGTCGCGTCATTGACGAAGACGGGCAGGAGCACTTGGATTGGTCCCCGGGCGCGGTACCTCGCCGATGCACTGTCTGCTCCCGGCTGCCCTTGGGGGGAAGGGCTTGCTTGGCATTAAGGAAAACGCCGACGGGATGGGTTAAGCGCAGAGCTCAATTGCATCGGTGATGGCGACCCTGAGAAAAAGACAATGCATGTGTGTGTATTCCTGTGTGTGTGTGCCGCCCATTGCATGTCCCATGTCGTTGCATGCCAAATAAAGACACTCTAACGAGGTCTCGCTTTTGTTCTCTCTTTCTCTGTATGTCTCTCTCTCTCTGTCTGTCTCTCTTTCTTTCTCTCTCTCTTTCTGTCCGTCTTGCTTTCGTTCTATCTTCCTCTGTCTGTCTGTCTGTCTTTCTGCCTCTCTTTCTCTGTCTGTCTCTCTCTCTGTCTGTCTCTCTTTCTCTCTCTTTGTCAGTCTCTTTCTCTCTCTATCTATCTGTCTGTCTGTCTCTTTCTCTCTCTCTTTCTCTCACTCTTTCTCGCTCTCTCTCCTTTCTCTCTCTCTCTCTTTCTAACACAGACATGCACAATCGCCTACACATTGCCTTCATATCTATCTACACACACTACCCCCACCTCTCTCTACACATCAACATATGCACGCACACAGCTGTCTCAGAAGTATGTCATTATCCAGATATCTCTGTGCACCGTATCTATAATTCATATGATGTACGTCAATGCACCGCTTGATTTGTCTACTCCTGTATACATTCTTTGTTAGCTCGCCATTCTACAGAGATCTATAGGCTAAATTGCTGTAACCTATAGGGCTCTCTGTTCTGATCATTAAAAGTAGCAGCTAGGATATTGGAGGCAGTAGCCGACTCATATATGCATTTGAATCGGGCTAATCATCACAGCTGTCGCCTGTCGGTATATGCCTTTAGGTCTGAAACCTCCTATGAACCTATTCCCTGCTGCTGTTTCTTCTACCTTGAACTCTTGTTGTAATCTATAATGAATTTCAATACTGATGCACGAGTGTAGCAGACCTCAGGCTGTAGCGATGATCTCTAGTATTACACTGTTCAATGCATGATACAATGTTAAGACAACATATTATATGCAGCATTCTAAATAAAATATCCCTTACAAAATGCAATTGGATTACAATGCTCAAATAATGATGTAGTACACCCTGTAGTATTACAGTGTTATATATTATTTCTTTAATTGTCACATTTCCATAACAATGAATGGAGATTGTATAGTGGCAGTATTACAAATGAATATCAAATATACCGCACACAATCTAAGTTTAAACACTCAAAACAATTCAACACTATCACATACATGCACAAAAGTATAGCATGATGCATCATTAGCAGCATACACATGTTATGAGCTCACTCTCTCTCTCTCTCTCACTCTCTCTCTCTCTCTCTCTCTCTCTCTCTCTCTCTCTCTCTCTCTCTCTCTCTCACTTTATGTTGTGTTGTACTAGACGGAGTTAGAGTTTGATCTCAGTCCGTTTGTCTCTGCTGGCCAGCGTCTGGCTGGTCGGTACAGGTGTACACTTTAACACACTTTATATTTATCTATTATTAAAGAGATGTGCACTACATTCATACTTCATTTGCACCTTAGCCTACGTTTTGTGCCTCATCTCATTTCTGCATTGTACCTCACTGTTACTCATTTTACTCTGTATATATGTATATTGACTGAACATTCCTTTACTTACTTACTTTTTTTTTTTTACTGTATGTAGCACACTCTCAGGGGCTCATACAGAAACAAGCATTTCATCATAAAGTATACTGTATTTTATTATGACAAATAATAAACAAACTTGAAACTTGAAACTTGAACTTGCGCTTGTGCAAGTCCCGCCTCTTTATTCCCCCCCCCCCCCCGAATAATTGGCCAAAAGCGAGTCTGGCCATACTTCCAGCCAAGACGCCAATCGCGGGCCTTTGTCATGTTGTCAATGGCAACCATGACATTGCTAGAGAAAAGGGAAAAAAGGGGAAATTAATTAACTGAGAGTTAATGAACCGTCAGCACAGAATGAAGCACAGAAGAACAGAATATTGTGAAACGGTCAATAACTGCAATGTCAGGGCAACCGATTATTTCACAATGTGCTAATAGAATGATAGAACAAAATACTTACTCAGACAGTTTACGTGGCCCATGGCATCGTGGTTCTTTTCTTTTGTAATGCTTTCCAATGGTTCCGCTTGAAACTAAAAGATGCCTAGCTGTCACGATGGGGTTAGGTAGAATGCAATAATACAGAAAGGGAAAGAATGGAGGAGGCAGAGGCGAGGAGTGAAGCTTGGAGAAGGGTGTTTACTGTAGAATCCAGTGCAATACAGGGAAAATACAGAAACTAAATAACAAACTTCACAATACAAAACAACAAACACTAAGACTTACTAGAGGGAGAACGGTGCGACACGACGTGGAGGAACAGGGGGTAACTGGAGGAATGTCGCCACAACGAAGGGGAGACAGACAGACACCTAAATACCCTGACTAATTAACAATTAAGAACACCTGGCCAACACAGAATCACAAACAACACCTAGACAATAAGCAAAGACAACTAAACACAACTAAACACAAAAGCAACTCCTAACAACCCAAAACAGTGTATGACATCACACCAGGGAAGGGAAAGACAATGACAGTACACACCATGACACCACATTAATCAAACTATTAATTATAGTTAACACAGTAGTCAGGATGTCCAGTGTACTGGAGCGCACCGATTGTTTGTCACCACTAGAGGGTGGTAGGGCGCCAATGTCAGGCCGAGGGCCAATGTCAGATAGAGGGCATTGCCCAGTGTTACCATCCTGCCCAGTCCAGCCAGGACCGGGCCTAGGATCCTGACAGTACCCCCCCCTCAACGGGTGGCTTCCAGACACCCGAAAACAACGTCCATAAGCAGGTGAGGGAGGAAGCCGGAACCCCGGAGAGGACCCAGGGAGAGGACCCGAAGACGAGGGACCAGGAGGCTGAACAAAAAACCCAGGAGGGGCATAGCAGCCAGGGGGGTAGAAAACGGGCGCAGATGCCCGGAGAGGGGGGGTGGGGATGGGAACAGAGGCCCGGGGAGGAGGACTGGACCTGGAAACAGAGGTCCGACGAGGGGGGGTGGGGATGGGCACCGAGACCCGGGGAGGGGGGCAGAACCTGAGAACCGAGGCCCGACGAGGAGAGCTGGACCTGGGAAGCGAGGCCCGACGAGGGGGGGTGGGTACAGGTGTAGAAGCCCGGGAAGGGGAGCTGGACCCTGGAGCCGGATCCCGGACGAGAGGCCCTCCAGCCGCCGGACTAGGGACCGGTTCAGGAGAGCCGGAATGGAGGTGCGGCGGCGACGACCCCCGGAGCAGGATCCCACGCAGGCCCCGGCGAAGACCACGGCGAAGACCCCGGCGGAGACCACGGCGAGGACCAGGACGCCGATCACGGCGCAGAGCTGGACCAGACGGGGAGCCAGGATCCGTCGAAGAGCCGGGAGCCGGCACGGCAGCCGGACCAGGTGGAGAGGCCGGGCAGGGCGTGGAGACCGGATCGGTCCCGGCGGCGAGGCGTGGTGTAGGATCCGGGGATGAGGAGCCAGGACCCAGAGCTGAGGCTGGACTGGGCGTGGAAGCTGGACCAGCTGTGGAGGCCTTACTAGCCATACTAGCCTCGGGGGCTAGGCTAACTGTGGGCCCTGGACTCACTGTGGGAACTGTGCTAGCTGAAAATGCCTGGCTAGCTTGGGACATCTGGTCCGTCTCAGGTACTAGGCTCACCCTGAACCTGGAGCCTAGTCTGGCAGTGGAGACTGTGCTAGCTGGAGACATCTGGTCTGTCTCCGCTACCAGGCTCACCCTGAACCTGGAGCCTAGGTTGGCAGTGGGCGTCTGGTTAGCTACTGTAGCGGGGCTAACAGGCGGGGCTGTGCTAACTGGGGACGGCCGGTTAGCTATTGGGACGGGGCTAACGGGCGGAGCTATGTTAGCTGGGGATGCCTGGCTAGCTTGGGACATCTGGTCCGTCTCCGGTACTAGGCTCACCCTGAACCTGGAGCCTAGTCTGGCAGTGGAGACTGTGCTAGCTGGAGACATCTGGTCTGTCTCAGATACTAGGCTCACCCTGAACCTGGAGCCTAGTCTGGCAGTGGAGACTGTGCTAGCTTGAAACGGCCGGTTAGCTATTGAAACGGAGCTAACGGGCGGAGCTAGGTTAGCTGGGAGTGGCTGGTTAGCTCTTGACACTAAGCTAACCGGCGGAGCTATGTTAGCTGTGGACGTCTGGTTAGCTGTATGAGTGGAGCTAACGGGTAGAGCTGTACCAACTGGGGACGTCTGGCCATCTATAGTGGCGGAGCTAACAGGAGGAGCTGTGCTAACGGGGGACAGCCGGTCAGCAATTGGCACGAAGCTAACGGGCGGAGCTAGGTTAGCTGGGAGTGGCTGGTTAGCTATTGGCATGAAGCTAACGGGCGGAGCTAGGTTAGCTGGGAGTGGCTGGTTAGCTCTTGACACTAAGCTAACCGGCGGGGCTAGGTTAGCTGTGGACGTCCGACCGGCGATGGACATCCGAGCAACCTCAGCGGCTATGGGAGGATCTAGGCTGACCGTAAGCCTGAGAACAGTCGGCAGGCTAGCTACACTAGCCTTCGGCTTATGCTTCTCCATGAGGACAGCAACATGTTCAGCCATCTCCCACATCGCCGTCTGCAGTGTCGGGTTCTCAGTGGCGACCTGGTCGATCTTCCGGAGTAGGAACCCCCATTTGGCCAGTGAGTAACTCTTCATGTCACCGGCCATCAGGGCCAGGACAACGGTGATGGTATCGCTTGCCTTTCCTGCTGCATTCGTTAATGTTGGTGGCGACATTCTGTCACGGTGGGGTTAGGTAGAATGCAATAATACAGAAAGGGAAAGAATGGAGGAGGCAGAGGCGAGGAGTGAAGCTTGGAGAAGGGTGTTTACTGTAGAATCCAGTGCAATACAGGGAAAATACAGAAACTAAATAACAAACTTCACAATACAAAACAACAAACACTAAGACTTACTAGAGGGAGAACGGTGCGACACGACGTGGAGGAACAGGGGGTAACTGGAGGAATGTCGCCACAACGAAGGGGAGACAGACAGACACCTAAATACCCTGACTAATTAACAATTAAGAACACCTGGCCAACACAGAATCACAAACAACACCTAGACAATAAGCAAAGACAACTAAACACAACTAAACACAAAAGCAACTCCTAACAACCCAAAACAGTGTATGACATCACACCAGGGAAGGGAAAGACAATGACAGTACACACCATGACACCACATTAATCAAACTATTAATTATAGTTAACACAGTAGTCAGGATGTCCAGTGTACTGGAGCGCACCGATTGTTTGTCACCACTAGAGGGTGGTAGGGCGCCAATGTCAGGCCGAGGGCCAATGTCAGATAGAGGGCATTGCCCAGTGTTACCATCCTGCCCAGTCCAGCCAGGACCGGGCCTAGGATCCTGACACCTAGCGATGCAAGGTGTCGCTGAATCCGTTTGGTAGACATTCCTCGAGATCGTAGCTGCCGCACATCTGTCGAATGCTGTCTGTTGATTTGAGTAATTTTCAACCTTGACAACAGGCCACTGGAAAGTTCAACATGATACAACACTTTATGGACAACTTTGATGGGCAGCCTTATCTGATAATCTGATTGGAGCAAACCGATGGGAAATTGACGCACCAATGGGAGACCTGAAGTTCTTACTGCAGCCTGCTAGAATAGTGATGACAGAATGGCCAACAGCTTTTACAGCACTAGACAATTGAAGATGTTTTTATATGTATTCTTTTAAATATGTGTGTATTATTCATTCACTGATTTATGTATCTATTTCCTTTCATTCAGAGACATATCGCTACTGTTGATCGCCCAGGTTTAACCTGTTAAAGGAACATGCCAACCTTTTGGGAAATTAGCTTATTTGCCATCTACCCTGGAGGAAGCAGATACATACCATTTTCTTCTCTGTCCATGCATTAGGCTTAGGGAACAGCCACACCGTTAGCCTAGCTTAGCGTCATTCACCGGAAGTAGGTGTGCCAGTGTAGCCTAGTTCCAGTCACCCCCAATAAACTCCAAAACTTTCCTGTAAACATGTTGTGACCTGTGTATTTACCACGTGGAGAAATTAAAAATAATAATTAGACATTTTAGTTTTCTAAGCAGATATATGCTCCCCCCCCAAACCACTGCACCAAGGCAGCTCACAAATGTTTGCACCAATAATGTCTTGTTAAATGTTTGATAACGGAAAGGAGACTTGTAGTTGGAGCTTGAATTTACAACTCTGACACACTGGTGCACGTGTTCTTAATGCCTCCTCAGTATGCAGTAATAACGTTGATTCTACAGACATATTCTGAATTAACCTTAAGCCCGACGGGCCATAACCGGCCATGTCCTCTTCCATTCAGAGAAACATGCATGGTGTTCCTTTAAGTTTGTTTCCATATGAAAAATGTTATCGTAAATTCTTCAATAAATATTGAGTCTGGCCCGCGACTTAGTCCCAATTTTTTTTATTTCGGCCCACTGTGTATTTGAGTTTGACACCACTGAATTATAGGCTCATACTCTTTGAAGTAGGATAATGGGGCTGAGATTAGCCCACCTGCCTCGATGAAGAGTCTGAAAGTGGAGCTTAGAGCGAGAGGGCTTTGGTCATTACACAGGGTTGGGTTATGGGTGCAGTTTGGATTAATAGTAATAGAGCAATTATATGCTAAGTTATTGCTGCCCAGATCTTATTACATATTCATTGTTCATTTCAAAGATTTCATGAGCATATAATGAGGTGGCTTTCGCGACTCACACACACAAACACACATTCAATTTCATACACTGTACGCACATATACAAACACACACACACACACACACACACACACACACACACACACACACACACTCAATTTAAACTGTTATGATCTCTTTTATTTCTATTTCTATTTCTAGTCAATTCAATCTAAACTCTTATGGTCTATTTTATTCAATCTAAACTCTTATGAACTATTTGATTCAATCTAAACTCTTATGATCTATTTGAACTCTTATGATCTATTTTATTCAATCCTAACTCTTATGATCTATTTTATTCAATCTTAACTTGTGATATATTTCATTCATTCTAAACTTGTATTATCTATTCAATCTAAACTCTTATGATCTTTATTTTTGTATTTATTTCAAATTTCCGATTTTACCCAAGGGGATCAATAAAGGAATATCTTATCTTATCTTATTTCTAGGGGTGTAACGGTACACAAAAACCACGGTACGGTACGTACCTCGGTTTTGAAGTCAAGGTTCGGTACGGTTTTCGGTACAGTGGGGGAAAGTTTGGCTTTCCATGTTCCACTCAGGGGTGATGTAGTGTGCAGTAACTAATTGTACTTGTAGGGCTGTCAAAGAATATTCTATATTTAAATGAATAATCGACTTGTAAAAAAATAAATAATAATAATTATATTGGATTGTGAAAAAAACAGCCCCCGGTGGGCGGTCGTTAGTGGTTAACATACCGTTGTATTCGTTCGGTACACTACACAGCCGTTCGGTACGGTACGGTACACACTGAAACTTGTTCGGTTCGGTGTACCCTACTTATTTCTATACAGCTTTTCATCATGTTCTAATATCCATCCTCCTCTCTATCTATCTCTCTCTCTCTCTCTCTCTCTCTCTCTCTCTCTCTGTCTCTCTCTCTCTCTCTCTTTATCCTCTCTTTGTCACTCTCTCTCTCTTTGTCACTCCCTCTCTCTCTTTATCCTCTCTTTGTCACTCCCTCTCTCTCTCTCTCTCTCTCTCTTTCTCTCTCTTTTATCCTCTCTTTGTCACTCCCTCTCTTTTTCTCTCTCGCTCTCTCTCTCTCTCTCTCTCTCTCTCTCTCTCTCTCTCTCTCTCTCTCTCTCTCTCTCTCTCTCTCTCTCTCTCTCTCTCTCTCTCTCTCTCTCTCTCTCATCCTCTCTTTGTCACTGCCCCCTCCTTCTGCATCATTGCTATGCAGCATGTGTAGATAGAGCGGACAATAGACTGTCACTGATCAATGCCAGCGCTAGGGTGTTGCTTTGTGGCACTGAACCAAAGTCATATAGTTCCAAAGTCGAATGACTCATACTGTGGGTAAAAAGGTGGCAAAGACAAAGTTGAATCATCTCAATTTCACCAACTTACAGTATTTTGGGCATTTGCTCAACAGACATGCAGGATAATAATAATAATAATAATAATAATAATAATAATAATAATAATAATAATAATAATAATAATAATAATAATAATAATAATAATAATAATAATAATAATAATAATAATAATAATAATGATGATAATGATGATAATGATGATAATAATGATAATAATGATAATAATAATAATAATAATAATAATAATAATAATAATAATAATAATAATAATAATAATAATAATAATAATAATAATAATAATAATAATAATAATAATAATAATAATAATAATAGCTTAATTTTATATAGCGCCTTTCAAAAGACCCAAGGCCGCTTTACATAGGGGGGGGGGGGATAACAAAAGTAACAAACATAGTGGACAGACACAACATACAACATAACGTTTAGGCTAGGGATGCTCGATATTGGCTTTTTTACCGATACCGATATTCCGATATTGTCCAACTCTTAATTTCCGATACCGATATCAACCGATACCGATATATGCAGGGTTTCCCCCCCAAAAAAACGGATAATATCGGTCGGCCGATAATATCGGACATCCCTAGTTTATGCCTAGTGGCCCTTCATCAAACATGGCCACTATAGGCTGAAACTATAGCATGTCCTAGTGGTCTTCATCAAACATGGCCATGTAGGTTGAAACTAGCATGTCCTAGTGGCCTTCATCAAACATGGCCCCTATAGGCTGAAACTAGCATGTCTGAGAAATTGAGATTAGTCAACTTTGTCCTGAAAATACATGATATACATTCAAGTTCAAGTTTCTTTAATAGTTGTCATACAGAAGTACAGAATACTTTTATACAAAATGCTTCTTACTGTTACGCTCCAGAGACTGTGCTAGACAAGATAAGTATGAAATAACATAGTATAGCATGTAAATTAGAAGTAAAAAAATTAGGTCACAGTGTTCAGTATAGACATATGTACAATGTTCGATGCGGAATAGACATAACTGAGTTACCATATAATATACAATATACTATGCAGTGTACTAATATACAATACTATATAGTGCAAAGCAGAAATGGGATAAGGTACAATTTAGGTACAATTTACAGTAAGGTGTACGAGTTGTAGTGCAAATCCTTTATCAATAAATATAAAGTGTGTTTAGGTGATCTAAAGTGTGGAGAGTGGGTGCTGCATTGTGTTGTTTGTTTAAAGTGAGTGTGTGCGTGTGGATGTGTGTTCATATGTGTGTCACATATGTTCATAACTGAATAAACAGACTGTCCTCAGATTACATTTTGTTTACAAAAATATGCTTGGCTTACGTTTGCTTCACAGCCCCTCAACATGATTTTGTTTAGGTTTATAATGACATAAGAGAATAATAGTAGTGTTAAATCACCAACCATTCCACCATGATCTGCAGTTGTTTTTATTGATTGTACAAACTATTACAAATTTGTTTTGTACACTAATTGCAGGCTCAGAAAATGTAAACAGATCCTTCTCCCCCTAAAACTGCGTCCTGCACCTTTAAAAAAGACAAAAATTAGACCATGACTTGCTTTAGTCTGTCCTTTTTTTATAAAATACATTTGTGTCCACATTTGCCTGAATTTATTTAGGAGAAAGTGTGCTATTATTATCTGGATGACAAATTAAATTAACAAACACCTTTACCTATGATCAAGTTGTAAATGTACATATCCGTTTGATCTCATAATTAAAGGCCCAATCCACGATCCAAACATAAACAAATGGGTAGCTTTATTTTATATAATAAATAAATAAAATAAAGAATAGGTACAGAGGCGTGTTTTCATTCTCTAGTAGTTGATTGACCGAGGTAGATCAGACTAATGGGTTGAGAAAGTTCCAAAAATCATATTTCCCATCTAAAAATCTAACTCTGAATAAACACCACATGTATGTGGTAAAAAAGTACTCTAAAGTGATCACATCAGCTGCAAGAGTTGGGTTGTAATGTCCTCTCAAGTAGAAACTCTGAAATGAGGGAAAACCTTAAATCTTTAAGATATACGATGTAAAATATTCATACATTCATATAACCACTCACTCAGAGAGCAAGTCACGATGCCCATCAATCTGATTCCCATGTCAGCCTTTCTGGTTGCTATTAGTCATAATAGATTCAATAACATCACAGTGTCTTCGCTTATGATTCATCATAGGGTCCCCGGGGAGTTGGAGGTACTATTATCTTCACACACACGGATGGGGTACGTACGTGGTATTGTTACGTGCTGTACGGAAAAGTACAAAGACAAACAGAATACATGTTCATGTGCATTGCATGTAACGATGTCGCAAACCCCACCCACGTCTGAACTGAATACAGTATCTCCATCTCCCGCACTGCTACTACAAGGAGACTGTGGAGGACTTTAACTGGAATAAGGATGTACTCAAGTCAAATGTAGACTTAGTTCACACAGATTTATTTATCAAGTACAAATAGGTCAAGAGTTGTGGCGGATGACTCCAGGAGTTTACAGATCAGAGATCAGAGAGATTGTATTTGCCATGTATGGACGAATCCACATTGGAATACAGGTACAGAGCAGTGGCGGCTGCTGACCAAATTTTTTGGTGAAGCACAAATTATTATATTATATATTAAATAATATTTTTTAAACATCCCCCACTGTGTGTGTCAGTGGTCAGTGGACACAGATGAAAACATATTAACATTAGGTGACGGCGCACCTGACCAGACACAGATGCAAAAAATGACATATTCGGTGACGGCGCACCTGACCAGACACAGATGCAAAAAATGACATATTCGGTGACGGCGCACCTGACCAGACAGATGATATTAGGTGACGCGTGACGGCACACCTAACCAAACACAGATCAAAACATATTAGGTGACAGCGCACCTGACCAGATGAAAGTGAGTTCCACAAATCATGTTCAACCCAGATTCGGCTCAAACAAGGGACTAAACACGTTTAGCAATTATGCCACAACAATGTGGAACGCCCTACCCACAGCGGTAAGGAAAATGTTATTAACAGATTGCAGAATGGGTACAATATAGTACGGCTCAATACATACAATTGTTAAGGGGATGCAGACCAGAGAAAGACTTTTGTCTTGTTTACATCAGGGTCCCCCATTTTCATTTCATAATGAATTGTAAGTAAGGGTGCAACTTGCTCCGTGCAATCCATTCTTTGTGGATTTAGCCCTGTGTGTCTACAACTAATCCAATACAGAAACAGTACAGACAAAAATATGTAAAAACACAGACAGTATAAAATCATCCATAGAGCTACTGAATCAAGTAAAACTTAGGTCTTTATAGTAGAGAAAATTATTGTGGGTAGGTTGGGTTGGAGGGGGAGCCAAGAGGGGGGAGGGGGGAGTTAGAAGGGGGGGGGGGGTATCAGGTGAGAGACAAAAGGTGGATAAATGGGGGAGGGTAGACATATTGGAGAGGTGTGGGGGGAATAACAAGAATGGGAAGGGGGTTGGAAACATGACAGGGAGATGTTTGAGGGGGGAGAGGATCATTATTCCACAAGATATATCATTGTCAGATTGGTTGTGATACCTTGGTATAATTACAGTAAACAAATGAGACCATTGCCAAAAAACAATTGGTAGCCTAATTAATTTTCCATAAACCCTGTCACTTCCTGTTTTGCCGCTTGCCCACGCCCTCCAGCATGGGGCCTGTTTTGATGATGAGAGGAGAGGGCGAACAGCCCTGGCTAACCGTGAACGTGGAGTTATTTCAGTCGATTTAGTTTGGAGTGGCTTCGTTCAGCAGAACCCCTGCGGATTCGACCCGGTCACACTCAACATCAATACAAAATAGAGGACATCATTGGACTCGTCTCTGCCTCGACCAAATGTCTTTCATTGTCTGCAGCCACATCAAAATAGTTTTGTCTTTAACACTTTGAATGCCCAGCAGGGGGCGCACATTTAGTGCTTGAATGCCCACATCCACTTCAATGTTAGCATTAATATCGCCTAATCTGTGTTTTAAATTATGGCTATGTTTTTGTTGATATATTTCTCCTAATATAAACACATAGAGTTTTGCACATAGCATCCACTGTCTCCTCCAACATGGAGGAAAAATTGGCAATCGAAGCATTCTCTGCAAAGTCTCTATCCTGATTGGTGTATTACAGTTGCCAATTTGTCATAACCTGAAAACAAATACGATTACGATACAATTTGTGCTTTCTGTAATATGATTACATTTCTGTTTTCCATTTCTCCTCAGCCTTGCTCCTCCTCTGCCTCTTCCAGCATGACAACTAGTAAGTTTCTCCTCCTCTACCTCTTCCAGCAGGACAACCAGTATCTTTCTCCTCATCTACCTCTTCCAGGAGGAGAACCAGTATGTTTCTCCTCCTCTACCTCTTCCAGCACAACAACCAGTATCTTTCTCCTCATCTTCTACCTCTTCCAGGAGGACAACCAGTACGTTTCTCCTCCTCTGCCTCTTCCAGCAGGACAACCTATATGTTTCTCCTCATCTACCTCTTTCAGGAGGACAACCAGTCTGTTTCTGCTTCTGGTTTCAGCCACATGGTTCCGTTCCCTGGAGCAACACGTTGATAAAGGCCTCAGGTCACATTCTGCCTCATTGGTCCTGGATTGTTCTCGCTGTAAGCTCTCATGGTTTAATAGCTCAACTAAATCTTCTCTGTGAAGTCAGTGTGTATTGTTATGATCTCTTCATTGCCATTAAGGCAGAGTTATTCTTCTCTTAACACTTTGGGTGCCGGCCAAAAATCCGGAAAATGACTGTGGGTTGCCAGGATTCCTGGACGATTCTAGCATATCTCATGATCTTAGCGGAGCTATTTCTATATTTTATATTATAACTATGGGGAAATGGTTGGGCTCATTTGAAGACGACAAGTTGATGTACACAATGCAAAAAACCGTTTGTTTCTGCATGTCTTCGTTCGTTCACAATTACAAGTTAAAAAACGTCAACAAAAGATAAAAGTGGAGGTAAATTATTTAGAACAGAAGTTACAGGCACTTTTATGAAAGGTGTGCCGGCGGGGTGATAATAGGTACTGAACGTGTTATAAAGCAATTTAGACTGGGATGGATGGATGGATGGTTTGATTGATTGATTGTTTGACAGATTGTTTTATTGGTTTGATTGATAGAATGTTTTATTGTTTTGTTGATAGTTTGATTCATAGATTGATTTGTTTGATTGATTGATTACTTTGTTGGTCATTTGATTGATAGAATGTTTGATTGTTTTGTTGATAGTTTGATTCATAGATTGATTTGTTTGATTGATTGATTACTTTGTTGGTCATTTGATTGATAGAATGTTTGATTGTTTTGTTGATAGTTTGATTCATAGATTGATTTGTTTGATTGATTGATTACTTTGTTGGTCATTTGATTGATAGAATGTTTGATTGTTTTGTTGATAGTTTGCTTGATAGAATGTTTGATTGTTTTGTTGATAGTTTGATTCATAGATTGATTTGTTTGATTGATTGATTACTTTGTTGGTAATTTGCTTGATAGAATGTTTGATTGTTTTGTTGATAGTTTGATTCATAGATTGATTGGTTTGATTGATTGATTACTTTGTTGGTCATTTGATTGATAGAATGTTTGATTGTTTTGTTGATAGTTTGATTCATAGATTGATTTGTTTGATTGATTGATTACTTTGTTGGTCATTTGATTGATAGAATGTTTGATTGTTTTGTTGATAGTTTGCTTGATAGAATGTTTGATTGTTTTGTTGATAGTTTGATTCATAGATTGATTGGTTTGATTGATTGATTACTTTGTTGGTCATTTGCTTGATAGAATGTTTGATTGTTTTGTTGATAGTTTGATTCATAGATTGATTGGTTTGATTGATTGATTACTTTGTTGGTCATTTGATTGATAGAATGTTTGATTGTTTTGTTGATAGTTTGATTCATAGATTGATTTGTTTGATTGATTACTTTGTTGGTCATTTGCTTGATAGAATGTTTGATTGTTTTGTTGATAGTTTGATTCATAGATTGATTTGTTTGATTGATTGATTACTTTGTTGGTCATTTGATTGATATGCCTGGCGCTAATGAACAAGTAAGTTTTATAACTACTGGTGTAGGTCCAGACAACATTATTATAAAATACAGAATACTTTACAATGCAAAAAACTTGAAACTTTGATGCCATGAACATTTTTATTGTAAAATATGTTCAATAAACTGGGTGACAAGTCATCAGTACCAACCATTGTTGCTGTGCATTATATGCTGGTAACATTCACAGTATAGGATTATGGTAATTTACCAAGACAATACCTTATAAAAAGTGAACACTGGAGGATAATCAACCATTGTTTCAGTGCATTTAGGAGTTTGTTGGTAACATTCACAGTATAGGATTATGGTAATTTACCAATACAATACCTTATAAAAAGTGAACACTGGAGGATATTCAACCATTGTTTCAGTGCATTTAGGAGTTTGTTGGTAACATTCACAGTATAGGATTATGGTAATTTACCAAGACAATACCTTATAAAAAGTGAACACTGTGATGATAACCAACCATTGTTTCAGTGCATTTAGGAGTTTGTTGGTAACATTCACAGTATAGGATTATGGTAATTTACCAAGACAATACCTTATAAAAAGTGAACACTGGAGGATAATCAACCATTGTTTCAGTGCATTTAGGAGTTTGTTGGTAACATTCACAGTATAGGATTATGGTAATTTACCAAGACAATACCTTATAAAAAGTGAACACTGGAGGATAATCAACCATTGTTTCAGTGCATTTAGGAGTTTGTTGGTAACATTCACAGTATAGGATTATGGTAATTTACCAATACAATACCTTATAAAAAGTGAACACTGGAGGATAATCAACCATTGTTTCAGTGCATTTAGGAGTTTGTTGGTAACATTCACAGTATAGGATTATGGTAATTTACCAAGACAATACCTTATAAAAAGTGAACACTGGCTGATGATAACCAACCATTGTGTCAGTGCATTTAGGAGTTTGTTGGTAACATTCACAGTATAGGATTATGGTAATTTACAAAGACAATACCTTATAAAAAGTGAACACTGGAGGATAACCAACCATTGTTTCAGTGCATTTAGGAGTTTGTTGGTAACATTCACAGTATAGGATTATGGTAATTTACCAAGACAATACCTTATAAAAAGTGAACACTGGAGGATAATCAACCATTGTTTCAGTGCATTTAGGAGTTTGTTGGTAACATTCACAGTATAGGATTATGGTAATTTACCAAGACAATACCTTATAAAAAGTGAACACTGGAGGATAATCAACCATTGTTTCAGTGCATTTAGGAGTTTGTTGGTAACATTCACAGTATAGGATTATGGTAATTTACCAAGACAATACCTTATAAAAAGTGAACACTGTGATGATAACCAACCATTGTTTCAGTGCATTTAGGAGTTTGTTGGTAACATTCACAGTATAGGATTATGGTAATTTACCAAGACAATACCTTATAAAAAGTGAACACTGTGATGATAACCAACCATTGTTTCAGTGCATTTAGGAGTTTGTTGGTAACATTCACAGTATAGGATTATGGTAATTTACCAAGACAATACCTTATAAAAAGTGAACACTGTGATGATAACCAACCATTGTTTCAGTGCATTTAGGAGTTTGTTGGTAACATTCACAGTATAGGATTATGGTAATTTACCAAGACAATACCTTATAAAAAGTGAACACTGGCTGATGATAACCAACCATTGTGTCAGTGCATTTAGGAGTTTGTTGGTAACATTCACAGTATAGGATTATGGTAATTTACAAAGACAATACCTTATAAAAAGTGAACACTGGAGGATAACCAACCATTGTTTCAGTGCATTTAGAAGTTTGCTGGTAACATTCACGTCACATGAACTACAGGGCATATCTTACTTGGTCTCTCGCATCGATGACTGCATTGTCCATTGATAAATGGATGAAGCGCCAGATGATCTGTGGACCAAAAAATATCCAATACATGCTTCCAAAGTATATAAATAATAGGCCAATGGACTGCATTAGAAAAGTGTGGTATGTTACCTACAGTATATACTTTTTTAAACTGGGTGACTGTCAGCAACCATTGGTTCTGTGCAAACGGTAAAAATGAGGGGGGAAAAAGATAAATAAAAAAAAACTATATACACACACAATGCAAATTATGAATGGAGTCGATACAGCTAGATCGCTAACATAACGTCTCATCTGCAAGTGGTCCAAACATGCCTATGCAATATCGACAACCGTGGCCCAAATACATGTGTTCAACGCATTTGTCTTGTACAGAAAACAGTGCAACTACCCATACACTATACTATACTATACTATACTACAATATACTATACTATACTATACTACACTATACTATACTACACTCAGCTAGCTATACTATGTACCGGTACACATGGTTCTGTCTGTATCACACAATGATGGATTATTTAGAAGTAATCTGTACTTCTGTGTGCCGGATTATTTAGAAGTAGTCTGTACTTCTGTATGACAACTAATAAAGAAACTATTTAGAGAAATCCCTCTTTGTGTGGTACAGAGCGAAGCATTTGTCACGATGCAGGGGGACTTTGCACGATGTGCAAAAATATCTGGTCTCACTCCTGATGCCACGCCTACTGCAGACACGACATTTCCTACACGGTAGCTTTCTCTTCGGGGTGGCTTTGTATGCAACCATTACATGCTTCACAAAGCCACCCACTAATCTGCTCTGCGGGTCCCCCAGTGGGGCCCTAGGGTCGACACGCCCCACCTGCTCAGCCCCTGCCTCCTCCTCATCCCCACCCCCTGCCTCCTCCCCTGCCTCCTCCCCTGCCTCCGCCTCCGCCTCCATCTCCGCTGTCACCCCAGGAATCTTCTTCTCCTTACCGTCTGTGTAGGTCCGCGCCACAGCCCTGGTGAACCGGAAGAGGTTGGAGTAATGCCCTTGTGGGTGCTTTTTTTTGTACAAGACAAACGCGTTGAAGATACATATTTGGATCAGATACATCACAAACTTTTTGGTCCACTTTCCAGTCTTACGTGTAACCGGATAGTACGATATATTTTGATCCAGCTGATCGACGCCGTTCATGAATTTATTGTACTCCAGGATTGATGTTGGCTTGAGCATCTCCACCCTCAGCGCTTTGCCCTTCTTCTGCTTCTTCCACACCATCGCCTTTTCCATAGTGTCCTCGTGGAAGCTGCTGATGGTCTTCACGATTCTCTTATCGCGCCATGCCACGATCAGGACCTCCTTGTTGTTGACCGCAATGCGCTCCCCCACACCGATGTCACGTTTGGTAATGTTCTTGATGATGGCTGGCTCGCCCCGGTGCTTCCTGAGGGTACCACAGACGTCGGTCCAACTGTCGGAGCCTGGCTGACATACGTACCGAGTTGTAGAAGTTGTCCATGTAGAGCGTATAGCCGGCCCCAGACAGACGTCCAAGCAGACCGACGACCGTGTCCCCCAGGAGCGAGCCTTCCCGACAATATGGCTTAAATGAAAAGCAATATCCTGTGCGTGATTCGCACAGGAAGTAGGACTTGATGCCATAGCGGGTGGGCTTGTTGGGGTTGTAGACCCGGAAGGTCAGGCGGCCTCGCCATGCCATCACCCCCTCGTCAATGGCGAGCTCGCGTTCAGGCTGGTACAGCTCCTTGCACCTCGTGTTTACATGGTCGACTACAGGGCGTACTTTGCACAATTTGTCTCTAACCTCCAGGGAAGTATTGTCCGCAAAGTGGAGGAATCGCCAGATCAATTGGAACCTGTTGCGTGGCATGGTATCAGAGTAGTACGGTGTGTACATCATGTCGTCAGTGGTCCACATCTGGTCCACGCGAGGCTTCCGCAGGACACTGCTAAGGAAATGGAGTCCGAGGAACTTCTTCAGCTCCTTCAATGTGAGGGGCTTCCAAAGCAGTGCCCTGCTACTGGTTAGCGTGGGGTCCAGCCGGGCAATGGACTGCTCAGCGTAGAGGTTGGACTGGGCAACAATAGAGTTCAGAAAAGCATCTGTCAGGAACAGATCCATCCATTTCGCAGGCCGGTAAGATCTGAGTGCCTTGGCGTCCTGGAGCAACCCCGGTTGGGCTGTGAAGGGGATCCTTTGAGGCACCCAGCCCTCACGAGACCAGGCATTCTCCTCTTCCTGACGGATCGCAGCCCTGCTCTTCGCTCCTCCACGACCTGTCAATTATACAAATATACTATAACACCCCTACTGTAGACATTCATATGCCACGTAGTTACAAACTGTGTGAGTGAATGAGTGAGTGTGTGTGGGGTTCAGATGTCAGAGCTGGACGTGGTGTGGGGGTCAGAGGTCAGAGCTGGAAGTGGTGTGCAGAGTGAGGCCAACTTACCGCTCTTAGATGTGCGTTTCCGCCCTGCAACAGGTTCCGGCATGTCCAGACTAGCATCCAGTTCTAGAATCACATGATGTAATACATTACACTAGGGCAACGCATTGTCATTGTATTTACCACCATCACCACCAGACCAGGCCCTGCAGCAGCCAGTCACCACCAGGCCCAGGCCCTGCAGCAGCCAGTCACCACCAGGCCCAGGCCCTGCAGCAGCCAGTCACCACCAGGCCCAGGCTCTAGCAGCAGCCAGTCACCACCAGGCCCAGGCTCTAGCAGCAGCCAGCTACCACCAGGCCCAGGCTCTAGCAGCAGCCAGTCACCACCATGTACAATTACCTGCAGGAGTAGAATGTGATCCTATGTCGTTGCCAGTCTCAGCGTCACTATCTGCAGGGTCTGCGCCAGAATCTGAATTGGATTAAATTCATTCAGTAAGTAAGTCTCACAAAACACAATAGTAATACATTTACACATACATAAATGTAGTTAGTACATACCCAAGCATGTTGGTGTATTGGCCCCGGATTCGGTTTCGGAGTGTTCTGCTGTGTGAACACAAAATAAATCAGCGGCCATCAAAGCATGTACATGTGTGTGTGTTGTAATCAATGGAATTTTACATATGCTACACAACCATGCATTTAAATATAGGCCTCGCCATGTGTCCATGCCATTGTGTATGTGTGTGCTGTAATCAATGGAATTTGCATATAGAGGCCTCACCATGTACTGCGAAGTTCAAAGGTGTTGGAGAGGATGCATGTCTTTTGATCTTGTGTGTGTGTGTGTGTACACACACTGCACACACACACACACACATACACACACACATCAAATGGCATGGGGTGAGGCATCTACACACACACACACACACACATCCATGTAACTAAATGTAGTGGCCTGTACATGCCTACTATATCCTATATCATTCAACTATCGATTTGAACATGCACAAAACAATATTCACATTGCAACATACCAATTACCACGTCGACCACCACCACCACGTCGTATCATGCCCAGCATGCAACTATTATCACTTACATGATAGCTACACACTTCAAAGAGCCACTTCAAAGGGCGTGCACATGCACACACACACACACACACGCACACAAGACAACCTAACTGTAGCACATGGTAGCGTGGCCTGTACTGCATGCCTACTATATCCTATATCATTCAACTATCGATTTGAACATGCACAAAACAATATTCACATTGCAACATACCAATTACCACGTCGACCACCACCACCACGTCGTATCATGCCCAGCATGCAACTATTATCACTTACATGATAGCTACACACTTCAAAGAGCCACTTCAAAGGGCGTGCACATGCACACACACACACACACACACGCACACAAGACAACCTAACTGTAGCACATGGTAGCGTGGCCTGTACTGCATGCCTACTATATCCTATATCATTCAACTATTGATTTGAACATGCACAAAACAATATTCACATTGCAACATACCAATTACCACGTCGACCACCACCACCACGTCGTATCATGCCCAGCATGCAACTATTATCACTTACATGATAGCTACACACTTCAAAGAGCCACTTCAAAGGGCGTGCACATGCACACACACACACACACACGCACACAAGACAACCTAACTGTAGCACATGGTCGCGTGGCCTGTACTCTACATCCCTACTATATCCTATATCATTCAACTATCGATTTGAACATGCACAAAACAATATTCACATTGCATTAGTAAACATGACGTACCGTTGCCCCGTCGACCACCACCGTGTCCGACTCCCACGTCTGAATCGTGCGATGAATCAGACTCATACCTCCGACCCAAGCCGAGATCATCGTCAGATGATTCCGGAGCTAGAATATAATAAATGCATATCAGCGTTAGGTTTGGCAAACTAACGTTACATAGTCACAGAATAAGCGGTAGGTAAATCATCAAATACACGTTTCACACACACACAATCACATGCATATCGCCGGCGTTGGTTTGTCGAACTAACGTTACATAGACAGTCACAGTATGTAAATCATCAAATACACGTTTCACACACACACACAATCACATGCATATCGCCGTTGGTTTGTCGAACTAACGTTACATAGTCACAGTATGTAAATCATCAAATACACGTTTCACACACACACATATATATATATATATATATATAAGACCGTGTAATTACCTGGTGGTTCCCAATCGGCGCTCCCATCAGATTCGTGGGCGGTCGAATCGCTGTCCCCTGACTCGCATGAAGAAGCTATGACCACAGCGGCAGCCTTCCTCTTCCTCGAACTGCGTCGGGTAGAGCCGCTCCCGGTCCCGGGGAGAGACGCGTTACTGGGCCCAGCAACGGTCTCACGGCTCTCTCCGATCGGAGCTACCAAAGACGTTGGTGCTGTTGGTGCTGCTGCTGCTTGAACAACCGCGGGTCCAAACGCCAGCTTCGTCTGAACAAAGCGACCCGCCGCCGGATTGTCCCCTCGCTTTCCTACACTACGTCTCTTCATACTGATCTAAATGAAACTACTAACTGATCAAACTACTATTACTACTACTGAAATATACTACCTAGACTACACACTAATCCCTCGAATAGTACTACTACTTAGCACGACTAAGTACTTTCTAAAGCACAGCTGAAACCTTACAATTAGTCTGATACTACCACTATACTGTATAACACTATAAATATAGACTATAGGCTGATCTCAATTCAAATCTCTCTCTCAATCTCTCTCTCTCTCTCTCTATCGCTCTATCTATCTCTCTCTCTCTCTCTCCTCCAAAACCTCGTAGATTCTGGGATCGCGCTAACGTTTTATACCTGTGGTTACATTGGCCAGGTATGCTGGCCAATCAAATGCCAGATTCATTGTGGGGTACAATATTCCCCCTATTGTGATAGTGTTAGAAAATAGGGGGACACTGCCACCTAGTGAAATTTGAGAGGAAATGCAGTTTCCGGTTAAAATTTTCTTCCAAAAGCTCGGCGGTGAAGTTCAGACGGGGAAAATCGAAAAAAGATGTAAACAGATCAAAGACGCTGTACAGCGTCCTCGGCACCTTGAGCATGGCCGGGAAAGACGCTGTAAAGCGTTTCCCGGCACCCAAAGTGTTAATGCTCCCCGAGCCCTAAATAATATTCAACCGGTAGGTAAGCAGGTTAAATACCTGAATGTCTTTTAATCATCGTTATCGTGCCTGGCTTGATAGAGACACACCCTGGTGCATAACACAATTATAACACACACACGCACACACACACAAGAGAATTATCCTCTTTTATAGGCACAAGCCACAAACAAAATAATGTTTTGTAGTCATGATTGTATGATCATATCAAATAGACACATGCACACAGACACACAGCAAGCTGGATGTGGCCAATTACTTAAAAATGTTCTTCACAAAAATTGCCACAACACTGGTAAATAAACTACCCTCCCACTCAGGGCATTTTGGGGTAGAACATATCCTAGCCTACTCAGGGGCGGCGATATAGGCGAGGCAGCCGAGGCAGCCGCCTTAGGGCCCGCGGGGGGTCTGGGGGGGGGGGGGCCCGGGCCCGGGACTGAATGGAGTTGCCGTTCGTGGGACTGGATCGACAGACTGCATTGCGCCATGCCCCGGGTCCTATGTTCCCCCTATGTTTCCCATGTTCCAAAAGGGTTCTATGTTCCCCGGGTCCTATGTTCCCCCTATGTTTCCCCGGTAGCGATAAAGGCTCGCCCCAGGCTCGCCACAGCAGTGGATTTCAAAGATAGATAATTCATTTGTATCGCAACGGAGTCATGGATCTAGTCGGGCCACGTAGCATTATGTCGACAAAATTCAAATAGAATAAACAAGTGTAAAATAAAGAATTGTAAACGAAGTTTAGCCTATTAAATCATTTTATAAGCGTTTGTTTATTTGCGGTCTGTGTGAGAAGCATCCATCTGCAGAACAACAGCCCAGCTCTCTCTGTCCCCATGCTGTCAGGCCGTCACAGGCTGAATTGCCAATGGCTGAATTGGAGTATTGCACTGTGCGGGATTGATTGATTGATTGATTGAAAACGTTATTAACAGATTGCAGAATGGGTACAGTACAGTTTCGTCTTGTTTACACAAGGGTCCCCCATTTTCAATTCATAATGACATTTATGACATACTCAATGCAGTACTGTTACATTTGTGACATACAGTAAATATATACAAGGGGGAGGGAACTACATTTATGATGAATTGAAAATGGGGGACCCTGATATAAACAAGACGGAAGTCTTTCTCTGGTCTGCATCCCCTTAACAATTGTGTGTATTGAGCTGTACTGTACTGTACCCATTCTGCAATCTGTTAAATAAAGTTTAAATAAACGCATCGTGGATCTGCCCGCAGGAACGCCCTACCCAAAGCTGTAAAGGAATGTGAATCACTACCCACTTTCAAAAACACTCAAAGAACACCTACGGGAGACTGCAATTCGAAACTGGCCCCCACAAATGTCCTAACCCAGTTGTACAGTAAATGACCAAGTATGGCTTTGTCAGTATTCCACTGTACAGTGTACAGTGTCCCCCACCCACCCCCTACTCAACCCCCCCCCCCCCCCCCACCGCCACCCACCTCCAATGTACAGTCCCCACCCAACCCCACCCCACCTACCCAACCTCCTCCAATGTACAGTTTCTACGTCAAATGTATATACACTCTTTTCTGGACACTTTGTATCACAAACAGTACTGTATTTGCAAATCTGGTATGTCATAAATGTATAGATGTAGCAGTACTGTCTATCTGTATGTCATATGATTAATTGAAAATGGGGGACCCTGATGTAAACAAGACGAAAGTCTTTCTCTGGTCTGCATCCCCTTAACAATTGTATGTATTGAGCTGTACAGTACTGTACCCATTCTGCAATCTGTTAATAAAGTTTTTAATCAATCAATCAATCCCGCACAGTGCAATACTCCAATTCAGCCATTGGCAATTCAGCCATTGGGTGGGTGGCGCTGCTGAGCGGGCCTGTGACGGCCTGACAGCGTGGGGACAGAGAGAGCTGGGCTGTTGTTCTGCAGATGGATGCTTCTCACACAGACCGCAAATAAACGAACGCTTATAAAATTATTTAATAGGCTAAACTTCGTTTAAAATTCGTTATTTTACACTTGTTTATTCTATTTGAATTTTGTCGACATAATGCTACGTGGCCCGACTAGATCCGTGACTCCGTTGCGATACAAATTAATTATCTATAAAAGTGGCTATCTTTGAAATCCACTGCTGTGGCGAGCCTGGGGCTTTATATACCGCCGCGGCCTCACGGCCCGCACCGCGTCAGTGCGGAGAACACTCTCTGTGGTGCTGAAACATTTTTTCCTGTTTTATTCCACTATTCCAGGAATTTCCAGAATTGTGTGTGAGAGATGGGATCATAGGAGAGAGAGATGGGAGAGAGACCTGCATGACCCAGCTTGGCTTCACAGTAGAAGAGAAGACAAAAGCGATTTGATCATTCTTTATTTTTTTATGACCCTCCGTGCTCCGGGACTTTCAGTGTGTACATCCTTATTGAAGCGTTCTTATTAACGTGCGTGTTGCGCACACGTGGGAGGAGGGAGGGATGTCCCGGTGCCGGGTGGTGTGTGTGTGTGTGTGGGGGGGGGGGGGGCCCGAGCTGGCCCGAGCTGTCAAGAGCTGTCAATCTCGCCTCAGGGCCCGTGGGGCATTCCAACCGCCACTGAGCCTACTACAATAACCTAGGAGTCCGCAAAGACGATTTCAAACTAGAAATGGTAACAACAGCTGAGGTACTCAAAAAACTGAGAGCCCTCCAACATAACAAGGCCACTGGCCATGACAATATCCCCTCCAAATTCCTCAGAGACTCAGCAGCCGCCATCACCCCAGTCATCACACACATAATAAACCTCTCCATAAAACAGGGACACGTACCCAAATACTTCAAAATTGTGAGAGTAACCCCCCTGCACAAAAAGGGCAGCAAATTGGACCCAGGCAACTACCGCCCTGTTTCTATTCTTACCTCCATCTCGAAAGTCATGGAAAAAATAGTATACGAACAGGTTGAAAAGTACCTTGCGGAAAGAAAATCGAATCTACGAATTCCAATCTGGGTTCAGAACATCCCACTCCACTGACACATGCCTTCTCTATTTGAACGACCACATCAAACAAGAGGTGGACGCGGGCAAATACTGCGGCATGGTTGTGCTGGACCTACAAAAGGCCTTCGACACTGTCAATCACTCCATTCTGCTTGTCAATCAGTGAGCTGGATGCAGTCCTATCTGGAGGGGAGAGAACAGATGGTGGAGGTAAACGGTACTCTATCCCCCACTCCCAGTGAGCTGTGGTGTTCCACAAGGAAGCATACTAGGACCGTTACTGTTCCTAATTTATGCAAATGACATGTCGTCAGCTTGTGACTGCAACTTGTTCCTGTACGCGGACGACTCAGCCCTGCTGGTCTCTGACAAGAACAGGTTACAGGTTGAAAAAACCCTCAGCTCGGAACTCGGCAGAATCTGCACCTGGCTCGCTGAGAACAAACTATCATTACACCTGGGTAAAACAGAGTCCATTCTCTTCGGTTCAAATAACAAACTCAGCAAGACCGACGGCTTCTCTGTTACAGTGGGTGACAACATTTTAAGGAAAGATGAAATTACATACCAGGGCCCTCATTCATCAACCCGACTTACGCACAGATTTGTGCTTAACCTGTGCGTACAACCATTTTTTTTTTTTTTTTTTTTTTGGTCTTTTTCCCCCTCCATTTTTCCTCCGATTTTTCTCCCATCCCAATGTTAGTCGTATGCCAATTCCCAGTCCCTTCCTGATCGCTGCGCACTTACCCCCCACAGTCAGATCATCTGGGAGAGTGGAGGCTACCACGTGCTTCCTCCGACACACGTCCAGCCAATCACCGCTTCTTTTCACCTGGCAGCGCGGATTCTCATTGAGAGGGCGTAGCGTGTGGGAGGACCACACTATCCCCCTCACGTCCAATCCGCGCTTAGCAGGCGCCCCGACCGAACTGTAGGAGTCGCTGTTTACAACGACCCGGACCCACCCCGCCAGCTTCTCCCACCCTCTGATACAGCCAATTGTATCAGTGCAGACGGCCAGCCAAGCTGGTGACAACCCCGGAGCTGTGAGCTGGATTCGAACAGGCGAATCGAGCTCACAGCTCCGGGGCTGGTGACGAACGCAATCTCCGCTCGGCCACCTAACCGCCCTCAATCGTACAACCATTTCTAAGCAAAGAGTGGGATTCATCAATTTCAACTCGAACTTGACTCCGTGCTTATGTGTACGCACAGCTCGGAGCACACTTAGCTGACGCCCAGTGGTAGAATATATTATTACAACAAGGAAATGAGCTTCTGTGCATTAGTTTCAACACTGGCATGTTCTGTATGAACCGTAATTCATTATAGTTCATTGTAAAATAGCAACAGTAGTGTAATTATGGTCAAACCCCTATAAATAGCATTTGGAATAATAGATCTTTCTCTCAGAATGAATGCAGCATGGTTTATATAGCGTTATCGGAATATACGGGGTGTACTGACTGACTGCGCTCCGCGTAGCTCAACTCGTTATTATTTTGCGCACAGACCGCAGAAACACGGGAACGTTTTGATTATATTTAAAAGGCTTTACGTTAAACGAAACAAGTGGAATTTCGAAGCTGTAAGCAGAATACAAGTCATATGAACACCCACGATATAGTGTTCTTCCCCCTTTTTACTGTATAAGAAAGAATAAAAAATGCATTGCAATGACACCAGATAGTGGACAGACTATGTATATGATGGGATTCAAGTTCGCGTTTTTGTTGATCATAGGCATGCTGTCAGAGTATGATATCTTAATCAAACATTCTAGAACATTTGTCGTCACAGATCATGTCACAATAGAACATAGGCTATGGCATGGTCCATCGTGATATTGTGTAGACTGTTATTACTGTACCGGTACCACCCATTGTGACAACAGCCTTGTGAGTCCCGCACACAAACATGATGGAATTCAAGTTCATGTATTGAAAGGCAGGCTACATCATACATGCAGTGAGATTCATTGTTCTTGTATATGCTCTCGTATTATTGTTTATATAGGCTACCCAATACTGACATCAAAATAGATTGTAGTATGCCTCTAGAAATCATATGCAGCAGGTAGAAAATTTACGGAGAATCCATCGCGATTTGGAATAAAATTGAGGAGAACTTTAATCCCTGGGTATTAATCAAACAACACGGGAAAAGGCAGTCATATTCCAGCACGGTCTTTATTAGTGTTTGCGCTGCCCAGGCAGCAATGGTTAATAGATATCATATCCGACATCACCGTTCTCATAACACGCTTCCCTCGGCTTAGTCCATTTTTCCACATTTCATGGGGGTATTCCATTACCGTATATGGTTAATCGGGGCGGTTCTGGTATGCAAATACTTAAAACAGTGCACAAGCTCAAACGTAGGATCAAAGTCATATTTATCAAGACAGGTGTGCGTAGAACCTGTGTACGCACGTGTGATGAATCCCGTTTTTTTCGTGAGTGCACTCATTCTAAATTCTGTGCTTACGTGTGGAAATAGAACATATTCTACGCCACGTTGATGAATGAGGGCCCTGGATTCCATCCTAGAGGCAAATCTTTACTGTGACAAAATGGCATCCAATGTAATAAAAAAAAGTCAACCAAAGAACTAGATTCTTGTACCGTATCTCCTCTCTGGTAAACAAGAATACCTCTAACTCTAACAGGAGCACTCATTCAAGGGTACTACGACTTTGCTTGCACCTCATGGTACCAAAGCACCTCAAAGGCGCTAAAACTAAATTACAAACATCTCAAAACAAACTGGTCAGACTTGACCTTACTCCTAGAACCCACCTCACCCCTGCCCACTTTGACAACCTAGGATGGCTTAGAGTAGACAACAGAGTACAGCAACTTGCAATGGGCCTGGTCTACAAGATACACTACACCACTTGTGGATACACTCCCCTCTGTCCTGACACTCCCCTCTTGTGCTGACACTCCCCTCTCTGCTGACACTCCCCTCTGTCCTGACACTCCCCTCTCTGCTGACACTCCCCTCTTGTCCTGACACTCCCCTCTCTCCTGACACTCCCCTCTTGTCCTGACACTCCCCTCTCTCCTGACACTCCCCTCTTGTCCTGACACTCCCCTCTCTGCTGACACTCCCCTCTTGTGCTGACACTCCCCTCTTGTGCTGCCACTCCCCTCTTGTGCCGACACTCCCCTCTTGTGCCGACACTCCCCTCTGTCCTGACACTCCCCTCTGCATCTGCCGGCTTCTTAGGTTTAGGTTTAGATTTACTTTATTTGTTCAAGGGGGACAGTGTACATTAATAAAACATTTTACAAATGTAAATGCACCCAATTTTAGCCAAAAGGCTAATTTCCATTGGTAGTCCCCCTGCCAGAAGGTACAGGCTAAAATCCTGTGTAAAAAAAGGGTTAGCAATAAAAACAGAATAAAATCAAGATAAATACATTAGAATAAAAACACAACAAAAGCACATAGACATAGTAGGGATACAGGTCACAATACAGTCATGGACACAAGGACAGAGCACATCATGACATATTAAGAGACCCAGACATAGACAGACGCACCATATCCATATCCACACACACATATACACATACAGACACCTCAGTGTTGACAGTTCTGGTTATCAATGAGCCATTCCCTAACCCTGCACTTGAATGAATGGTATGATGTGGACACTCTAATTGTTTGAGGAATTGAGTTCCATTGGTGGGATGCTCTGTATGAAAAGACAGCCTGGCCAAATACACTTTTTTTTTTAAAGGGATTGTACAGTCCCCCCTTGCCCTCCCTTCTTCAAGCATGAATGCGACGTAGCCCGATACTATATTGAATTATTTTGACAACGCCCGGGGGGAGATTCAGAACTCCATAACCCACTGCTGCTGATCGATGCATCCTGTTAGGGAAGAACGGTCAAATACAGGGACCTGTAAAATAAGATGTCAGTGAGTGAAGCATAGACACAATAATAACTAAAGTGAGCATAATGAAAACACACCTAACACAACCTCCATCTTTTATTCATAGAATGTTCAAAGGAGAATCAATTCTTGAGACCGAGCAGCCAACAGCCTGTTTGAGACTGAACTGAATACAAACAAGAAATTGAGGCTCTCAAAAGAAGAAATGCATTAGAGGTCGCGCGTCAAACATGCCAGACAAATAGAAGGGAGACCGCGCCTAACTACGTTTGCGATACTCGACTGCACATAATTTAAAATAGAAAAGCGCATTACTGCTATACAAAGTCGTACTGTTGACTTACAAATCCAACGACACGCTAAAATGATCGACGACATGCGATCCTCACAGGTTCAATATCGGACAGGGAAATCTCTGAGTGGTGCATAACCACTCAGTACCCAACGTAATGTGAGTGCTGCAAGTGTTTGGGTCACTAACAAATAATAGGAACTCTTATGTAAGGGATAATGTATAGCTACAAGGTCATTGTCGCAAAATAATTGACCGACACGGAGTTTAAAATACCGAGCCGCCTCGGCGAGGTGTTTTAAACGTCAGTGAAGGTCAATTATTTTGCGACAATGATCGAGTATAGCTATACATTATCCCGCTTATTACATGGCTAACTTACTAACAATATACCTAATTCATTTTACATCGACTCGCAACACTGGTTCTGGCTCCGCTCGTCGCTCCGCCCTGTCATCGCCGGCAGCTTCCCAATGTCTGATTGCACTGATGTCAGTGGGGTTGATTGCGAACAGCTGCGCACAGCGGTCAATATTGTTCCACAGAGGTCCGTTATCGGGTAATATCGGACCTCTGACGCGCGCTATTGACCAATCACAAGCAAGCATTTCGGCGAATGTGAAAACGCCATGTAATAAACTCGTATAACGAATAACTGCTAAACTGCTAAACAACAAACAACCTTTACAGGTGGAAGCCTCAAAATGAGTAGATACGAAAATAAAGTCCAAAAAACAGGACAACACTCAATAAAGAGGCATTATAGAAAAACTGAAATAAGCCACAAAGTGCACCTTCTAATAACAGCGGTTTATACAAAGAACTTAAATAACAATAAACCTCCACTAAGGGAGTTTATGTGCAGTAGTGGACTAATGACAAAAGGAAACAAAAGAAAACTGTCCTGAAAAGAAACACACTACAATAAAAGGCTCAGCTACTAGAAAATAAAGTGCTAAATAAGCCAGTAGCCTAAAACCAGAATGGCTGCAAAGAAAGGCTAAATGCTGAACAGGGCAGAGAACAGCACTACACTAATATAATATAAGAAAGCTTGACCGGAAGGACAGCCAACACAAATGGGAATGAGAAAGCAGCTAACCCTGCAAGATTCAAACTTAAATAGACCCAGCTACCATAGGCACAGCTGCACTGAATCAGGTGCAATCAAGCCCACACACCTGCCCTACCAAAGGGCAATTAACCACAGAGTCCAGTGATTGAAAGCTGTCCATCACAGGAATAAATCCTCATAATCCAGTGATTGACAACTGTCCACCACAGGACCACCACACAAAACCATGACCAAGTAAGGAGACGCACTCATGGCCAACATACTTCACTGTTCGCACTTCTTTTGCACATCACTGCTCAATTGCACAGCCCTGTTAAATATTCAATTTTAGAATTATATTCTATTCTATTGTGCTTCTATTTAAATTTAGTTTATATTCCATTTAAATTTTATTCAACCTTTTTATTGTATTCTACCGTAATCGTCTGTCCGTTAATGTCGCACAAAAAAGCAAGATGGACGTGCCTGCCTATGATGTTGGATGCTAGGCGTCTGAGCTGGCAACTCTTTTGGTTTGTCTTGTTTGTTTTTTTCATCGTTATTCGTGAACAGTGTGAAATCGGTGGCTGTGTTTGATCGACATACCTTGCTGAACATCCGTGATGCCGTGGTGTGCTCCCTGTCTCACCGACCTGAACACCGGTGCTCCCATCGGGCTCTACGCCTCCAAATCCCAGAGACCACCTGGGCATCCTCCTGCTGCTGCCCCCGGCTAGCTAGTCCGCGACCGCACTGTGTCCTGACTCCACGCCACCTGCGCGGCTGTGGACTCCGGTGTAAGGCTATATCCTGCCTCTGGCCCATCCTCGCGGCGTCTCCCGCGCAGCTACCGGCGTTTGCTCCTGCGCTCCATCGGCGACAGCACACAAATGCGTTTCCAGCTCCTGCACATCGGCAATCAAAGTCGGTCGTTCCTGCTTCTCATTCCCAACCGCTCACGAATGTGGCTTCGGTGCCTGCGGCTGCGTGGAGGCGAGCTGGGATCCGTCCCGTGTGGCTGCGGCCCGTACCCCAAGCCTCATCATTTGGACGAGCGGGGTCCGACGCCATCTGTTTTGGTTTACTGAACGCCAGATCCATAGCCAACTAATCGTTTTTTTCAAATAGACGGTCTGCCATCGAGAATTGGATGGGTAGCAATTTCCTGCAGCTACAGTAAATGCGTCAAAAACAGAGGTACTAGGCGGCCGGGTAGCGCAGCGGACTAAGCGTCTGTCTACCACCACAGAGATAGTGGGATCGAATCCAGCTGTGGTGCTTCCGGGTCCATACTGACACAATTGGCAGTGTCAGCGGGTGGGAAGCCGGTGAGGGTCATGGGTCCTGGTCTTTGTAAACAGCGACTCCTACTGTTTGGTCGGGGCGCCTGCACAGCGAGGGAAGGACCTGGGGGAGGTAGTGTGACCTTTCCACACGTTACACTCTCCCAGTGAGAGTCCGCGCTGCCAGGTGAAAAGAAGCGGTGGGCTGGCTACACATGTGTCGGAGGAAGCATGTGATAGTCTCCGCCCTCCCAGACCGACTGTAGGGGGTAGAGTGTGCAACGACCAGGAAGGGGAGTGGGAATTGGCATAATGACTAACATTGGGATGGGAGAAAAATGGAAAAAGAAGGGGGAAAAAGATTTTTTTTTTAAAAGAGTAGCGCCGCACATGGGTTCCCTTAAAGGTAATGTGCGCCCCCACTTAAGAAACCTCTGGGTCATTTTCGAACAGGCCATGAATCTGGACAAACATGTCAAAAGTCTGACTCGCAATTGTACACGCCTTTATTTCATCCAGAGTCTATTACTGAAACTCACTCTTCATCTGTCTAAATTAAAATCCATTGATCAACTCCAGTTGGTCCAAAACGCTGCTGCCAGGCTACTCAATGGGTAAAAAGAAATGATGCACATCACCCCCATCCTTGCTTCCCTGCACTGGCTGTCTGGCTCTCGGTAAACTCCAGACTCAAAACGAAAGGGGGCCAAGCTTTTGCGGTGACTGACTGACTGCCCCAAGGCTCTGAAACGCCCTCCCTTTAAATATGAAACCGCTCCCTCAGAGCTCATTTTTAAAAGGCAGCAAAAAAAACATCAGGCAGGCTTTTTAAACACCCATAGCCGTTTCTTTCTGTTTATGTCTATGTCTAGTTTTTTGTTGTCTATTCTGTTGTTTTAGCAAATGTTTTATGTTTTTCCTTCTCTTCACATGTTTTATTTATTGTATTTTTACTGATGTTTTCAAATGCTGTGAAGCACTCTGTGCACTTGTGCTGAGAAGGGCGCTATGAAAAAACAAGTTTTGCTTACTTACTTATTTAAATTATCTACTGTCGGTCTGGAGAGGCTGTCGACTACCACAGGGGTTCCCAAAGTCGGGGTCGCGACCCACAGGAGGGTCGCGAGCCGCCGGGGGGGGGGGGGGGGGGGGGGGGGGGGGTCGCCAGATGATTTGCAGTCAGGCCACTGAACTTAGAAGCAGGCCAGGACAGTGTTTCTAGTTGCAGCAGCGCAATAGTTAGATAACCTAGGTGGGGAACAACCAGGAGATCACTGCAACTCACACAAGTTGGAGAACTATCTCTCTCTCTTTCTCTCTCTCTCTCTCTCTCTCTCTCTCTCTTGCTCTCACACACACACACAAAAGGAGCCGCATGTGATTGGTGGAGGCGGGACCCTTACAAAAAACTGTTGTTGCTAATCATTGACACATGCTAGCCTGTAATAATCCCCCCCAGAAAAATCGACTTTGCATTTGATATATTGCAAATATATGCCATCACACACACTGGCATTTAAAGGGTTAGAATTATACAATTAATATGTGGTGTTATGATCAGGGCTGAAGTTGAATAAAAGATTGTATTATTTTCAATCTGACATTACAAAAAAACTGAAAATCCATCAAAATCAGTGTTGTTGCTAATCATACATATGCTAGCCTGTTTTTTAACAATAATTTGAAATCTGCATATGGCTCGCTGATAACAAACTATCATTACACATGGGCAAAACAGAGTCCATTCTCTTCGGTTCAAATAACAAACTCAGCAAGACCGACGGTTTCTCAGTTACAGTGGGTGACAATATTGTCACAAGGAAAGACGAAATTACCTACCTGGGTTCCATCCTAGAGGCAAATCTTTCCTGTGACAAAATGGCATCCAATGTAATAAAAAAAGTCAACCAACGAACTAGATTCTTGTACCGGATCTCCTCTCTGGTAAACAAGAATACCCTGAAGACTCTGGCAGGAGCACTCATTCAAGGGTACTATGACTATGCGTGCACCTCATGGTACCAAAGCACCTCAAAGGCGCTTAAAACAAAATTACAAACATCACAAAACAAACTGGTCAGACTACTACTTGACCTGAACCCCAGAACCCACCTCACCCCTGCCCACTTTGCCAACCTAGGATGGCTTAGAGTAGACGACAGAGTACAGCAACTTGCAATGGGCCTGGTCTACAAGATACACTATACGACCGGGGTGCCCATGTACATGTCAAAATACTTCCCAAAGGTCAGTGAATACCACAACCACTACACCAGAGGAAGCTCAACAAATCATGTTAAACCAGATTCGGCTCAAACAAGGGACTAAACACGTTCCGCAATTATGCCACAACAATGTGGAACGCCCTACCCAAAGCTGTAAAGGAATGTGAATCCCTGCCCACATTCAAAACCGCCCTTAAAGAGCACCTACGGGAGGCTGCAATTCGAAACTGGCCACCGTAAATGCCCAAAACCCCCACCACCTCCTAATAGACAGTCTCCTCCCCACCGCATGTATATATTCCCTCCCCGCCGTATGTATATTTCCCTCCCACCCACCCACCCCTCCTAATGTACAGTCCCCTCCCCATCATATGTATATACTCTGTCAGGATCTAGGGGTAACAGTACTGTATATTTGAATACCGCCTATGTCACAAATGTATCAGTACTAAATACCTATATGTCCCTATGCCATAAATGTCATGTATGTTGTGTATGTCATAAATGTCTATATGAATTGAAAATGGGGGACCCTGATGGAAACAAGACAAACGTCTTTCTCAGGTCTGCATCCCCTTAACAATTGTATGTATTGAGCCGTACTGTATTGTACCCATTCTGCAATCTGTTAAATAAAGTTTTCATTCATTCATTCATTCATGCCATCACAAACACTGGCATTTAAAGGGTACAAATAAAAAAATGCCTGCACCAGAATGCAGGAAATGAAGTCTTTGTAACAAGAAATGTCCTGGTGGGGGACCCCCTGCTTAAAAAGTGGCCTAATTGGGGCTATATTTTGCACTATATTTCCTGGCCTGAATGATTTCCCCAGTCCGGCCCTGGTTAAAAGCCTCCAATGCTTATTAGTGTGCATGTTTCAACCATACATTTCCATTTATAAAAAAAAAAAAAAAAATGTAACCTCTGATAATAGTGGGGGTCGCGGCTCTCTGACACCGTTATTTTTGGGTCGCGGCCTGAAAGTTTGGGAACCCCTGGATACCACATGCCTCCTCCGATACATGTGGAGTTGCCAGCCACTTCTTTTCACCCGACAGCGAGGAGTTTCACTGGGAGAATGTAACTCTTGCGGAGTTCACACTATCTCTCCCAGATCCCCTTCCTGCTGATCGACCAGTAGGAGTCACTATTGCAACGACCAGGACACATACCCCACCGGCTTCCCACCCGCGAACACTGCCAATTGTGTATGTGGTAAAGCTGTCCCTGAAGCCTGTTTTTGGGATTCGAACTTTGTCAGGGTTTTTCGTTTTTAATTAAATTATAATTTTATAATCTTTATCTGCAACTGTGAAGAAAAATCCCATTGGTTTAAACAGAATTTATAGAAAAATTCGAATGTTGATTTAGAATTTGAATGCCAACGTAACAAACAAAGGTTTGTTACCCGTGCAATCCATTCTTTGTCGATAGCCCTGAAGTCTCTGCGGTGGTAGGTGAGTACTTAGACCTCTACTACACTACCCAGCCGCACCAATCAATATTTTTTGTCTGGGAATATTTTATTATTATTAATTGATATCTTTTATTCCACACAAGTATTTTATACTTATAGACACAAATATGATCTATAGTACCTTTAGGTTAAACATTCTTTCATTTGACAAATCAAACACACAGATGAATGAATGAATGAATGAACATTTTATTTAACAGATTGCAGAATGGGTACAATACAGTACGGCTCAATACACACAATTGTTAAGGGGATGCAGACCAGAGAAAGACTTTTGTCTTGTTTACATCAGGGTCCCCCATTTTCAATTCATAGCGAGATGCCGGTTGGAGATGTACTCAAAACTTAAAAGACAGCACAGAGTACATGTAGAAAGGCTTAGGGCTTTATTGTGTTATCTATGATTGGCAGGCTTGGCTCGAGGAGGAGACCAGTGTCGTGGGCATGTCTCTCAGGGTGTCTCTCGAGGCCTAGGTGTAGCTTTAGGGGAGGTTGCAGGGGACATGTCCCCCTCGATATTGAGAAAATATGTAAATTTGTCCCCCTCCAAAAATAAAGCTAATATGAATGACAACCCCCTCCTCAAAAGAGGTACTAAAAAACACCTAACTTGTGCACAATATGAAACCTGTAAGAGTAGCCAAAACATGTGATATGTTTTGAATGTGCAGAAACAATACAGGAGAATTATATTATTATATTCATTATATTCCATTATATTTGTTTAAGCTGGTACCTGCATGTTGTCTTTTCCTTTACATAAACAAACACATTTCCACCATAAATTTACCCCCAGACCCCCCCCCCCCCCCCCCCCCTCCTCCGGCAATGTAGAAACCAAACCTACACCCTTGTCTCAAGGACTTAGTTCTTGCCACAGTCTCATTGGCAGAGCCCTACCTTATGAAAAACTCTTCAAAAGAACAAAACATAACATAATTAACTGAAACTACACAAACCAGGCTATGCCCACGTGCAACACAGAATGGAAGAAATGTAGTCAGACATCAAGAGACAAGTGGCAGGGGGATTTCTCACCCTAGCCTGTGATGAAAGCACTGAGGTATCCAACACAGCCCAGGTGCTTATTATTATAATAATAATGAATAATAATAATAATAATAATAATAATAATAATAATAATAATAATAATAATAATAATAATAATAATAATAATAATAATAATAATAATAATAATAATAATAATAATAATAATAATTCATTGTATTTATAAAGCGCTTCTCAGGAACCCGAAGTCGCTGACATTAGGTTGGGAAAAACAGAGAAAACAAAGAAACAAAAGGAACATAAGACCACGGGGAAACAGGGAAAACTTTGAGGTTGAAGGCTCGGGTGAACAGGTGGGTTTTGAGGCGGGATTTGAAGGTGGATAGTGTGGGCGAGTCTCTGATGGTCTGAGGGAGGGAGATCCAGAGTCGAGGTGCAGTGTGTGAGAAGGCCCTGAATGTTTGCACTGAATGTTTGTGTCATCTTTCTTCCAGCATGGCCGCTGTACCCATTGGTAACCACTTTCAAATGGAAATTCCTAATTCCTGTGCAGTGGTAGAGCCGGTAAAACACAGGAAAAGTACGATATTGCTGTTCTACTGTGAATTATTTACAAGATCCAGCAATAACAAGACACCAAATTATTATGTTTTTTTTTATTATGTTTTTTCTCTCACAGATCAACACGCAACAACTTTTGTTTTGCACCATAGCCCAAAAAACTGTTCACAGGCAGCCATCCTGGAAGAAAGAGAACCACGTTAACATTCTGTTCGCGGCTTCTATTGATGAGGAAGTGAAAATGACAAAAAGAACTGAGGGCCAGACGAAAGGGGTGGATTTATTTCAGTCTCTTCAGTGCTTCACCTTCTTCTTTGTTCACGCTGCAAAAACCTATTTCGTTTTCATTTCATTTCATAATTTTTTCAAACTGTGTGGGGGATAAAAGGAACCAGTGATAGAATGATGGAATGATAAGGATAACAGAGATAATTATAATGAGAAGACTTGGACCAATATTGCACTAAAATACAAAAAAGTTCTCGTGATGCAGTATATCTGTTGATGTGAGTTGTTTTTCTTCATATTCTCAACCTTTGAAAGACTATCCACTGAACCTTTTTTGGAGTCACTCAGAACACAGCCCCCCTCCATGGTATCTGGTCTCAGACCGTCTGTGGTGCTGCATGTCTTCTCATTTGACCGCTGTTGTGTCTGTCTGCTTGAGTGTTTGCAGTCGTGTCTCCTTTGGCGTGCAGCTGCAGGTTCTGGGGCGCGTGACTTGTCATTTTCTCCGTGGAGTTTGGGGGTGGGGGGCGTGGGATTCGCTGGTTTCCTCGTGGTGGAGAGGTCACCGGGACCGGGGGAGATGGAGCGTCCCGTCGCCGTGCATGTCGGTGTGAGTGGCTCACGGGCTGTTTGTGTTTTCTTTCGTCATGACATGCTTTATCAAGGGGTGTGACTTGGATGGGGATGTGGTGGGGATTGATGTGTGGGGTGTTTGGGGGACTGGCTGTTCCGGGGGGGGGTTATCATGCCTTCGAGCAACACTGTACTTATTGTACTTATTTTATGCCTATTCTTATGTCTGCACGTTTACGTTTACAGTTAACCGCCTGTAGTGTGGTAGTGAAAGGGTTAAGCCGATCTGGAGTTTGTCTCATTTTGCTAGGACTTTTGAAAAGAGAAGAATGTTGGTTCATTTCTAATTTATTTTTTGCCTTGGTCCAGATGGCGGGATGTCACCGTTTATTATGCTCTTTGAACAAGGCAATGCTAAAGAATGATTAATGAGTTCTGCAAAACCTACGGAAACTTTTTGTCTGCAAGTACTGAGTTTCCCCATCTGTAAACTCAGGTTGTTTTGGGGGATACGCATGTATTGTGTGTGTGTGTGTGTGTGTGTGTGTGTGTGTGTGTGTGTGTGTGTGTGTGTGTGTGTGTGTGTGTGCGTGCGTGCGTGCGTGCGTGCGTGCGTGCGTGCGTGCGTGCGTGCGTGCGTGCGTGCGTGCATGCGTGCGTGCGTGCGTGCGTGCGTGCGTGTGTGTGTGTAGGTGTGTAGGTGTGTAGGTGTGTGTGTGTGTGTGTGTGTGTGTGTGTGTGTGTGTGTGTGTGTGTGTGTGTGTGTGTGTGTGAAACCCTGTTTAAGTGCACCTGTTTCTGGGGTGCCGACTTCTCTATTGCTCAGCTTATTATAAGTTATTGATTGCTTTAAACAACGCAACTGTTATCTCCACTTATAGAATAGAATAGAAGTACTTTATTGATCCAGAGGGAAATTCAGCACCACAGATCGCTCACAATGAACATTCAGTTAGTCAACAATCTAAAATAATAATAATATTCACCTTTCATCTGCAGTGTGAACGTAGCCTAAGGGAGGGAGAGAGGCTGATTATGCGGTAAAGCCACCCCCCCCCCCCCCCCCCCGTCCCCCACCCCCCGTCCCCAAAGAATGTCCTTGTGTGCCCTGTCGTTGTTTTGGTTGAGCACCTGCCTCCGAGAATGTCTCTACGACTACACGTCCCTGGTCTTGTTTTCGTCTGACACCAGATGTAAGGCTGAGCAAGCAGAGTGTCCACAGCTTGAGTCCTGCATGCTGTCAGTTACACACATACACTACACCATTCAATACACACATACACTACACCATTCAATACACACATACACTACACCATTCAATACACACAATCACTACACCATTCAATACACACATACACTACACCATTCAATACACACATACACTACAACACCATTAAATACACACATACACTACACCATTCAATACACACATACACTACACCATTCAATACACACATACACTACACCCTTCAATACACACATACACTACACCATTCAATACACACATACACTATCAATCAATCAATCAGATTTATTTATATAGCACATTTAACATGACACGTGTCAACCAAAGTGCTGTACAGAGGGTAGATACAGTAGATACATATTGACAACAATCACACTCCGTTTTATGGGAGGGCACACAGGCAAGCACACAGGAAAACGGGGCATGAGTCAGTGAACGGGAAAGGCTAGTAGGTAGAAGTGGGTTTTGAGCCTAGATTTGAAGACATCTATCGAGGGGGCAAGCCTAATGGAGGTGGGGATGCTGTTCCATAGTTCAGGGGCTGCGACAGCAAAGGCACGGCCCACCCTGAGCTTGAGGTTAGACCTCCGGACTGCCAGGAGCTTCTGATCGGCTGACCTGAGGGACCTGGTGTTGGAATAGGGGGATAGGAGGTCTGAGATGTAGGAGGGGGGGTGACCATTAAGGGCTTTAAAAACAAATAGGAGAACCATAAAATCTATCCTGTAGCGTACTGGAAGGATAGATAGACGGATAGACGGAAGGATAGACACTACACCAGCGGTGGCCATAGATTGGAGCACAGTTAGTTTGTCTACCTTCTGTGAACATTTAGCAACTATCCACGTTGAAATCCGAGAATAAAAAGCTGACTGTATTTACAGTAGATTTCATTCTCGGTTCTTCCGGCACGCCTGTTGATACTAAATCCAAATTGAACTCTGGCATTGGAACGAGTAGATTTGGCCCGATCCATAGATGTGCAACATGGTGTTACGAACTGGCTCAAGCTCGCAACAAGAATAGGGAGACACAGGCACAATTTAAGAAATAACAAAGAATTTATTATAAGTAATTTAAAGGAGCAGCCAATATATATGAGTCAGCAGTGTGTGGATGAGTGTATGTGCAGCATGAATGTGTAGGTGTAAAAGCAAAGAAAAGCAACCAAAACAAATGAACCACAATTTAACAACCAAAGAACCAAATAACCAACAACAACCAGACAAACAAAGAACCAAAAACAAAGTGGGGAGTTCGCCAGAGAACCAGAGGCAGCCGTTCTCTGATATCCTGCCTGGGACACACCGGCCCAGGTGTGGCCCAATTAGCTGACGAGCCTTCCCCAGCTCTGCTCTGCCAGCCAGAGCAGAGGAAGACAACACAGTGTGGGGGAGGGTCGTCACAATGGCTATAATGTCATTCATAGGCCTGCTATTCTATATTCTATATAATAATATTTAAAATTGCATGTGTCCGGATGGCAGAATTCAGTACTGTATCTACAAAACATTCTGTTTGAAATTTTGAAATGTATTAGAAGGATAAGCCCCTTGAGATATGCTATCTCGTTTAAATTATCTTCCCTTTATTCATTTGCTTAGATGTTTTGTACACATGATCTCAAGAAGATGCTGAATGAGTTTTTCATGTCTGGTCATTTTTAGCATGGTGTTATTCACTGTCAAAGATGCAAAGAAAAATCACAATTTATATTTTCCTTTGTTTCATCACATTTTACTCAGGCCTAGTAACAGACACAATATTTCGGACACTGGGAATACATTCCATGAGATCCGTAGATGTTCCTAGATACCGAGAACATGCAAATGGACCTTGTGGAAGTGGAGCAATCTTCCATTTACTTAGGTATGTATTTTTAGGCGGATTAAAAACAAATATATAAGGGGGGCAGGTGGCGCACAGAGATTACGTTCGTCACCAACACCGGGAGACACTAGGATTCGCCTGTTCGAATCCAGCTCCCGGCGTTGCTATCAGCTTGGCTGGCCTCTCACACTGATACAATTGGCTGTATCAGGGGGTGGGAAAGCTGAAGGGTGGGTCCTGGGCGTTGTGGACAGCGACCCCTACAGTTCGGTCGGGGCGCCTGCTCAGCGAGGGTTGGAACTGAGGAGAGATAGTGTGGCCTCCCACACGCTACACTCTCCCCGGTGAGAACCTGCGCGGCCAGGTTGGCCTGCCCCAGGCTGCACATGCGTCTGAGGAAAGCATGTGACAGTCTCCGGTCTCCCGGACCAACAGTAGGGGAAAGTACGCAACAACCAGGAAGGGTGGGATGGGAGAAAAAAATCGGGAAAAAGGAGGGGAAGAAAGATAAAAAAAAATATATATATATATATATATATATATATAAAACATTTATTTTATATGTGACAAATAATAAACAAACTTGAAACTTAAACTTGAAAAAGAGTTCAATTTGGATTTAGTATCTCCAGGCGTGCAGCAAGAACCGTGAATGAAATCTACTGTACACACGAACTGCGCTACAATTATGCCAATAACGTTCAGTTTTGTGGTACGTAGATAATCCCGAAAAATAAGAGAAATAAAAAAAATTCATACACAAGTAATTTGCTTGCAGGAAGCTGGAATCGGCTAGGTAATGTAGTTTTTCGAAATTTCAATGCTCATTGAGAGCGCTGGATGTCCTCTCCTCATATGACTACTGTTATGGTTTGTAACCGACCCCAATCGCACAACACAAGACAGGTATGAGAGTAAGCCAAAACAGGGCAAATATTTATTATAGATCAAAAAGCGGCACAGTCCCTTTAAGGGAAAACACAAAAACACTAGAGTCAAGGAAATATGGAAAATGCGGCACTGTGCCTTTAAGAGGCGAACAGGCTAAGGGACTAAGGCTAAGGGCCAGGGCTAAGGACCAGGGCTAAGTGTCAGGGCCAGGACCAGGGGCACTGGAGAGGGGGAACAGGGACAGAGGCCCAGAGAGGCGGGCTGGAGACAGGGACAGAGAACAGGGTTAAGGCCTTGGACAGGGCGAGGGCCAGAGCTGCTCACAGGGATGAGGACAGGGGCCCGACGGCGGGGGCCTGGCACGGGGACAGGGGCCCGATGGCCCTGGCACGGGGACAGGGGCCCGACAGCGGGGGCCTGGCACGGGGACAGGGGCCCGACAGCGGGGGCCGGGCACGGAGACAGGGGCCCGACAGCGGGGGCCGGGCATGGAGATCCTCCTTCTCCTCCTCGGATGCTGCAGACGGGCAGCGCAGAACAAAGGGGGTCCCAGGGGACCGGGATGGGAACACGCCGTCCTCCCGTGGAATACAGATACAGAACGACCCGACCAGGACTGGAAGGGAGCCTGCCACCTAAGTACTCTCCCGAGCAGATTGCAAACTCCCAACAGGTGCGTGAGGGTAGAGGAACAGAATGTCCAAGGGTGGGGGCTGGTGAAGAGTAGGAGGCAGGCAAACGTTCTCACAAGGGTGGGGGCTGGTGAGGAGAGGAAAGGGAAAAAAAGGTCCAGGGAACAGGTGAATCCTCACAGTACCTCCCCCTCCACGGGAGCCACCGGGTGACCAAAAAATCAGACAGCGGGGCAGGGGACAAGACAAAGCAAAAAAAATTAAAATAAAAATGGGCCATGCTAGCAGGGGAAGCTACACCTAAAGTGGGGCTAGCAGAGGGACAGGGTAGCTGCCAGAGCATTGCTAGCTACAGGGCCTATGCTAGCTGTAATGCTACATTAGCATAGAGGCTGCGCTAGCTGCCGGAGCTAGGCTAGCAGACAGGGCTGGACTAGCAAAGGAGAACAAGCTAGCTGAAAGGACAGTCCAAGCTGTGGGGAACAGGGTAGCTAACAGGGGAGCTAACGAGGCTAACAGGGGAGCTAACAGGGAAGCTAACGAGGCTACCAGGGGAGCTAACAGGGGAGTTAAAAGGGGCTAACTCACATACACTGTCTGTGCTGGCTGGGGTTGTCGACTGGTCGGGTCGTACTGTTATGGTTTGTAACCGACCCCAATCGCACAACACAAGACAGGTACAGTATGAGAGTAAGCCAAAACAGGGCAAATATTTATTATAGAACAAAAAGCGGCACAGTCCCTTTAAGGGAAAACACAAAAACACTAGAGTCAAGGAAATATGGAAAATGCGGCACTGTGCCTTTAAGAGGCGAACAGGCTAAGGGACTAAGGCTAAGGGCCAGGGCTAAGGACCAGGGGCACTGGAGAGGGGGAACAGGGACAGAGGCCCGGAGAGGCGGGCTGGAGACAGGGACAGAGAACAGGGTTAAGGCCTTGGACAGGGCGAGGGCCAGAGCTGCTCACAGGGATGAGGACAGGGTTCCGACGGCGGAGGCCTGGCAAGGGGACAGGGGCCCGACGGCGGAGGCCTGGCACGGGGACAGGGGCCCGACAGCGGAGGCCTGGCACGGGGACAGGGGCCCGACAGCGGGGGCCTGGCACGGGGACAGGGGCCCGACAGCGGGGGCCGGGCACGGAGACAGGGGCCCGACAGCGGGGGCCGGGCACGGAGATCCTCCTTCTCCTCCTCGGATGCTGCAGACGGGCAGCGCAGAACAAAGGGGGTCCCAGGGGACCGGGATGGGAACACGCCGTCCTCCCGTGGAATACAGATACAGAACGACCCGACCAGGACTGGAAGGGAGCCTGCCACCTAAGTACTCTCCCGAGCAGATTGCAAACTCCCAACAGGTGCGTGAGGGTAGAGGAACAGAATGTCCAAGGGTGGGGGCTGGTGAAGAGTAGGAGGCAGGCAAAAGTTCTCACAAGGGTGGGGGCTGGTGAGGAGAGGAAAGGGAAAAAAAGGTCCAGGGAACAGGTGAATCCTCACAACTACAAACCGCGTAGCGACGCAAATTCAAAATGGTGGATATTCGCTAAATTATGAATACATTCCATAAACTAAAATCTCACTAATAACACTTTAACTTATTGGTAACCAAAGGTATTGTTGAAAATATACACTATGACTGCTGTTTTGACAGGATTAGGATATTTACTCTCGCTACATTTGCAAAAAACACAACATTATGACGTGATGTCATCTGCGGACCGCTCGGGCTAAAGAGTTTAACTCACTAGTGCTTAACTATCATGACGTCACTATGGAGCTGGGGAGGAGGAGGAGTGCACCTGTGACCCCCGTTTCCATCAGGGGAGTCGATGTGGACATGGTTGAGGAGTATAAATACCTCGGTGTGCACATCGACAACAAACTGAACGGGTCAAAACACGCATAGGCACTGTACAAGAAGGGCCAGAGCCGACTCTACTTCCTGAGAAGGCTGAGATCCTTCAATGTCTGTACAAGGATGTTGAGGATGTTCTATGAGTCGGTGGTGGCGGGCGCCTTCTTGTACGCTGTGACCTGCTGGGGCAGCGGACTGAGCGCAGGGGACACAAACAGGCTGGATAAGCTGGTCAGGAAGGCCAGTAGCGTTGTTGGGGAGGAGCTGGACTCCCTATAGCGAGGGTGGCGGAGAGGAGGAGCCTTGCTAAGCTCCAGGCCATCAGGGAAAACCCCTCCCACCCACTATACACAGACTTGGCTGACAGGAGGAGCATGTTCAGTGTCAGGCTCACACTACCTAAATGCAGCACTGAACGGCACAGGAAGTCCTTCATTCCAACAGCCATCAGACTATACAATGCATCACTGTGCCTCACTGCATCACTGAGCACAGAGGGACAGTTACCATCTTCCTGGACTCTTACTTTTGAAACAGCACTGTGCAATATTATACCTACTGTAGACCTCAGTATATTTTTACTGTATTAATTTACTGTATATTTTATTACATTTTATTCTATTTTATTCTATTCTTATCTTAGGCTATTTGATTTGTTTTGATATTCTTATTTGTGACATGTTCTGTCTAAATGTTTAATGTTGAGCGATTTGCAGTGTCAAATTTCCCTTGGGATAATAAAAGTATTTCTATTCTATTCTATTCTATCAAGGACTATTTAATCTTCAATATATCAGTTCTCTATTGTAGTGGAGAACACGCTTGAAAACTTTTACTGCCTCAAGATCAACGTCTAATTACAACCAGTTCACTGGGTTCAGGTTTGAATAAAAGATGTCCAGACCAAATGTTAAACTTTTCCCAAACGGCCCTAAAACCTTTGACAATCATAAGGATCCACCTTCTGGCGCAACAGAAGAGGATTAATTCAACGTCTTTGGCTGTCTGCCAGTTTATGTACGCAACAGGTCCATATTTTTACCAGGACATTCATTTTGGTTTTAGTCTACCAGCTTTCTGTCGCTTCAGTCTCCACATGTCTGACTAAATATGAAAGGAAGGTGTGGGGGATGGTATGTTGAGCATGTGCTGCTGACTTCATGCAACCTCTTCATGCTAACTTCATACTAACCTCTTCATGCTAACTTCATGCTAACCTCTTCATGCTAACTTCTTCATGCTAACTTCATTTATGTGTGAGAGTGTGTAAGAGTGTGTGCATGTGAAATTATTCACTATCTTGTTTTGTTCCAAATCCTCCAAACCTAATGTCTTAAGAAGAAGAAGAAGAAGAAGTCTTTATTTGTCATCAGATTCACACACACACACACACACACACACACACACACACACACACACACACACACACACACACACACACACACACACACACACACACACACACACACACACACACACACACACACACACACACACACACACACACACACACACACACACACACACACACACACACACACACACACACACACACACACACACACTGAGTCACTGACGAAATGTTTCTCTGCACCTCCCATCCCGTCGTCCTTCCCCCCAACAGCAGCCAGGAGTAGACAAGGGCTGCAGCGTGCGCCGCGCCCGGGGACCAATCCAAGTGCTCCTGTCCGTCTTCGTCAGGAACATGCAAACTCCACACAGAATGGCCCGGGAGATACCCCACCTGGGTAACTGGCAACACGGCAACCTGGTCCCCAAGCGGGAATTGAACCCAGTACCTTCTATCTGTGAGGTGACAGTGTTAACCACTACACCACCGTGCCAAGCATGTCTTGACCATGTGAGAGAGACATGCTGCACATACTGTAAATATAGTAAGTACATGCATACTGTACATATATATTGCAAATACACACACACACACACACACACACACACACACACACACACACACACACACACACACACACACACACACACACACACACACACACACACACATACATACATACATACATACATACATACATACATACATACATACATACATACATACATACATACATACATACATACATACATACATACATACATACATACATACATACATACATACATACATACATACATACATACATACATACATACATACATACATACATACATACATACATACATACATACATACATACATACATACATACATACATACATACATACATACATACATACATACATACATACATACATACATACATACATACATACATACATACATACATACATACATACATACATACATACATACATACATACATACATACATACATACATACATACATACATACATACATACATACATACATACATACATACATACATACATACATACATACATACATACATACATACATACATACATACATACATACATACATACATACATACATACATACATACATACATACATACATACATACATACATACATACATACATACATACATACATACATACATACATACATACATACATACATACATACATACATACATACATACATACATACATACATACATACATACATACATACATACATACATACATACATACATACATACATACATACATACATACATACATACATACATACATACATACATACATACATACATACATACATACATACATACATACATACATACATACATACATACATACATACATACATACATACATACATACATACATACATACATACATACATACATACATACATACATACATACATACATACATACATACATACATACATACATACATACATACATACATACATACATACATACATACATACATACATACATACATACATACATACATACATACATACATACATACATACATACATACATACATACATACATACATACATACATACATACATACATACATACATACATACATACATACATACATACATACATACATACATACATACATACATACATACATACATACATACATACATACATACATACATACATACATACATACATACATACATACATACATACATACATACATACATACATACATACATACATACATACATACATACATACATACATACATACATACATACATACATACATACATACATACATACATACATACATACATACATACATACATACATACATACATACATACATACATACATACATACATACATACATACATACATACATACATACATACATACATACATACATACATACATACATACTGTCCAGGGTCAGTTTCACAAGGGGGTATCTCAGCCAGTCCATGGTTCACTGGTTCAGTAACACGAACACCTTCTCACTCTCACCTCTCTTTCAAACTATCTCTTAACTCACAAACTCAGTATCTCACTCTCTCTCTCTCTCTACGAACTCTGCTCCTTCCTCACCTCCACTCAATACTTCTCCGTCTCTCCTAGGGTTTTATGCTATATGTGCCTTGTGTGTGTGTGGGATGTGGGTGATCACGTGGTGCACAGGTGTATTCCATCAGTCCTAATCAACTCCTTAATTAACTCTCCTCTGCCCGTGGCAGTAGTATCTCCCTTCCTCCACGTAGCCATGGGACAGGGGATGATACTGTATCTACATACATACTGCAAATACCATACATACTGTACATACATACTGTACTACAGTATACATCAGCAGCATTATAATCAAATGGAAACAGATTGAAATAGATGTCACAGAAAAATTCCATTTCTTCGTCATGAAGTGAATAATCTGGTTTGGACTAGTTTGCACCTACAGGACTGACAACGTGCACGGGAGAATGGTCTCCCCCCTCTCTTCCCCCCTCTCTCTCCGCCCCTCTCTTTCTCTGTAAGAATCAATTATCTCTATTATTATTAAAGTAAAATAGTCTAGGCACTAGTATATTCTACAACCTTCTAGAATATAAGGCACCATGACAACGAAGCATACAACTCTAACAATAACATTCGGTGTGTATACACATAGCAGATAATAAATTAAATGAAGTGCAATCAGTCCTTAATAATACTTTTAAAATTAACCACACATAAACGTATGAGCACAGCAAGGTTATTCTAACAATTTAAGTAATCACTCCATTAAAGGCACATTGAAGCGCTAAAAGGCGCTGCTTTTCTATCTTATCTAATCAGTTAAATCGGTTCTAGTGGCTTCTCCACGTTGATAATTATTTATCTCTTATTCCTTATCTATATCTTTCCATTGATTTTTATTTTATTTAATTTTTTCTTCTCATTACTCTATATTTTTTAAATATATTTTAACTTACATTGTTCTTTTCCAATGTTCTTCACATTAAGGTGTCAATATTACTCTATATTTTTTAAATATATTTTAACTTACATTATTCTTTTCCAATGTTCTTCACATTAAGGTGTCAATATTGCTCTACAATCTTTTCCTTTTTTTTCCCCACACGTTAGTGGAGGGTTCAAAGGAATATGTCGATAAAGGTTTATTCTCTTTTTTTATTTAATTTTTTATTTTTATCTTTATGTTATTTATCACAATACTTCATTACAGTAAGGGAAGGTGCAAGACCAAAAGCGACATTCTATTGCAATAGAATGGAAATGTTAGATCCTATGGCAATTAGCATAGGAAAATTAGGATTACAATGCTCAGTTTGGGCAATCCGGTGGACCATGGGAGAAAGTCAATCGCGGAGGATGTGTTCTTGGAACACAGGCATGTTCGACTTTCTGGGTGAGGGGAAAATAGGGGATTTTTATTTGTATATATATATGTTTTTAAGCTCAGCTCTCAACGGGACCTCATTAATTGGATGTGCATCTATTGTAGCTTCATACTCCAGAAACATTACCAAAAACTACACGAAAACATGCATAGACTATGGCTAGTTTGAATATAATGGTATGGAACACCGGTGGGATAAACAAACAACACAAGCGCAAAAGCGTGCTTACACTGATGAAAAAAGAACATGTGGACGTGGCTCTATTAAGCGAAACGCACATTTTAGAGGGAGACATAAATACGTTAGCGGATAACATATACCATAATATTAGTCACTCTTCTTTTGCTACGAGAACTAGAGGGGTAGCCATAGTCGTCAGACGCAAATTAAATATCGAATTGAAAGGGGTATGGTCGGATGCTGAGGGGCGCATAACTATAGCTAGGATTATACACAATAACAGGAAAATTGCATTGGCAGCGGTATATGCCCCGAATTTGTACGAAGTGGGTTTCTTCACTTCACTAACAGGAGAAATGTTAAACCATCCCGAGTACTCATATATAATAGGTGCGGATTTTAATGCCATTTGGAACCCAAGGATGGACAAAACTTACCTTTCCTTCTCCAGCGAACAAAAGAATTCATCTAAAGCATTAAAAGATTGGTCGAAATCAACAGGAGTAACTGATTTATGGCGTTCACTTAACCCCATGACCCGCAAGTACTCCTGTTGTTCGGCGAGACACAACACACTATCCAGAATTGATTACGTCTTTGCATCCCCGAGAATATTTGATAAATATGAAGTGGAAATGACACCCAATGCGCTATCAGATCACTGCTACTTAATCCTGAAAGCAACATTTGGTACACTATCTACCCGGGCCCCAAGATGGTGTTTTAATTCGATGCTGCTTAACAACAAGGAATTCATTACACAAATTAAAGAAGCTCTCACAGTATTCCTACAAGATAATGCTAACTCGGTGCAAGATCCCAGAATATTATGGATGTCGGTAAAGAATATGATCAAGGATTTCTCGGATAGATTTACCTCCATATTGCGCAAAAATCAAAACACAAAACTGTCTGAAATGGAAACGCTTTACTCAACGCTTTTTAATTCTTTAAAATACAACAACTCTACTAGACTAGATAACCAAGTTAACATTCTAAAGACAGAGATCAAAGCAATGTACAGACAAAAATCGGAATTGCAAATACGCAGCACTAGACAACAGCAGTACTTCCAAGGTTCTAAACCTAGTCACCTATTTGCCATGCGACTAAGAATTAATGCAAAATTTGCAGATATAACTGCCATTAGGAAACAACAAGCTCTAGTAACAGAACCCAAAATAATAAACGATACATTCAAAGAATTCTACTCCGATTTATATAACTCAGAAACTACCTTTGATCAAGACAAATTAGACACATATCTTAATCAAATTACTCTCCCTAAACTTACGGAGGAAGACGCTAAACAGTTAGAAGTACCGATCACATTAGAAGAACTCAAGAAGGCCATATCCGGAATGAAAAACGGCAAAGCTCCGGGAATTGACGGTATCCCATCAGAAATGTACATTTCTTGCTGGGACATATTTGGACCCTTATTACTAAATATGATCTTATACTCAGTCAAAGAGGGAAGCTTCATTGAACACCAAAATACCGCACTCATTTCAGTTCTTCACAAAAAAGACAAAGACCCCACTGAATGCGGTAGTTACCGTCCTTTAAGCCTCCTCGGAACCGATGTCAAACTGTACTCTAAGATATTAGCCATCAGATTGCAAAAGCATATGACGTCTTTAGTTCATCCGGACCAAACAGGCTTCATAAAAGGTCGCCTGATCAATGATAACATAAGGCGAATACTGCACGTACTAGATACAGACAAAGAGGACATCACACCTAAGGCGATACTATCCCTGGATGCTATGAAAGCATTTGACAGGTTGGAATGGTCGTTTCTATGGGCAGTATTGGAAAGGATGGGGTTAGGAAAAGGTTTCATTGATATGATTAAAGTACTATACAAGGACCCATCGGCCAGGATTACAACAGGCACATTCATCTCCGATATCTTTCCGGTATCACGCTCAGCCAGACAAGGTTGCCCTCTTAGTCCCGGACTATTCGATCTATCATTAGAACCTTTAGCACAATTTATAAGACAATCCCAACACATAGAACCAATAGTAATCAAGGGCACACATCATAAAATTAGTTTATATGCGGACGACGTAATATTGTTCATGCAAAACCCCAACAACACATTCCCGCTTATACTCAAGTTGATAGAGAACTTTGGTGATTTATCGGGATTTAAAATAAATTGGCCTAAGTCGGCTTTTCTTCCTCTTAACACCAGTGCAAAAAAAGAGACAACCCTCCCAGGTGCGATACCCATGGTCAAACATTTCAGATGCTTGGGTGTGGAAATATTTCCCACCATAAGACAAACGGTGAAGCACAATTACACAAAAATACAGAACAAAATCAAAGACGACCTGGACAGGTGGGCAAAACTTAAAAACTCAGTACAGGCAAGGGTATCAATAGTTAAGATGGATGTATTACCAAGAATCAATTTCTTCAGCTCAATGCTTCCGTTACCTCCTCCAGAGGGCTACTGGAAAAGATTACAAACCTCCACATACAAATTTATTTGGAATAACAAACCACCTCGCATAAAAAGATCCACCGCACAGAGAAATAAAGCAGACGGTGGCATGGCAGTCCCAGATTTTTTACAATATTTTAATGCCTTCACATTAAGACCATTGAAGAAGATATGGTTTGACCCCGAGGCTTTGGTATCTTGGAGAAAATTAGAAGAAAACATAGTAGCCCCACAGAGATTGAAAGACATAGCATACACTAAACTTTCAATCAAGCATTGTGAGCGAGAATTTGGCCCAATAATTACCCATGCAATCAGGACATGGCGGGAAACACAAAGGAAATTTCCTAACCCTCAAGTATGGCATAATCACACTCCCATATTCAATAACAATGCTCTCTTAATGGGAAAACGACCTATAAGATTCCCTATATGGGAAGAGAGAGGCATACACTCATTAGGGGATATTTTTAATAACAAGGGCCTCTGTAGTTATGTCGAAATATGCATAAAGTTTAACCTCACCGAGTCCACATGGCTTTTTTACATACAGTTACGACTTTGTATGAGATCTCACGGTGTTCCATTACACATACCAATTGAACACCACAGATACCACAAATTTTTCTATGAAAGAGATACATTGGGAGGTTTTGTATCAGGTTTTTATTATCAATTACTAACGTCCTCGTATGAAACCCTTCAACTAGACAATGTCTGGAGGAGGGATATACCAGACCTGGAAAATGACTTTGATTGGCAAGGAGCCTGGGCAAATGTCCGACTTACATCAAGGAACCCGGATCATCAACAAATCAATCTGAACTATATTCACAGGACATACTTGACTCCTATAAGGCTGTGCAAAATGGGGCTTATACAAGACTCCAAATGCTCCCAATGTACAAATGGGGACGAAGGAACATTTATGCACATGTATTGGGACTGCCCACCAGTTAAGGCATTCTGGAAAGATGTGTCCCAACAATTATCAATACTCGTATTTTGGAATATACCTGTACACCCCGCGGTATTGCTATTGAATGATGTTTTTGAGTTTGCAGTGAATCCACAACTAAAAAGATTGGTTTTATCGGGTATCACAGTAGCTAAAAAACTGATCGCATCACGTTGGTTTCAACCGGAAAAAATTTGCCGGAAAGTGTGGTTTCTTACATATCTCGATGTGATATATCAAGAAATATCTACAGCAAGAATTCTGGGGCTCAATGAATCCAAAATGTCAATGTGGTTAGAAGTGGTGGAGAGAATAAAAGCTAGCCTATAATGGTAGTGTCTGGTTAGGAGTGAGGGATAATGGAGGTACTATCCAAGAGGGGGTCCGGGAGGGGGGGGTTTGAGCTGGAGCATATGTGTGTAGGGTTTTAGAAAATAAGTATTAGGGGTATATTATATACTAACATTTATATAATTGTAACTTCGCTGGATATACACTGTATACGGTTAAAATGTTATTATTGACTATTTTTGTTTTATCCTGTTTCTGTACTTGCATATATTTTAACCACCTTTACTGAAAGTTTCATTATACATTGTGTGTTGAGTACTGACTTTTAATAAGTTTTGTTTTGCAATAATAAAAAAAAAAAAAAAAAAAAAAAAAAAAAAAAAATCAATTATCTCCATCTTTCTTCTTCTTTCCGCAGTACTGCTTATTTGCCATAAATTTGCAACCATCATCAATAAGAGAGAGAGAGCAGAGAGAGAGAGAGAGCAGAGAGAGAGCAGAGAGAGAGAGCAGAGAGAGAGAGAGAGAGAGAGAGAGGGTATTCCCCACACCGTGCCTGTGGTTGTAGATTCAACCGCTTGGATCAGAGAGCAACAGTTTCCACGTGCCCCCCCCCCCCCCCACCCCAGATCATGACAGCAGTCAAACAAGCAACCACAACCATCCCCCCACCCACCCATCTCAAAGCCGCCCTATCTTGCCTCCTCCATCGATGGCACGAATGGAGGTAGGTATAAATTAGAATTTGTATCTATTGTTTTTAGCTGCAGGGGTCTCCAAACGTGGGACATGCGAGAGAGAGAGAGGACAGGAGGCATAGTGTAATGGGATTCATGTAAATGTCTCGATACGGGATGGATCAAGAGAGAGTGGACAGGAGGCGTAGCGTAATGGGATTCATGTAAATGTCTCGATACGGGATGGATCAAGAGAGAGAGGACAGGAGGCGTAGTGTAACCCCCTCCACGACAGATTTTTTTTGAATTTAATGAACCTGTACGTGCAATTTCCTGCAATATAGAGCCTTCAATCTTGACCAATAAAGCTGCTCTTTTCACTATAAAACTCAGTTAACCATAACGTAGTTATGGTTAGATTTATATATTGGGGGGGGATATATCATATTTTTCATATAATCAAAAAGTGGTGGAGCAAGATCATACCTTTGCTCCCCCAAGTTCAATAGTGGGAGAGCAGAGATGCTCCGAATGCTCTTATGGCCAGGCGTCTATGATTCACTGATACAAAGTAAAATAGTGCAGTGCAATAAAATAGTTAGTCAAATAGAATAAAATAATGCAATAGTGCATTGCAATAAAATAGTTATCATCGTATTTTTTCGGGAGGCCGGTAAGGAGTGCATTACAGTAGTCGAGTTGGCTTGAGATAAAGGCATGGATCTGGTTTTCAGCGTCCTTTTGATTTATAAATGGCCGTACTTTAGCTATGTTTCTAAGGTGGAAGAATTAAGTTTTGTCAACTTGTTGATTGTGATTTAAAGCTTAGGTCTGAGTCTACCATAACACCAAGACTTAACTCACTCAAATACAGTTAGCAGCTGGATAGACCACAGATGGAAATTAGCTTCTGCTAAATCTGGTGCAAACATATTTTCATGTAACAATGATGAACTGTAAAAAAAAAAAAAAAAAAAAAAAAAATCATTTTTTTTATTTTTTTTTTATTTTTTTTATTTTTTTTAAAATAGATTCGGGGCTTTTCAGAATACATCCGGGGCTTGGGCCCAGGTAGCCACCCCCTAGCTCCGCCCCTGGGATGCATGTAAATGTCTTGATAGGGGACAGATCAAGAGAGAGGACAGGAGGCATAGTGTAATGGGATGCATGTAAATGTATGCTCAAATGTAAATGTAAACCCTCTTTTCGTTTGCGGTGTTTAATGCTGCTTGATCATGGCATCAGAATCCCCTTTATCTGCAGAGCACACGGCGGTGCTGAATGTGAATGAGAGATATCAGAAGAATCAGAAAGAGTCTTTATTGCCATGTAGTTTACACGTACAAGGAATTTGATTTAGGTAAATGTAATAGGGCTGTCAGTTTATCGCGTTAATTAGATAAAATTAATTACACAGCAAATTATGGCGTTATGAAAATGAACGCAAAATTAATAAAAAAATATATATTAATTTGCATTAATTTTTTTTTTAAATGAATCTCATTCATTCCATAATAATGTAGAATAAACATTTACAGACTTTCTTTTTAAATGGTCCATTTGCGTGTTCTTGGTATCTGTTGTAACCGAGCGCGCGAAGCGATGCAAGCCCGATTTTTAAGGGCCCTTTTCGGGCGGGGAGGCCCCCTTTTTATGCTTTTTGGGGGGTTTTGGTGATCAAATATTGAATATTGAACTATAATAATCAGTGCAGGACCTCTCTTATCCTTGAAAGACACTTTTATCACTGACTTAACCCTCATGTTGTGTTAGGAATTGGCACCACTGACCGTTGTTAGCGGGTCAATGTTGACCCGGGGTCTAACTCAGTCCTGACCACTAAAAAGAAAGGAGTATCACTTGTTAGGATATGGGGGAGAACAGAACCCAATATGCAGAACAATGGAGGAGCCCCAGAACTACAGAATGACAGGATAACGGAGACGGTGGTGCAGAATGACAAGAGAACGGAGACAGTGGTTGCTCTTCACAAAAATGTGGTGTTCTATTTATTTTAGAACCAAGAGAGCAAGGTTAAACTACAAGTAACAAAAATAACATAAACGGCGCAGCCGTGCTGGCACTAGTGAAACAGCGAACTTGAGAATACGGAAAATAAACAGGAACAACAAAACACTAACACTTAGTTAGAATGAAAACACAGTGCAACACGACGTGGACAGGAACGGGGGGGAAACTGGAGGTATGTCGCCACACAGAACTGAGGAAGGACACACACTTAAATACTAGACTAATTACAATTGACAACAAACACAGAAACAATTAAACACCAACTAGACACAAAAGCAATATCACAACAACAACAACAACCAAGGCAATATCACAAACAACAAACCAGACAGGGGGATGAAAATTAAACAAGGAAAGGAAAAGCCCAGGACAACATACATGAAGAAATTAACTCAACTATCTTAAAGAAACACAAAATGGTGGCCTGCATCATCTGGCCCATCTGATGGTGACCACTAGAGGGAGGTAGGAGACCAGGTAGGAGACCACTGTTCCCATTGTGGCCACTGTTCACTTTGTGAGCAAAGTTTTCATTGTCCTCCCTGAAACCATTACAATACGTCCCCCCGAACGGGCGGCTTCCAGACGCCTGAGACCCCGGAAAAAACTGAGGGCGGGGACCCGGAATACATGGGCCGGGAGCCCGAGAAAACAACCCAGGAGGGGCACAGCAGCCAGGGAGGCCGAAAACGGGTGCAGAGGCCCGGAGAGGGGGGCTGGACCTGGGAACAGAGGCCCGACGAGGGGGGGGTGGGGACAGGTGCAGAGGCCCGGAGAGGGAGGCTGGACCTGGGAACAGAGGCCCGATGAGGGGGGGTGGGGACAGGTGCAGAGGCCCGGAGAGGGGGGCTGGTCCTGGGAACAGAGGCCCGACGAGGAGGGGTGGGGAGGGGAACAGAGGCCCGGAGAGGGGGGGGTGGGGAGGGAAACAGAGGGCCGGTCAGGGGACCTGGAGCACA